>NC_134049.1:8395707-8708207 GCF_965140245.1 Athene noctua
TTTGTTACAGAGCTGTTGCATGACTGAGATGCAAAGCACAAGGAGCCAAAGAGTTCCTAGCTCACCTCTTCCTTTCTTCATATCAGTTTCAGAACTGGGCATTTAATAAAAATTATCCAGTACACCACCATCACATAAAGGGGAGATAGAAAGAGAGGAAGGAGAAAGGAGCCTAAAGTGAATATCAAAGCCTCACATAAACAAGGCATAGTGCAGGAAAACGGCAGCCCATTTTTCTTCCCTTCAGTATGCGGTGAATGTGCAGCGCCTGCGAGGGTGCACGGCTTGTGCTTCCTATTAACAAGGCTCACGTTAATAAATTTAACTCAGACAAATTTAACCATCCTAGGGCCACATTAATCAAAAGCCTGACAAGACCAATCCAAAAGACTTAGCCAAGGAAAATAAAGCACAGCTGACAGAGGATGCCATGCCCTCATTGTCCCTAGGCTGTTCCCACACTATCAGCACCTCCAGTACCACAATAACTCCTTCCCACTGCACTCCTAACTGGGCTGATCACACTGTCCTCCAACACTCCTCACCCACCCAATGCCTCTTCATCAGTGATGTTTCCTATTCCTTACGTGTCCTTACCAGAGAAAGATTTGGAGTATTTAAGTACAATCACGTGCAACAGCTACGAAGTCCTAGTGAGCTTTGTGTTTTACCTGTGCCACTGGTGTTATTGAAAAGAATCTCTCAAGGTACAGATTAACAAATGTACAAAGGAGAAATAACAAATTTGATAGGAATACAAAATTACTATAGTTTATGAAAACTAAGAATTGGGCAGAACCAGAAGGAAAAAACAAGGGATATCAATTTTTATTCATTACCCATGTGCCAAGTTCCTCGTTGCTGAAGCTCCACATCATTCTCAAGCTGAAATATGTATGCATGGAGACTGTACAAAAAAATGGGATTTATTACTGAGAAAACCTCCACCCTTTGCTCCCTTCATATTTAGCTCTAAGTTGTTGCTTTTGAGTTGTGTTTTTAGTGTTGAAAAAAGTGACAAATAGGTCCTTCCATCAGCCAAACCACTTCACAGAGAGAAGGGCATGTCATAAAAAACGAGGAAACTGAGAAGTAACTGCTGATCAAAGCCACACAAAACAGCACAAATTAGGCTAAGTGCGTCCCCAAAAGCCAGAATTATGCAAGCTGCTTAAACAAATAAGCCCATACGTGATTTTTCAGATTTGCCTAGAGGCATCCCCACAGCATAAAACATGGTGTGCTGTCTTGCTGTTCTTCCACTTGATAAAACAACAAATATTTTTATCACCTAAGTGTATTGGTGTTTACTTTTACAGTCTTGGAATCTTGAAAGAAACTGTGTTGCCTTGCCTTGACACTGTCTTTCCCCCAAACAATTTCTATTTCAATTCAGACAACTGGGTTTCCTACATGTTGTGTTTTGATTCAATTCAGTCGGTTCATGGATGGATCTAGGAAGTCCTGAGTCTTACTGCATTGCAAAGCCTCGGAGGAAGAGTTGTTTAGTGGCCCATGATTTTAAGGCATTTCGGTCAGAACTACAAGCTCCCACTGAATTTACAGGGGATTTTTCTTTCTAAAATAAAGAGGACTTCAGCTATATAATTGGGATTTGAACCTGGATGCTGAATACTACAACAGCCTGAAGCATTTGAAACAAGTATTTGTCCAAATTGTTCATAGATCCTCGATGAATTTTTCAGCAAATCTGTGCTGAATAAGTAAGCCAAGCCTTGTCTTCACAGACAGGTTAATGACCTTTGAAAACCTGCCAGACTCTCTTTTAACACTGCAAGATGCATTCTGATACAAGCTGAGAATACAGTGTTCCAGAAAATGACAATGCCTCCTAACATTGTCACATTTATATCACAGAATCACAGAATCCTCTAGGTTGGAAAGGCCCCTGGAGATCATCTAGTCCAACCGTTTGCCTAGCACAGTTCCCACCTACAGCAGATCCTTAAGCTCTAAATCGACCCGACTCTTGAACACCTCCAGGATGGGGACTCCACCACCTCCCTGGGCAGCCCATTCCAACGCCTAACAACCCGTTCTGTAAAGAAATGCTTCCTAATATCTAGTCTAAACTTTCCCTGGCACAACTTGAGGCCATTCCCTCTTGTCCTGTCGGTTTCTACTAGGCTAAAGAGGCTCAGACCCAGCTCTCTGCACCCTCCTTTCAGGTAGCTGTAGAGGGCGATGAGATCTCCCCACAGCCTCCTCTTCTCCAGACTGAACAATCCCAGTTCACGATACTCCCTAAAAGCATGTGACTCTTGGGGTGTTATTGCACTGGTCAGTACTGTGTTGTCGTTTCCTCGTGGTCCTCATTTCAGCATCTGTGTGCCTCTGAGTTGTCTTGCATACAGGCTGTAAGTCCTGCACACACAGAGGCCATCTGTTCTCCCATGCTGTACCACACCTGGCACAGTAAGGTTTCAGTTCAGGGCTAGCCCCAAGGACTGTAGATAGCATAAAGTCTAACATATTATTAGCATATGCAGTTATGTTTCCCTCTTGCCTCTGGTGCCAAAGGTGAAAACATTCTTAACTATTCCTGCTTTAGTTCCATTGCTACAGGTCTGTGATTTTCTTCCAGATTTCTTAATCCTGATGTATCTGCATGACTGCAGAACTGGGCAGGTTGTGGGGTCGGTCAGAAAGCAAGAACTCTGTTTTACAGAAATGCTGGAGATGTTAAAATTGTTCTTTTGCTTTCCTATGACAAAACATGCCTTTCAGAAAGTCCTTTCAAAGCCAAAGACGCTGAAATTCAGTGTTTAGCCACATTCACTCATCATGTGACTGACTGACTCCAAGTCCTTGCTTTGATACATCCAAACATTAGTTTATCTTTGGCTTTGTACCTTCACTGGAAATTACTCACTTGAGCAGAAAAATTTGTTCACTGCACATCTCCTGGATGGCTCCAATCCTCAAATGAAATATTCCCACTTACTTTCTTTCAGTTGCCCTATTAAGACCTTCTGCCATGAGGTTTAAAAATTGCTGTCAACAGCTAACATCTAACCAGTTGATCATCTGCAGTGTGCCAGAGGCTTCTTTATATAACAACCTCCCTCACCACAACTCCCACCCACTGGTTTTCTGTTCTAGATCATCATTATCATGGAACAAAAGTACTTAAGGCCAGGAATTATCTCTTCATGTCAAGCATGGTGGACAGAACCCACCACAGCCAAACGCCCCAATCATGTGTTGTATGTGCTACTGTAGTGTAAATAATACTAGTAATAGCACACCAATAATCCAATTTTCTCTCAGACACTGCCTCCAGTTTCCGCCATTAAAGCTGTGTATGTGCACGCACCTTATGAATAGCCTGTACTTGGCAATTTTGCTTTAAGATTTCAACCTACAAAAGCATGTTATAGGTTGTCCAAATGTCCAAATTTGCTAATTCAGGGTAAATGCTCAATTTATAATAAAATTATTATAATTAAAAATTATGAGCTCAGGATGATTACACTGTACTGTCAGCATAACTGCAGTCACCATGCTCTAAACCTGAATTGGAAAAGAGCAGTAATTTTCACCAACTCTGATATTTGAGCTTCCTTTTAGTTATGCACGTAGCATGGACATTATGAAGAGCCCTACTCACGTATCACCTGAAAGATTTCTGCAGTGAGAAACGTGGTTCATGTCACAGAATCCCTATGGATACTTCTAGACTAATATCTCGGTGAGATAATGATATATATTTGCTTAACATCCGAAAAGATCTTGAGACAATTTAAACTTGCACACGCCCTCAAAGTTCTCAACCTGTGTTATAGATGTGTGAAGAGCAGAGATAAAAATATCAGTTTATGCCTTGTTACTGGCTCAAGAAAAATAGTCAACCTACATATAAGTAGTTAGTCATTTGGGCTCTCAAATCAAAGTTAACCCAACGTGATGCTAACCAGAATCTTCTTATCACTTGCTGTTGATTACAGAAACTTGCATATCTTAATCTTCTTAATCAAGGCCACTGAAGATCTAAATCTTTGACTTTAACAATGAAAAATAACCACTTCTAGATATAATACGGCAATTGTAATATTTACCATTAGATAGTACACCATCAGTTAGGACTCAGAGAGAATGCAAGGAGCTATATTGTGTCTAGGTTGATCTACCAGGCATGTTGGGGGAGCTGGAATTTCACCAAAACAATTCAATTGCTGTCCACAGCTGGGAAACAGTGGTCTTGTACTTTTTTAGTTTTCCCAAAGTTTGAGACCTCAAAAGACAAATAATTTCAGTATGGAACATCAACACACAGAAAAAAAAAATACCAAATTTCTTGTTGAACTGGTTACTTGAACAGAGTTTCTTGCTGTTGGAGATATTTGATATTGAACTTTGTAATTGTTTTACATCATTAAAGAAAAATTTGAAGCAAAAAATGGTGTCAGCTCTCCTCCCTCCTCCATTTAAATCTGTAATTTTAGAAAAGCATTGCAATTGGCTCTTCCCCACATTTAGAATTATTCTTCCAAAATGAGAAAGTCAAGAAAATCAACATATTCACAAAACAGGTTGTCATTGCCACTGCTGACACGACTACAATTTGCCAGCATCTTTTTTAATGCTTCATTTGGCTACTTACAGAATTGCTCCAAGTCATCTCCTTTTTTAGATTCTGGCATAGCAGTGATTGTGAGCAATGGGCATAGATTTCCTCCTAGCGTCTGGCAGAGTGTCTGCTGCCTCCAGTAAACCTTCTTGGGGTTCCTATTTTGTTCCAGGATATCAAGATGAGACTGAGAAAGAAGCAAGGAAGCAGATTTATAAATGAGTTCATGGTCTGTAAAATCTGATTTTATTCCACTAGCTGTGTGTTATTAACGGTACTAATTTCACCTCTTGCTAACTTCTCAGCTTCTCTCTTCTGCCAGTTAATATCACCACCTTTTTTATCCCACAAATATGCACAATCCATTCAGAATACAGCCTAGTTCACTGAAGCTGCACAGGACTATTTACTTTTATGTCATGGTCTAGTTGAAGACATCCCTGCTCATGGTAGGGAAGGTTGGATTAGATGACCTTTAAAAGTTCCATCCAACCCAAACTATCTGGACAGTTCCTAGGTGCGTTTCTTATTAGTGTAAAGAAATTTCTATGCATACATGAAGTCCAAAGAAGAACGGCCTACTCCTTATATTTTAATAGGAACTGTGCAGAAACATGAGAAAACTCACCGGTTTTGAGCGTTTATGGAACTGACTGGTTAGCTGTCAAGCACATGCCAGTGGAACTCAGGAAAAACTCCACACCCAAGGCAGCCAAAAAGTTTACATCGAAACCATATTTTGTACAAGCCGTGGTGGAAAATTTGAAGAGCATCTTTCCAAGAAGTTATTTAAAAAGGAAATTTTCGGCCCCCACCCCCTGCAAAGTTTATGGCAGTTTTAAATTCTTAAATCCAACTAGTTTCTGGAGAAATTTGAGAAAAAGAATTGACAGCTTAAAAAATGACTTTTTGGAACAAATTCTGATCGCCTCATTAGACACATAGCCGCCTGTCACCCACACACCAGATGACATGTAGTTCTCTCTGTTTACATTGGAATTGCAAGTGGCAAGATTAATGTAAGTAATCCCATCGCAGGGTCTTGCTAAGTGGTGTGGAACACCGGTTGTCTCTCAAATAGTAGAAATAGGTATGGTATGGTATAGTATAGTCTGCGTACTTGTCCTAACAGTACTTTAACTAAAACACAGGAATTCACTGAACAACACTTCCGTGGTAACCTTTTGCCTTTACAAGTGAGGGCTAAATTTTAACCAACATTCATGGAACAAGACAGTCTTGTTCCTCAAACCTGGGAGCTCACTGTCTTTCAGACTGCTTTCTCAGTATCCATTTAAATGCAAACACAGAACTGAAATTTACAGTCATCTCTGTCATAAAACAATTAACATACTGCTCTATAAAGTAAATTCAATTATTAGATGCATCTAATGATCTTGCATAGATACAGAGGACTCAATATAATCATTTACTTATGTTCCTGCTACCCAGTGAAACTTAATTGGGTATAGCTGCCACAAAGATTTCAACTAGATATCCAAACAATTAACACTGTGATGTAAAAATAGATAAATTACTGTTCACAAAATAAATGTAATTACTAATGGACAAAAAGTAATGAACTGCAGAGTGCATCCAGTTCAAATAGGATTCTGCAATGAGTATTTCCTGTAAATAAGCCTGTAACTATAAAATATATATGATATTTTAAAACATTTTCAAATTAATAACTTCATATACAAGTTTATCTTCTTCCCCAAAGCACTGTGTATTTAATTGAGCCCTTGGGTTCGTAATCACTTTTAATTTATTACTGATATGTAAAACCAACATACTTCACCAGTGGACAAATGCTTTAAAATCAAATCTACTGGTGCACAAACCTGATTTGGTTTATTTACTGTGGAAATTAAAGTAACATGGAAATGTGTAAATTGCATCACTTGACATTTTAAATTAGTCCAAGCAAAGAAGCCTTTTAGAATTATTAGAGGCAAAAATTCTGCTTTGGCTAAAAGCCAAGATTGGACATGACAGTCTATCAATCTTTTCCATCCATAATTCCCATTTACCAAACTTTATGGTCCTTATTGAGTCTGAGTTCATTTAAACTTTTCCTGGGGCAAAATTCCCTCTAACTTCAATGAGCATTTTATTTAAAGAGGCAGTGAAATATTTAGAACTTGACCATGCAAGTCTAGGAATAACATCTTTTTCATCTCTATTCTATTCATACATGAGCAGGTGAGGTATTCAGGGATTCCCACAGCATACAAACTCTCCAAGTCTCTCTTGCCAGCAGAAGAGAGAAATCAATAACAGTAAAATAATGATGAGGCACTGCATTTCTGTAATAAAGTATGGTGGTGAATAAGTCCACCCAGTTCTTCAGTATTACATTTGTCTTTTCTCCTGCAGTATATACATGCCTTCCAGGCTATAGGTCAAACCCCACTACTGGAGCATACTCTTCCTCTTTGATTTTGAAGAGTAACTGGTACCCATAAGCCTAATGAGAAGTGAGCTGGCAGGCATATTTTGGACTGTGAAGGCTTGACTGGCCCTCTCCCAGATATTGGAAGCAGTTTCTTTGAACATCTATAATAGGATGCAAAGCAGTTGACAAGAGACTCTTGTTTGAATGGGAATTAATCTAAGCCTAACTATGCTGGCATGCCGAGCGGCATGGCTGGTAAGCGGGAGAGGATATTGTCTCCTTTGAAAGCTTTGTCTTTCATATCTTGTAATGTCAAACTGATACCATTATAAAAAATAGAGCAAGCCCAAACTTCACCAGCCCACACAGGCATCTATTGCCCAGAAGCAAAAGAGTTGACAATGGAAACTGAGGGAAAAAGGAAGGGAAACCTATCTACTGGAACTGTGTCTTCATTTTCAGTAACATCTTTCTCATCTTTAACGACACAACAAAGCTACTTCCAGGACTATTAATTTCCCTTCTTTTATTCTACTTTCCTTTCAGACCTTGGCCTCTCCTACATCAATCATAGAGAAAACACACTGGATGTGTTTACTAAAAATTCCCTTACTATCCATCCCTGGTCAGAGAAGGTTGCAGAAGAAAAATCCTCCCCCAGGAAGCAAACTTGGTACAACTCAATAATACAATTTATACATTGGACTTGCATTCTTTTAGTTTCTGTACTGACAGCACTGGTGGGGGTGTCACAGATGCCTACAGACACTCCAACCAGCACAGAGGAAACAGCAGAGGAAGCATTCAGATGAGGTACAGCACTATGATATTGCGGGGTGCAGCTTTGAGCACTGAGCTGTTACCTTCTGTCAGAAGGAGGAGAGGGCAGCTTTCACTTTCAATTTGCCATTAGCCCTGCTTCCCACCCCTTCAGGAGGAGGATCCTGCAGCCCTAAGCAAATGGAGACATCTTTGGTTTGTGTTATGACTGGTATAAGTACGAATGGTTTGTATCCCAGCTTATCCCATACAGAAATTTCTTTTCTCCTATAGCATTCTGGGCTTCAGAGCTGGCAGGGCTGCAGTTACAAACAAGGCAATGACACCATCATGATCATTAACTGCCTGTGAAAACAGTCCTCTATTTATCTCAGAGTTCACACATAACCCAAGCATCTCCAACCTCTCAGTCTCACTAGCTTATCTAGGTGGACATATTAGTATTACCATCATTGTAGAGTATGTATAGGGGTAATGGTAGGCCAGGTAGCAGACATCATCTTTATGAGGGAACTTAATGCTGAAGGTGAGCGTGTAGTAGAATTTTCCTCTCATACCTCCTCCTGCAGCTGCACTGCAGCGGTAGTGGTTTCTGGAAGAAGAGAAAGATGGGGGAAGTAGATGGTTTTCACTTCTAGATGCACATTTGGAGCAGCCATGAGAGAACTAAGCATTCAGGGTAGTGTGCACCCTGCATGAGCTTTCATGTCATGATGTAGATGGTCTCCAAACTCATCCAGTCATTGTACCAAAACTGGGAAGTCCCCAGATAAGTACAATCAAACCGATCCCAGCAATGATCAGGTACAAAAAATATAACACGGTGGTAAACATCCAGCAACACAGCAATACACCTACAGGTTATATGAAAGAAGAAAGGTTAGAGAAACCATGGCTCCACTGGACAGAGACACAAACAAGATCATGATGGTAAGTACGACTGACCGAGGTGGGACAGCACATTCAAGGGCATCTCGGGAATCACACAAAGACCAGCAGGGAGTTAAAAAGCAGAACTGCGTGTGGCACAGCCAGTCCCAGCTAGTCACATGCTGCTGATGGATGGGACAACTCTCACAGAAAAATAACCATTTTCTTCATTTTGTGAAGGTGCAAATAAGAAAGAAGCCAGCTGATAATAGTTCATACAGCACAGTCCAGACATATTTAAACTAATGCATTCAGCTAACACTGCTGTATTGCTTCTGACATCCAAATTGTCTTGCTCAGAGATGCAGGTACCTATTCACAGCCCTGAACAATGCCATGTGAAAATATTCTGTGAAAGTCTGGAGATTTAGAAAATATGAATAACCTCAAAGCAACCAGTCAGTTCCACCACAGGAAGAAAAGGGATATTCCAGGAATAATAAAAAAATAAATAGGACATACATAAAATATTTCAAATATCATCAAAGGCTCTTTGCTGAATAGGAAGAGGAGGGAAGTGGGTTTGAGTAGAGACTGCACACAGAGGAGGAGCAACCTCGTACAGATTTGTAGGTTGTGAGCTACCCAAAAAATCCTCTTTTGGATCTCCCCTTTTTGAAGACTTGAACCTCTCCTTGTCAGGAAACAGCAAGGAACTAAAAGGTGGGGAGCTAAGCTTGCTATGGAAGCCAGCAGGGCAGGGGCCTCACCAGCCAGTGTCCCCTCCCACAGTACCTGAGCAGGGCATGCCCAGGGATGGCAGACAGGTCCAACCACAGGGTCAACCACGCATTCAGGTCATCAGACAAGTTTGTGGTGATGAGGCACATCTGGGTCAAGCCAGGAGGTCAATCCATGGTCAGGATCCAGATCAGCAGAGTTGATAGCAAAGCGCAGGCACAGCAGTGACTGAGCTGGAGCCTCACTGCAGCAGAGTTCAGACAGGGACTGAGTGGCCAGGACAGAGCTCAACTGGAGCTCCTGGGCAGAAGGTGTGGTTGGAGGCTGGTCAGGATCATCCAGGTCTACTAGTGAACTCAGGCCCTTGACACTCCTGTCGTTAAAACTACAAAAAACTTACAGATAACTTCTCAATCTAGTTCGAGGACCAGATCTCTTGCAGGAGACTTACTCTGATAAAAAGATGACTTCAGACTGAGTAAGAAAGTTTTCTTTCAGCAGAGATGAAGAGAAAATTCTTGCACTTTAGGGAGAAGCCTCACAGCAAATTGCATCCATAAGTACATTTCAAACAATATTTTTCCCACATTGCACCAATTATGCTGTTGCCGAACCTTCTGATTCTGAAGGACTGTGAGGTTTCTTTGACAAATGTTATCATCAATGTTGCATTAAAATGCAAAATAGAAGAGGCAACCAAAAGATGCAATTTCAGCTCCTGAAATTTACTATACTAGTTTATTTTGCTGCTGTTCATTTTTATTGAAAGGGATGGAGAGAAAAGATAATTATTCTTGTCAAATTCTCCAAAATAATCAGCTCTTTTTCATAAGGAAGACACAATACAATGCTGCTGGGTTTTCACCTGAATTTAATAGTTAGGAACATGTGGGGTGAGTGATACTGACTGGATCAATAGATAGTACAGGAACACCAAGTCATAGTGGCAAACTGAAAAGCCTATGATTTTATTCTCAGCTGAACCCTTCACCTCAACATTTCTTTTGCAAATAAGCCACCTTAATATTGGACAAAGACTCAGACCAAAAATTTTTTTTAAAAAAGCAACGAACCCACAAATATAGAAACATCTACTTAGCTATTATGTATATATTTCAGTGGATCCAGGATTTGAGACCTTTTTATTATTTTTTTAAGTCAGAACAATGCCATTTAATCTAGTTCCTGTTAATTTTGAAGCGGACGATAATTAAGAACCATTTCTGGCATACTGCATAATGACTGTACTCATCTCCATAGCCTCTATAATATTCAGTGTCAGCTGGAAGGTTAGATGACCTTATTCATAAAGAATTGTCACAAAGTGCTAAGACCTTCTGAATCCTTCCCTCCAAATTCACATTTGTAGTTAGAAGTGTGGGAGGAAGCAGGTCTTTGCAGGCAGATACTGCCTAAATATCTTACACACACATTATTCCCACTTGTCCCTAATGCTCCAGTAAAGGGTTCTCCCTCTATAGTCTGTAATTGTGCAGCTGAAAACGTCTGTTCTGTCTGAAACGGCCACTTAACTCAGAGGTTTTGCAGCACCAGACACCTCCGACCTTGATGCTACACTGGTAGTCAATGGTCCTTACTCCTGACAGTGCTTAGATCGCATGATCTTGAGGGTATCAATGCACAGTGCTCTCACTGCACTGCTTAGCACACTTCATTCTTGTTCTGAGCACCTCTGCTGCTCCAGCAAACTACCCACCCAGAACAGCTATTTCCAGGCTTTTGAATCCCTTCTTGACACCTGTTTCAGTCTATAGCAAACTATCTGCTAGTAACAGGAAGTTTACAGGTGGCTTTTTGAGGCTTCAATGTTCTTCACTCATGCATTAAAAAGAAAAACCACCTGTGTGTAAGCAGTGTAAATGATCATGTATTCTTACTGTGTGTAGTCTGGTCTCCTCACAATCCATCATATCATGCAGTGGCTCTGAATCTTTTTAAAAGAAACGTAAAAAGTAGCATTTTTCCTCTTTGCCTCCCTCTCCTACAGTTGTTACCCCAAGATGACTCTATCACCTCCTTGTTCCTTCACCAGCCTGATCATTTTTTTCCTCACCCCTTTTTCATCACAACACTCAACCATACCAGCATGAAGCCCAAATTAATAAGCAAGGAAGAAGGAAGGAAAAAAGAGAACCTAGCAACATCTCGTCCTCACTCCCTTATTTGTGTTCTCTTTCAAAAAATGTTCAAAGTCTCACATGCTCTCTAGAAACTAATAAGCTCATTATTGGAAAGAAAATAAGAGACCAAAATGTGGGGGTTTTAATCAGCATGCAAGCAGTATCTGCCATGCCTTTCAGTCACTTTGTAATAGTGAAATAATTTTGCTTGCTGTTCCCCCTCAGAAATAATGTACAGGTAGTGTATTTCTAGCATACCTGTGATGGAAAGTTAATTAACAATAATTATAATACTACTTATCATTTAGTCTGCATAATAATTTTTTAAGCTTAAAAGACCTTTGCAAGCATTACCTAATTAAAACTTGCTTCCCATTTACCTATTCCCATTCTTTGGGTGGCAGATAAGTGACTCTAATTTTCCATCCTTTATAGATGGGGAAACTGAGACACAGACAGGTGAAGTCACTTGGTCAAAGATACAGGCAGGCTGGTAAAGGAGATGGATTGCAACTCAGAAATTCAAAAGCACCAATCAATACAAGAACAACCTCTCTTGGTCATCTCATCTTTAAACTTCCTATCTGCAGCATTTAGTATAGGAAAAAGCACTGGTAGGTGATGGAATATGGCATTGTATCAGCTTAGACTAAAATGGCCAAAGAAAATATCAGTATCCTGGATTTCTAGGCCATTTCAAAACAGAGTCCAAATGGAAAGCAAACTATTTATCACATCTAATCTGCTGATGCGTTCCCTTTGTCCAAAATCCTTCTACCACCTGGTATCTGGTGTCCTTCTTTTACATGCCCTGACCTTCTTACATCTCCAAGTGTGGCTGCTAAGTGCAATATGCTTTAGTAACACCGTGGTTCATACCATTAAAAAACAGCATTTTACAATTTACGGAGCATGGCTGTTATTTTGGGGTTTGCCATGTTGGAAACTGGAAAATGTGCAACACAGCTTCATTTTCAAGGGCCAAATCCACGTTAAAGCATCTTTATTGTCAAGATTTCAGGCAAAATCCCAGTCGAAGCAGAAAATCCCACAGCCATCTTGCTATTAAGGCATTCAGTCATATTGTAAAGGTCAGGTGCTCTCCAACTGAGACTGATGTCTCAGCCCTCTCTTGTAGATATCATTAGAACTGAGAGGTGGCCTGCTAATGCTATGATGATGATTTCATCTAATGTGATTATAAAGACGCTGAAGAGAAAAAGAGAAGACCTAGTTCTGACACCGCTATGATCACCAAGCAGTCAAGTCTTTACTGGTGATCTGAGAACAAAACATACCATGTACCTCATTACTGTCTGTGAATGGACTATTGTCTGGAAAAGCTAGAGGTTAGATAATATGCTTTGAATGAGCCATGAAACTAAAGGCACAAGCACATTGTCACCAATTCAGCATGCTGCCATTGTTCCTTAAATAATTTGCCAGAAAGGAATATTATTCAGCACATAAAAGCTGCCAAGACAGCAAGTGAATTAGATGATCTTATAGTAACTGCAACTCTGTTTATCACGGGTGTATCCTGTCACTTCATGGAGAGGCAATAAAATAGAGCAGAAGTGTCACTCAGCTTCCTTTTGACAAGAGCACCACTAATATTCTCTGTAACATAAAAATTCTCATGAGACATATGGGAAAGGTACATGATGACAGAGCTGTGCCACAACATTCATCTTTATGACCGAACGATCCCAACTTCAGTGAAGATGAATGTCAGCAAAGCTCAGCCAACGTGCATCACCTGGACATCTTGTGAATGTGCCTTTCCTCCCACTGTCCTTCAACTCAGAGGTTGCTCTCAATAAAAGCCCTGCTGCAAAAGCAATTAAAGGCATCTCCGAGTTCATCCTTATTTTTATAAGGATATCACTCTTTCCCGTATTTATGAATAACTCCTGGTAAAAGTAATTGGATGAGGTTCCCTTCAAAATGTGCCCCCCCAGGATACCTGTGACCAGGATGAATGGAAGTGAAGTGAGCTCTTTCCCCAAAACACAGGAAGCACGATATCACTATGGCAATCCCATCTCCTCCTATTCTGAGCCAAAGTCTGAGCAACCCCAAACATACTTTCTTCACATTCCTTCACAACTGTAACTTCTCATGACTGTGAATCTCTTTTATAATCACTGAAATAAAAAGATTAGAGTTTCAGTAGAGGTGAAAGTGCATATATGTGTGTGTGTGCACATTCTTATGTATACAAAAACGTGTAAACCTCAAATAAACAATAAATGAGACAGACAACAAATCATTATCCTAGATGAATATGTTGGCATATAATGCAATATAGTTAGAAAACACAGAATATTCCAAATCAATAAAACTCAATTCTCTCACATATTCTGAACAGGAATCTGATTACAAGCTTAATCGTACAATCATAGCTTAATCTCAAAAGTAATCTGATGTTTCATTATTCACAATAAGTGCCTTGTTAACGACATGAGAAGACACTGCTGTGGTAATCAGCACATAAGTCTGCCCAACCAGAAGACTGTACTCAAAGAAGCCAGAGGTTATGGGCGTGCAAAGGTAAGACACTGCACCACAGTGCGTTAGCTCTTGAGGTAGAAAAGGTTAGGTGAATAAAGGTTAGTGAAAAGTACTTGGAACAAAATAAAATAGCTACTTAAATTGCTACAGACAGGATGCCAGGTTGAGAGAGGATAAGCTGAGCCTTCAGCAAACCCTGTCTCCCTGCCCTACCCCCTGCTCCCAAATAAAAGAAAGAAAGGAGATTTCAACAGAGATTTGGGATGACTTGGATTTTTTTTTTGTCAACACAAGTCTGAGGCTCTGCTACTTCTGGAAGGCAGCCCACTGTCATTGTTTGGGTTTATTGTCTCATCAAATCCACTTGTGAACATAACCACCTCCGAACTTAACAGCAAAATTATGAACCGCAACACAAATTTCTTACAAAGAGAAAGCCCATTATTTCACAGCAGTTTCTAAAATCAGACTCATCAGTTCATGAAGGAATGAGTATCATTTAGAACATCAGAAAAGTTCAGCTCTGTTCCAAGAGTGCTACTTACCGTGCCAGACAATTATCATTATTGTTAATTGTGTTAACACTTCTCTGTTTTCTTGTATTTCCCTGACTATCTGCAGTCACTGGGTAGCCCATGCCCTGTGCTCCAACTGCAGTCTCAGGGGCAAGGACCAGAATGTTGGTTTGGTTATATATTGCCCAATGCAGTACCCATTAAGTCCCGAGACACTGAGGCATTTTGGTGATGCACATTTGTGACTAGGAATCACGATGGAAAATATAATTAGAAGAAGGAAAAAAAAAAAAAAAAAAAAAAGGGAAAACTTGTCACTTCGGCATTCTCAGCCCCAGCTTTCAGGTCATGACAGGTAAGTCCAGGATGAAAAAATTAACACCAAATGCTGCAGTATTTGATTAAAAGTATGTGAACTTCACCCATAATGCTCTACCAGTTCATCCTCAGCACACAACCTCTTTTTTCCAGCGCAGGGCTCCTCTTCCTGCTTGCACCACCCCAGGCTACATCATTCCCAGACATCCCGCTCACAGGCACTCAACCGAATACATTTACTCACACCTGTAATTTTCCCACTTGTTCTATTCTGTCCGCCACAGCCTTCAACTCTGCACAGATTTTCTAATCCAAAACATACCAGCTATCTTAGTCCTGAAAACCCTTTCAACTGTCATCTTTAAAAAAATAAATGTTGTGGAGAACATTTTGGAAGCCTTGAGAAAATAAAACCGGGTTTGTTCAACCTATTGAAAGCCCAAACTCTAGACTTGTCTCCTTTGACTATAATAACCAGAATGAATTGAGGATCAATTTTCTGCGCGGAAATGAGATACCTGAGTGAGTTTCTCACATGAGACAAACTCCAGCTCAGATACACATTAAAGATGAGACTGATCTAGCATTTCTCTTCTGAGGCTCTGACACACTCCAGGAACAGCCTGAAACAGGAAACTTGGATAAGCATCAGCACTGAGCTTGTCCAAACTCCTTTACACCACTGCTGCCTGGCCCCAGTAGTAAGACAAAAGTTCCCATAGGACAGCAAGTAGGGCTCATCCTCACTGTGTCTGCTATCAGGACAAGGGTTAGACAGTGCCAAGAAGCACAGTCCACAGAGCAGTTTGCCTTCTAGGATTTGAGTTCCAGCTCTGCAGTTAAGGGAAGCTTGTGAAGATACTAATGTATAGAGATCGATTCACAAACAAACAAACAAAGTGTGTTTGCATATGTCTATTTCTACATTTATATTTATGCAGGTGTATATACACCATCTCCACCCCCCAAACACTCCTCTGTACATGCTAACCCTTTCCTTATCTCCTCAGCTCCTACATCTCTTATGAAAGTCAGCTTATGCAAAATTAAAATAATGATCCCATCCAGCTCATTTCTTCCTGGACAAAAAGCCAGTTCCTGGAAAAAAGCCAATTCGACTACCTTTGTGGGTTAAGCTTCCTTGTATTCCTGGCTGCATCGGCAAGCTTTGAGCACTCCCCATCCCCTTCCTTTCCCCCAGGGAAGTGAATTCCACACGTGCCCTGTCTCTCCCCAGGCATCTAATACAGAGATCTCACTTGTAGCTGTTTTCTGAAGGTGGAAGCGTGTAACGCATTGAGCTAGCACCAATTTAGAGACATTTGAAACACGTGCCACTGGTGGTCAAAGGTTAACAACATCAATACAGTTATAACAGGAGAGGAACACAGGGGAAAGGAAGCTGCAAATTATTCACCAAAAATGCACTTACTTGTAGTAGCAGATATCATGGCCTGCCCGAAGCCAGCGAGGCCTGCCCTGGAGAGCTTCCTTCACTGAATACATGACCAGCTGCATGCCTGCATAAAACAAAACAGTTTCAAGTGACATGACTTCCCTGGCTGGAAAAGACAGGGATGGGGAGAACGCTAAATAAGAAGCATCATTATTTTCTCTGTGCTATCTCTGCAGATAGTTTATGCAAAGTAAATACATTTCCCAAAGCCCCATGCTTTGTTCTGATATAGCTGTGTCTGTACAAAAAGCACCTTCAGAAGAAATGAGCTGAATGGACTTCATTAAAAAAACAGATTATCCAACTGGCCTTTGCAAAGAAGGTCTTCAGGCTGCTCTGTTTACAAACAGAGGAAGGGAAAGAAAAGAATAAGAATCAAGGTATCAATAAGATCAGTAATTTGGTTAGTCTAATATTTTATGCTTGGCTGAACTCATTGAAACCTTAATCCTACCACAGTATTGGAGATCTGCAGAGCATCCAGTACCATACATTCAGAAAGTAACGAGCAAAGCTAGAATGTTTTAAACTTGCCATTAGACCTAAATAATACCTGTGTCATAAATGCTGATAATGATAGCATTCAACTTTGTAGCGTATCATAGCAGATGACTTCTTCCTGACCTCCAAAATATTACCATTTGATGCCCTGAGGTATGAGGCTTTCTCTGATCTGAGCTGCATATGCATTACTCGCAGCTCCACGAAGCCAGCCCATCTGAGGCAGTTTTTGTATCAAATTCCTCTGCTCTACACACCTGCGTGCTCTTTTACAGGTACTGCAAGGATCCTGCCCTCACCAGCAAAGCTCTCTGCACAGGGTGGCTCTGGCAAGGGGCTGGGGGCTGCAGGGGTGGCCTCTGCCCTAGGGTGGTGCCAGCCAGCTCCAGTGGAACCAGTGCAGCCACAGCTGAGCCCAGCAGCAAATGCTGGTGGCACTTCTGTGAAAGTGTATTTAAGAAAGGGAAAAACACGCAATCAAGTATTTATGCATGTTGATAAGTTGTCCCCTGGGCCTTCTTTTGGCTGTTCTTGTGCTGGGAGGAGGCGATGCTTGAAAATCATTAATACTGATGACATATTTCAATAAGGAGCTATTCCGTTTCCCTTCTTCCTTTGGGTTTCTCTGTTAAACCCCCCAGTGCTTTAAGAGCTGGCAAGTGTGCCAGCAGAAATGCCTGTCCAGTTCACCTTTGGCTGGGGTGCGACGTAGCACTAACCAGCCTACAGCTAGGAGTAACCTCTATACTGCTGCTTCCTGAGCCAGCACAGTAAGACACTTACAAAAGGGAATTGTGTGTTTGGTTCCAGGACATGGGCCACAGTGAGTATCAAGACACACAGGCCTGCCCAGAAGCCCAGTTCACCAGACAAGGGACATGAGGCTCAGTGTCTACAGTGCTCTCGCATCCCAGACTCCAGCACCTGCCCTTTGTGAGTCCGAGGGACACACCCACCAAACTGCCTCAGAGTGATGGTGGATACTGCTCTGCCATCTCATTTTATTTAAAAAAACCCTCTAAAATATGAGGTTTTACTTTCCACTTTCCCTATGGAAACAATCAGTTTTAGAAAACAAACACAACTCAGGGTTCTGACAAAACCCCATTATTCCTCACAGTACACCTAAGTTAGTGGAAAAGGGGGAAGGAGAGAGGTGGAGGCTGCACCTCCTGACTTGCTCTGCTGCTGGTCACAGCTACTTCATTAAATATCCTTTTTGCTGATTTTAAAGTTACACAGTGCCATCTTACCAAGAGCAAAAGGGAGGGAAGGGAAAAATCAAACCAGATCAACAACCAAGAGCTGTAAAGTATTGCCACCCATGGCACTTTGGCACTACATCACAAATGGAAGCTTTCAGCATTATATCATGGGCATTAGCCCAGGACAGTGCAGAGGGAATGTAATGAATAAACATCATCTCTTACCAACAGCCTGTGTAAATATTATGCATGTGCTGGAAGGGGTAGTGAGCCTCGTTCAGCCAAGCCAGATAAGCTAGAGCTTCACTGCCCTCTCAGAGCAGCAGAAGTAACCCACAGAAGAATTGCTTTAACAGCCAATCCTACGTACAAGCCGTACAAAAGCAAGCCATGGCTTAGCCCCACTCCTTACACAGGATGATATTTTCACATTTTTATTCCAAATGTATTTTTCATTGCACACTTGAACGTGTGAGTCATGTACAATTTCAGGTGCACAAAATGAAATTATTAATGCTGGCAATGGCCAAACTAGCAGATAACAAGCAATCTTCCACCAATAATAGCCAATTTTAACAGTCAATTATTATAATTATTATAATAGCTAATTCTAACAGTTCTCTAGCTGTGAAGCTACTGGTGGCTGTATCAGAGGTTGTATTGGGGTTTACATTTAGACCTCAACATACTTCAATTTTAAGCTGCTACCAGACACACCACACTGAATTGTTTGATAATTCAGGGAAGCAGAATAAGATGACAAAAAAAAGAATTCATTTTCATTTGAGATCTATATGAATACTTGAACTCCAGCCCTTAGGGTTAAAGAGCAAATGCCTTATAATTCATTATGCCACTCATCCAGCCAGTTTCACAAATACAAGTGACAAGTTATTCCAGATCCTAGAGCTATTTGTTTTAGGTACAGTGATCCTGAGAGAGTTCTCCTGGTGATGTCGAAGGCTGTATCCACAGGGCTTCAGAGGAATGCAAAGTCTGATATTAGGGGCTTATTAAACATTCTGAGTCAGGTCTTGAGCTGGTGTAAATTAACACAGCTCCATGGAAACAAATAAAAAAAACAGCCTATGCCAGCTAAGAATTCAACCCACAGTCTCCATGCAGAAGAAATAATTGCTCTTCTAAAATGGGCACTGAAAGCTGGGATTTGCCCTGCCTATTTCTGAACAATACTGCCTTCCTCCTGAACCACAGACTATGACAGGAGCTCGAAGACAGAAAGGAACAGCAATTTTTTTAATCATTAATATCAGCAGAAGTCTCAGCAGATCTGAAGGCAGAGATGTCTTTCTGGATAAGCCCAAAGAGTCATGAATATTTGTCCGAGGATTATCTACTTTTATTTAAATCTTAGAAGCACATTCCAATCCTATGTTGCTCATTCAATTCCAGCAGATTGTCTTTTCCCCCCTCTCCCAACCGTAGTGCCGTTCTTTCCCAGTTCTGGTCTCAGAACAATGACATTTTTTCCCCAAAAAATCCTCTCCCAGGTCTCAATATTCATCTTACTCCTCAGTTCTCCTGAGGATAGAGAAAGGTCCTTTGACAAGTCTGAAGTAACCCTTTCCGTGGATTTCAGGGCATACAAGATTAAACTTAGAGCCTCCCTTATAGACATGGAAAGTTCAAAACCTTTATGGCATTAAAAAAAAAAAAAATAAAGTTTTTGTGAACAGAAGACTACCCCAATTCCCCAAAGGCTCATACCATAATTAAATTGGCTATTGAACTTCTCACAGTTGATAATGTTGAAGCGATAGGGAACTGCTAATTTCATGTCACGGACTTCAAAGTAGAACCACTGGTGATGCTGGTTGCTGTTCACATCCGCATTCATAATTAAGTCATATTCAAACCTGTAAAGGAAGACCAGAAAAAATGGTGTGGCCATGAACACGCCACCAGTCTGCCACTGAACCTGCTGAGTGAGGACAGCAGAATATACAATCAAATTCATTAATATCCTGTGAGAGTCAAAGAACACCATCAAACTAGTGGTGCCCACCACACACCATTAAATACTCACACTATGTTAGTCATGTCAAAATATTATGAGCTCTGTCTTCTCACTCCTGTTACACGACATCTAGGTATTGGGAGGCATGATAAGCTCTGAGTCATATAACCTGCTTCCCTGGCCAGCCCTTTCTAAACCCAGGAGATCCCCACCGTTTCACACTGTGGTGACAACAGACAGGCAGGCTGGGACCCAACCGCTTGCAGATGTACTTACTCACGCACTTGGATGGCTTTGCGAAGGTTTCCCGATTCAAACTTGGAGAAGAATGTCAGACAGCCTGGAGAACCTGGGCTTGAGCAACTGCAATTAATCAAAGCAAGGATACCTATAGCAGGTTGCTTCAAAGATGAGGTCTCCTCAGCACTTTTTGTGTGCTAAAATAGGCTTTTATGGGGTTTTTTTATAAGCAAGACCCTGAGAAGTAGCAAGAGGTGAGAAAATCTGTAATCTTCCAATCCAGTGCAGCATTATTCTCTACTCTTGCTTAGTGATTCTAAATCACATCTTCTTTTCCTTTCTCAATACTCCCTTTTGCCCCAGTTGATATTTACTTCCTTTCTTCCAGTTACTTTGCCCACTGAGTTATTGCCATAAGTTTATTATTTGTACAAGACAGCTTTATACAATTACTATACCTTTACTCTTACCTCATCTATATAATTTCATTCTCCTAAAGCTTAGAAACCCTTTAATTCATCTTGAACAACTTCAGAACTTTCTCCAACTTCAAACTGTTCCTCACCGTTTTTATCCTCTAAAGAATGTTCTCTGAGAGACTCATCCTTCCTCTGAATGCAATTTCTTCATATTTGGTACCCTCTCAACTGCCTTGTGCTACATCTTCTCAAAGATCACAGTTGCCGGCCATAGCTTAAAACAATTCACAAGGCTGGATGCATGGTTTTCAGAAGCCTTTTATAAGTGCCACACTTCTCAGGAAATGTCTGCAGCCTGTGACACCGGCTGTGCAGACACTGAAGTGCACTCCCAATGGGAAATACTGCTTCAGGGTGTGGAGAGACTGCATCTGGATTCACAGGTACAATTCCCAGCGTCAGCCTGCACGCTGCTGTTCCAAATCACTACATGCAATGCAGATGTATCCAGGGACATCAACAGTTTCTTTGATGTACAGATTATCTTGTTCTGTCTAAAAGGTTTTGAGACTCTCTTGCTCCAGTGACTTCCACAATAAATCCTTTCCCCAGAGCCGTGTACAAGGAATCTATTCCTCCTGCATATTTTTCCTGTTGGGCTTTTTCCTCCTAGGTGATTTCTTCTATACCTTGATCAGTGCTGAACTAGTAAAATGAGCTTGCTACCTAACCCAGGACTGACAGTGCCCCTGGTTACAGTACTCAATATAAAAGTTACCCACCTGGGCTCATCTAAATCAAAAACAGTTCTGCCTATCACATCACCCGGCTGGATTAAGCGGCGAACATCATCTAGTACTTTGTCCCTAGGAAAAAAAAAAAAAAAAAAAAGCAAATTGTAATGACACTGAAAGAAATCTTGGCATAGGGTAATCTTGTAGAAAAAATATGAAGAGGCTTAGGATATTCTTTTGAAAGACTGGTAAGAAAGAAGACTTCTATGTGATAATTCCAGGTAAATTTAATTTCTATATGGTTTTGGTTGGTGGGTTGGTTTTTTTTACCATGAGAAACTCCCACTCCATTGCTGTTACAAGTTGCCTTTTGGGTTAAATGACTGATTCAGTAAAATTTTTATTCTCTACAATATTTCATCAAGTTTGATTTATCCCCAGTTCTTCCCAGCCAACGTCAGTATCCCAAATGGGCCAGCCTTGCCCTGTGAGGAAATATCTGCCATAACTTATAAACCTACTAGTCTGTCTTATAGTGAATCTTCACTCTAAATCAAGTTAATTTCTAATCATTATTAAACAGAATTTCTCTGATCCCTAAAGATGATCAAATGTGGAATACCAGATTTCATTCCTGACCTTTGCAGCAATCATGTTATGCCTTGAAGCATGATATGATTATTCCCATTTTAGCTGTATGGTTACACATGTTGTTATAGTCATAAAAGCAAAGCTTTTAGAGCAACAGTGCAAGGAGAAGACAGTAGAGTGATTTTGCTTCTAAATAAGATTTTTAGCTTTTATATTTGCTGCAGAAAGAATCATTATCTCTCTTGAGATCAGCAATTAGTTGTCTTCACAAATGCCATTTGATTAGCGTTGATCAGCTTTAAAGTTTAGCATAGAATCCAGCCTCTTTGGTATCGGCTAATAATTCCCTTCACCACTAAAAAGAAATGTAAAGTCATTGCACAGAGCCACACATGGAACAGACAAAACAGTAGTTATAAGAAAAGCTTCCTCTCCCAGCACAGCTTCAAAATACAGCTTTCCCCTCATCTGAACACCTGAAATAACATGAGAAAAACAGCAGATTCTAGCAGTGTGCCAGAGAGATCTGGTTTTAATTCCTTTTGTGGGTTGCATGCCATACATGCTGCTGCCTTCTAGCAGGCTGGGCAGCAGGGAGGGCAATCAGCTTACTTACCCTGACCCCACTGCTGCTCTCTGGCTCATGACAGACTTCCCAGCAGCAGATGCACATGCTAGGGAAGGAGGAGAAGATTCTGGAGGACCCCATGGAGCAGGCAGGGGGTGACAGGCACAGTGAGAAGGGACACAGCAGCAGAAGGGTAGACAGGGAGATTCCCAAGAACAACCTGACACAGACACACAGCTCTGAGAGGACAGAAAGGATTTTTCCTCAGAGCCAGATGGGACCCAGTGTTGCAGGCACTAAAGGTGGTGCATGAAGAGCAAGAGTGAAGGCAAAAACGTATCCTGAAAGGACACAGAGTCTTCTCCGTCTCTAAAATGAACACGTTCTCATTTGTGTTCTAATAAGGTCACAGATTCACAGCTCATGCTGGGTCTTGGTCTGCTTACTTTAAGGAAAAGCCACTAGAAAATCCATGTCAGAGCTTTGACAAGCTTAGAGACCCATCAGGTACATAGTCATATCAATATTTTTATCAATAATTAATCAATAACCATTCTAAATATGAGATAAGGGAGTCTTGATGAATTCTCAGAAACATAAAAATCTCATCTCACTCCAGGGCTGCTACTACCACCTGCCACCACCAGATCTACAAGACAAAGAAAGCAACACACAGACAGTTCACAACTCATCCACTGACACATAGAAAGTCCATGTCAGAGACAGGTAATAGACTTGCTGATTCCTAATCCTGTTCGTAATCCAGCTAGGTACCATTTTCCTTTCCTCAGGAGGAAAACACAAATTAGATTGTCCTGCTGTTTGGCTTTGTGGCAAATCATCGGATAGCCCAAAGTTTATTCTGTAACCTCCTAAGACATTCAGAGATGTTATAGTCAGGACCTAGATAAACCAGTTTTGAGCCTGAGAGCTCTCAGTGTGGTAATTACATTATAAAGCACAATCACCTTTGAACCCCATGCTTGCGTTCCAACATGGGCTTGCTGTAAGGAGGTGGCTGGTGACCCCAGAAATCAGGGAATGCCAAGTCTTTGTAGTCTGCTATGGACTTAACACATTTGGCCCTGGCTACGTAGAAGTGAGGGCTGTGGAATGGGATATCCCCTTGGTGTTTCTCCAGAAGATTTGTCAGTGTGTATGAGCTCTCCAGCCTCCCTCCAGGATTAGGATTGATTGAGCCCTCACACTCAGAGTAAAACATTTTTTTGCACCAAGCAGCATCTTTTGGGAGAGGACGCAAAGCAAGCACATGACTGCTGGCTGGGTCTTCTTCTTCACAGGAGGGTGCATCTTGGACTGCTTCTGCAATGTCTCTCTTTACATCAGTCTGGTCCCATCTGCACTTCTCCTTCTTTGTCCAGCTCTGCAGTGGGATTTTGAAATCCTTCTCCCCTGGATCTGGTCCCGTCTCTGTGACACTTTGGTTTCTCCATCTGTAGTTCAGAGGCTTCACAGAAGTAGCACTTGGAATGAAATGAGAGGGAGTAGAGGGAAGACTCTCAGCCCTGTCCTCCAAGGTCTTCTCTTCCTCAGACTCTGATTCAAGCTCCTTTAAATTTAAAAAGCAGAAGAAATTAAAAGAGACCAAAGACAGATTGTGCCTCCTTACAGAGGAAACCTTTCAAGGAAGAAAGAGAAAATATTTACAAATCTCCCCAAACCACTCATCCAATAAGATAGCTAGAGTAAAGTCAGCCCATGGACCACCTGCCAGAATATCTCTATCCACAAAGCTGTTTCAACAGTTGTCCCCAGAAACTAAAAGGATCAAATTGAGTCATCTGGGTGAGTCATCTCCAACCAAAACTGATTGTTCTAACAAAGTAGGGAAGATAATTTGCAAGGCATTTTTTAAAAATATAAATGTTACAGCAGGCTAAAGGAGGCCAATCTGTCATGCAAAACTTCACCTCTGCCTTCATGCAAGAGTATAACTTAATCCCATTTGGCTACTTCTAATAAATGTCAGCATTGTGTGTACAGGAGATATATTAAGCCAGTGGTCCTTTCTAGATTTGTATTTGAATCACAGTTTTCAGCTCTTCTAAATTCCAAGGCTTGTGATGAGTGCAATACTCCATTTCTTGTCCCAAACTGCAGTAGAACAATGATTTGATTTGAACTGTGCATTTCACTCAGGAGCAGGGCCATCTGCTCCATCACTTCCTTCAAAACACTAGTTGGCAATATTTTATTTTCCACATCTCATTCTGATCTTGACATTTGCGATCAAAATTGCTAGCAAGGATACAAAATATTATTTGACAGATTTCTCATGTAGCAATTGATTTAGTGGTGCTTAGGTAATCCACACCCAGCCAAATGTGCACCAAACATCAATCCTTTTCTATCACTCTTGATTCACACCAATAAACTATAGCAAAAAGTCTTAATCTTTGTTTTTCCAGTCCTATAAGACATCTAGATTTCTTTTTGCAGTTATCTCATCAGTACTCCCTTTTGAGTATTTCTTAAACTCTTGGATATTCACAAATAAAGGAAGCCGCACTGTGATAGTACCTGAAAATTATGGGAAAGTTCTGGACACATTGATTCATATTGTCTAAACTCTTCCTCTGGTCGGTCGAGCACTGGTCTTGACCTCAATTTGTTCACATCTGTCTCCAGGTCATAATCCTACAAAAGCAGAATTAGAAAAACATGTATATTAAACATGCCCCACAAGATAAAGTTAAAGTAATATTCTGCATAATACCCTTGATTTCTAATGACATCATACTCATTTAATGAGTCCTATAACTGTTCTTCCCATACTTATGAAGGCTGTTAAAGCCATTTTATGGAATGGAAAATAGATGCACAAGAGAAAAAACTACATCATGAAAAAGAGGAATTTGATATTTTGGTATTTGAATACCTAAGTAGAGATACGATGAAAAGATGTTTTCAAAAAAGCATCAAGACTGAAACTTGAACCTTTTTATAAGCAGCTCAGCTTGGGTGGTTTCAAAAAAAGAGACAGCAACAACTACTAGTTATTTCTGAGCATATCATCCATTTTCTTAATTATGTTGCATAAACCAGTAGGCACAGGTCCTTAAGATGTATTTGGTAACATTCTAATTCAAAGGGACAATCATCAAATAAATGTATAGGTAGCACGAAAATTCTCAAAGTATATCAAAGTCAAAATTGTCCTCACAGGCTACCAGCAAAATTAGAAAGCTTGACACTTCTACCTTTGATTTAGACAACCACATGGTTTCTCTGAGTGTCTACCAATCAAACTGAAAGGCCCACGTCTGTATTATTGAACTTGCAGGCACCAACTACTTATATTTTATTTTTATCTCTCAATACTCTTTATAAAAATCTGTGAAACTCTTGCCCAGTCCCTCTTCTATACTCTCCAGTTTTCTCATTATTTTTATATGAAAAAAAGCTTTTTAGATCTCAACCATCAGCGAATCAGGGATAAGAACTGAAACTTTCACAGTCGAAAGAAACTGTGCATTGATGTGCAGCCTCCTCCATATCAGATATGAAAACCAAAACAGAACTGTGTCAAGCATTCAGTCATTGCATAAGAAACCAGGAAAAGATAGGGCAAGAGGGCAGAATGAAGACATGGCATTGTTGACTGGGCATTACACTACAACATTCTTCAAAAAATTCATCATCATTAGTAAGTATGCCCCACCAAACGCCAGTAAAGTGATTTGCTCCTGATACACAGACTAATTTCTGAAGCTGTTATCAAAACAAACACGAAATTGCCAGAATATAAAGGTGCCAACGGCATTTAAAACCCTGAGCCACACCTGTATCCCAAAGCAGAGTTTCAACTGCTATTTGGGCCTAGCTGAAAAGGCAATAAAAAGCTGTATAAGGTCAGTTTAAAAGGATTTGCCACTAACAGCATAATGATGCATAAGCAGCTTCAAACTTGCTGAAGATTTGGGTTGAGGAGGTTACATGGTTGATGGGATGATTTTGATTTTCACAGAACGGTCCAAACAGTTACTGATGAAAATGTAGACACAAACTTCTGCTGGGTTGGTATTACTAGTATGCATAGATATGAATTATGTAGCTGTGAAAATGTTTGTAAATCACATCAATACCAGGAAACATTGTGCAAATGCTATCTCATAAAAAAAGGTAAACTGAAAGTTCATTATTGATTCCCTGCTTGCTTTCCCTTTAGAAAGATTTGTCATGGGAGATATATGACCAGCAGACCAAACAAACAGTACTTAAAACTCATATTCAGAGCAAGCTCTTAGGCAAAAAAAAAACCCAAACAACCTGCTCACATCTACTTGGTAAATCCTTATGAATAATGAAATAGTTCAGAGGCATATAGAATCTGTTTCTGAACGAATAACTAATTAAAGGAGGAGATGAATTCACTGTGAACCTTATTCCTAATGACCATCTTGATGAGCTGTTATATTCAGATAAAACCAGCCAGACGGGGGCAAGTTAGGACACTGAGTTAATGTGGGGTTCTTTATTAACTTCCTTTTTTTGTTGGGTGACGTCAGTTTAATACTTGAGGAGAAAAAGACAGGGCAAGTAATGAAAACGCCCTTCCACAGAAATCTCAATCGTATCTAATTAGGCTGTATTTGCAACTTCATTTCTTTAATTTGCCTTCCCAAACTGCTTTATGTGCATAAGAATTATTAGCAGCATTCACTACTTCACATTTGCATATGTGCTTGTATGTATTTTCACAAAAAAATGTTTGCACTCTCATCCTCAGGTGGTAGGGATTTTTTTTTGGCATTAGTTCATGACAGGGAAAGTGCAAAGGGAGAAGTCAGAAAAGTATTGAATAATTAATTTTATTATTTGTCTGCGTGCAGCAGCAAATAAAGAAATATAGGTTCAAATGCCCCAGCTATGGCTTAGAAGAACTAGTCTTCTTCTTAGGGTAAGTGCAGAGCCCAAATATGCTGATATGGGAAGAAAAAGAGGGTTAGTCTTTCCTAGGTGATAACTATTTTTCACCTACTAAGTGCCATTTCTGCTCTACACCTAGAAGAATCAAACATCCATCATTTATCCCTGACCGTGCATGTGGTTCTAGTAGTCACTGGTCAGGCTCTCTACAGGAACAAAGAAGTCACCAAACCCTCACCATCCTGGGTGAAAAGCATAGCATTTAGTAAGATAAATTTCAATAAAATCAGTGCTTTCTCTTTTTCTTCTTTCAAGTATTCTTTTATTATTGATGTAGTGTATTTATGTGGGACCACATCCATATCTACATTCTCTGCTTAGCTTATCAGGATTTCAAAATGGACAATGAAAAGTTTTACTTTCCAGTATATGGATGAATAAGGAAACTATGGCTCATGTACCTACTTCCTCCTTACTCTCCACGTCTTCACTATCCAGATCTTTTTCATCCTCTTCCTCTCCATCACTTTCATAGTCACCTGCAGAAGTAGAAAAGAGGTGGAGGCAAAGGTGTTCAACCCCACATCTCTCTCGGTCCCTCCACAGAAATATGTGCAATCTCTTCTATGTGTGCCACACTCCTTCAAGCTACAACCCACACAGCCCTTATTAAAGCAGATCCCATTTGTTAAACTAGTATAAATGAATTTGGCACTAAAGGTCCCACTTTGTAAAGCTTTGTTCTCTTGGACTGGAGTACTGCCTTTCAAAACCATGACAAATGTCACCATGATATAGGTCCAACTCGTATTACAAAGCAATACAGAGATTTTCTGCTTGGCTGAAATGATATTACAGGATGCTCTTAATCCGTATTATATAGATTAGTGTGTTTTACTGCTATCATCATTATAGTATTTGAGCATCTTCCATATGAAACTGAAAGCACAGAGAAATTGTGTGTATCATGGAGTCTGCCATTTCTCCTTTTCTGTGGAGTGGCTATCCTGACTGTGCTTAAATTCTGCTTTTCAGCAAGTGCTCACATCATTTACTCATGCAGTGTGACTGCTATATGCTTTTATTTTAGAAAGGAAAGAGAATAATATTTCACGCAATTCTTCACTGCAGGGCAGTGTTACACACCCCCCCACACCCCCCCTAGTCATGCACAGGCACAATTGTCTCTCCATCTGTTGTTGTGGAGCAATGGCATTCCCACCCTCCGCCATTCCCACTCTGTTCCATTATTTTTTGGATAATAGGAGGATTTTTCCCCCTTTTTCCTTGCTCCTTTTAATCTTCTCTCATTTATTCTCCAAACAAGATTTGAGAAAACCTGGGAGTAGTTTCATCTCTATTGAGTGACACTGTAGAACATCAGACTAATTTTTACCCTAAACCTCAGGACTAGGCTGCCAAGACTCCCTTCCCCAGATACCACATTTTATTCTCATATCATGGTCCTTGTCCCCCCACTGAACTCACCCATCAGCCATTTACCTTCAGACCCCTCACATGGAGGTTCAGCCTTGGCATTCCTAGGAAGAGGGAAGGAATAGGAACTTCTTACTGATGCCACAGGCAGAGGCTCCTTGGGGTAGCACTTTCTCAGAATCTGAGTCACAGTGGTTATGATAGGATCCAGATTTTTGCAAGATAAGCAGTCCTAGGATCCAAAGAACAATGTTAAGATTTGTCTCTTACAGTTGTCCTGCTTTATATTTATGGCTTTTTTCCTCACCTCTTTTTTTCTTTTTTCCCCTCGTCCTTTCTACCATTAAAGAAATATGCCTGAAAATATGCCTCAAGTTCTTGCAGTCCATTCCTTACATAAATACAGGCTAGCGTGGACCTCATGGGACTTCCACCAATGCATGTCATTTAGAAGACACAGATCCCCTAGCTCTGCTCTGAGATATAGTCAGGATATATTAAAGGAAGGTATGATAGTAGCATAAGCTAAAATATCTTTGCTAACACAGATAACAGTAGCACTGAAGAGATGTGGTTTTTAATATAGGTTAAAAAAATCCTGCAGGGAGTCCATGTATGTGTTTTGGCTGCCAACACATGCCAAAATCTGTGCTTCTGTGTCTTCACCACAACTATACCCAGAGCTATCATGTCAAAACTATCAGAAGTAAGCTAGCACAGTTAACATCATCATTTCACTGTACCCAGGGTACACAAAGTATACTCAAAGAGAGCATTCTTGCTGTACTCTATTCTATATGGTTAAGCATTAGGCCCAATAGTCAGTCTGAAAGATCGCTATATATTACCTAGTCATAAAATATTGAATTCCTGCATTATCCCCCATTTTCTACTATTATAATCTAGAGTAGGAAACAGAAGTGTAAAGAGCTATGAGAGCCCAGATAAACTTCAAAGACATAGAATATTTTTGTATTTTTATTAGTGTGCTGTACAAGTGAACTTCTTGGTCTTTCATGGCAAAGAGAACACACACACACAGAGAACTAAAAGCAAATACCCCCGGGAGATTACAGTAGGTGTATGTCTGACATTATCTATCTGGACTCATGCAAAGTATTTGACACTGTCCTGCACAACATCCTTGTCTCTAAATTGTATTTGACAGAACGGACCACTCAGTGGATAAGGAACTGGCTGGATGGTTGCACTCAAAGAGTTGCGGTCAATGGCTCGATGTCCAAGGGGAGACCAATGAGGTGGTGTACCTCAGGGGTCAGTGTTGACACTGGCACTGTTTAACATCTTTGTTGGTAACACGGACAGTGGGATTGAGTGCACACTTAGCAGGTTTTCCAGTGACACCAAGCTGTGTGTGGTGGCCAGTGTAGTGGAGGGAAGGGATGGGCCATCCAGAGGGACATGGACAGGCTGGAGAGGTGGGCCTGTGCAAAATTCATGAATTTCAACATGGCCAAGTGCAAGGTCCTGGTGCCTGGGTTGGGGTAATCCCAAGCACAAATACAGGCTGGGCAGGTAATGGAATGAGAGCAGCCCTGTGGAGAAGGACTTGGGGGGTATTAGTGGATGGAAAACTGAATATAAGCCAGCAACCATATCCTGGGCTGCATCAAGAGCAGTGTGGACAGCAGGGCGAGGGAGGGGATTCTCCCCCTCTACTTGGCTCACATGAGACCTCACCTGGAGTACTGTGTCCAGCTCTAAGGCCCCAGAAAGACATGGACCTGCTCAAGTGGGTCCAGAGGAGGCCATGAAGATGCTCAGGGGCTGGAGCCCCTCCCCTGTGAGGACAGGCTGAGAGAGTTGAGGGTGTTCAGCCTGGCAAGAGAAGGCTCCGGGAAGAGCTTACAGCAGCCTCCCAGTGCTTAAAGGGGCTACAGGAAAGATGGGGAGGGACTCTGTCAGGGGTGTAGGGGTAGGACAAGGGGTAATGGTTTTAAACTGAGAGAGGGTAGATTTAGATCAGATATGAGGAAGACATTTTTTACTGTGAGGGTGGTGGGACATTGGCACAGGTTGCCCAGAGAAGCTGTGGCTGCCCCCTCCCTGGCAGGGTTCAAGGCCAAGTTGGACGGGGCTTTGGGCAACCTGGGCTAGTGGAAGGTGTCCCTGCCCATGGAAGGGGGTTCGAACTAGATTATCTTTAAGGTCACTTCCAACCCAAACCATTCTGTGATTCTATTTTGTGTCTTCAATATAACAGAGACAGGGAGTTTGGATAAGTAAATTACAGCTACTGCACAAAGGTGAATTGCATAAAACCAATCGGTGCAATGCTCAGAAAACAAAGCCTTCAGGCTTCCCCAAGAACAGTGCTTCTATACCACAGCCTCCATCGGAGAGACTGAGTAATCAATGTAGTATCCTGCCAAAGTTCACAAGTCGTACTGTGACTACCAGCATGTTGCCTTCAGTTGCTTGGGCCTAAGACTTAGCTCATCAGAAAAGGAATGCAAGTCAAATAAGCAGGATGAATGTGCTATAAGGCAAAAGAGGAATATTACAATACATTCTAATTCCATTTAATATTTTTGCATCCCTTCATCACAGATAAAATGGAACAGCCTGGAAGGCAGAATAGATACTTTTTGCCATTGACTGACAGCCCATACTTAGGATTTGGGCTGGACAAAAGATATATTCATCAGAACCAGGAAAATAGCCAAAGAATGTAGCAAAGTATTACAATTAGGAACAGAAAAATGGCTGTATTGGGGTTTTTTTTGGTTGCACAGGATTTTATTCTGTTTTTTCATGTATGATTGAAGGGCATTATAAGATTCAGTGGGATTAACCAGAATTCCTGTAGGGAGACTAGAAAAATCATCTAAAGCTGACATGCTTACAAGACTCACTACAACAATCTTAATATGTATTTCTAGATCTCTGGCTGTTAGGAACAAGGAGGAGAGAAAAGACAATTTTGAAAGCATCTCCAAGGAAATTTTTATTGTGGTTAGAGCAAACACCAAGGAGAACAGATTTCTATTTCCAGTGTTTCAATTTATTCACTTTTTCACATGGTGTGTAGTTGCCTTTGTTTGCTGGTTATTAAAGGAAAGCTAAGGGAAGTTTGTCTACACGTGGGAACAGAACAACAATCTTGAACAATCTTACTATGGTTTACTAAAATTTTTCCGTTTTTACTAGAACAGTGAACACAGGACTGTATAAATGCCTGCCGTGGGCCAGCCATCTTAATTCACTGCTAAGACAGTCAAGAACAATGCGTGTTCATCCAGACAGTGAACTTCCATACATGGAGTTATTCAATTATGCTATTTGAAAGTGTTTTTTTTTTTTTTCCCCTTTACAGCAAATTAGCTTACAAGTGCAAACAAGCCTTCAGATAGCTTACAGTGAATTTGTGAGACTGTTCTCATTACTGTTCATAAAGTGCTCTCAGATCCCAAGATAACACAGTTTAGACAACTGCAAAATGTTGCATCACTGTATTGGAAAAGCCTTTTTTACTGACACCTCAGGAATAGACAGAGGACTGCTTTATATGTGTGCAAACTATCGCAGTTATTTTGTGGTACAATATTGTGAATGAGGGAAGAGTGTGAATCCTTAGCTCATGTAAAGCTAACCTGAATTCAAGGGATCTGCTTTTTAGCCTACACACTCAATATTTTCTCTACTGAATCTGGAACAGACCAGATATTATGATTCATGTGATGTGTACACTAAAGGAGATTTCAGTGTGACAGTAAGGCAAAAGGTAATGATGTTAATAGATGCTACTACTTGGAAATATAGAGTGGAGTATAGGATAATATTATCCTAGAGTAGACCCCAGTACAGAAAGGCTGAAGAGAAACCAGACAAGCTTAAGAAATCAGATGGATAAATGATAAAATAGGAAAATAATGTTCCATGCAGCAGTCTCTCCTAAAGCTGGTACAAACTTGTTTTCTTGTCTCAGAGTAGGCAGCACTCTGTCTACAGACAAAGCCATCCAGTTGCTAATGTGAACATACCATTTAACTGCCGTGAAAGTCTTAAGCGGAACTTGGAAAAAGAAATGGGAGCAGAAAGTGCTTCCTTTTCACAAAGTACTTTGTAATCTAAAATTATTTGTCATTCCAGGTAGGATCGGAACTCGAAATATCTCTAAATTCTCCTAAAGTATCTTTAAATTCTCCTCAAATAAAATAACAGCCCTTTGTCCTATGTAAGGAGACAGTCTTTGAACTATGGCTCTTCCTGGAAAGACATAGGCTTAAAGGCTATTAAAAGCTCAGGTATTTGAGCTGTCCATCAGCCCATACAATAAGCAGCTGGAGAGGTTTCAATTGAAAACTAGCCTTGTAAATAAGGTTGTTAAAACAAACCCATCTTGGCAAAACTGTTTCAATTTCAATAGATTAAAAAGTTTCAGTAGAACTTTTCTAGCCAGATCTTAACATCTTTAAAATCTCATTAGCTGCTCAGAGTTCGGCCAAGGCTAATCACCACAGCCAGCAAATTCCTAAAGGCGCTGAAATACTGTCTAAACACACACAAAGAGCCATTGCTTTCCCAAGCAGGAGTTGTCTGTCTTGCCCTATCTCCTCCTCTCTTACTACAGCCTGCAGTTCCTCTCAGAAGAGTAGATTTCCCAATTTCTGTCTACCATGAAGATTATGAAGATTTTAATAGCAGCAGCAGCCTCTACCTCAGGTCAGAATAGGGAAGAGCATGAGTGAGAGAGCGTCTAGAGCTTCCAGACTCTCCTGACACTTCATGTATTGGAGAGACACTGTAAGACTGACAACACCCCAAAGAAATAGAGAGGAAATGTTGAACTTTGAATTTATTAACCTTAGTAATTCCCCTTTCAAGATCTCCCTAGTACTACACAGAAGAAGCAAAGCAAACTAGAGGCCCCTGAAGCCCGAAGTCATTTCCTCTTCACTTCTAACCTTTGGAAGGATGAGCGTTATCAATGTTCACTGGAGTCTTAGTCTGTCATTCCTGTTTGTTCACCCAAGGTGACCCCCCTGTTTGCACATTCCATGGGTTGCTCCCAGGCTGAGCTATCAGGAGATGTTAGCTCAGAAAGCTACATGGGCTGTAGAAGGCTGCTGAGAGGGAACAAGCTGACATCTACCCTCAAGCAACTGTTCCTATTCAAGTTTCTGCAGACCAGGGACTTTTCTCGTTAACAGAGGCCATACTCCCTTGAAAGATCTGCTGGTCCCGGCCATCTCATCCCACCTGAAAAAGTGCTCAATTACTCATGAGGAAAATCAGGTGAAAAAACTACCAATCTATCATCTACTACTAGTAAGAAATATCTTTCAGTCACAGGAGAATTGTTAATGACAGCAGTGAGAAAGGTGAAGAAGCAAATACACTGAATCATAAACCAATGGATTTTCTGGAAAAGGGGACAGGTTTCTCATACTGTCCGTGATGGTGGTAGAATGAGACATGCTCTGGCCAGTAAGAATGATGATGGAAACACTCCTTGTAGAATTACATGGGTCAAGAACTGAAGGTTTCTCCATAAGTGACTTCTGCAAAGAAGGTTAAGGAAGCATGTTGCTGAGAGACTCGGAGGAAGCTGTTACTGTTCTGTACCTGCCCTTTCTATACCTTAGAGGGATCCTATCCTCAGGACCATCTTATCTTTCCTGATGAACCCACATTAATGATTCACAAGATTAAAACCGGGCCTCCTGAAAAACAGTTGATGGATGTTTCTCATTAGCAGAAGCCTGAATAAGTCAACACTTTTTTTGTGTGTAAAAGTCTGATTGGATGGAATTATCTATCTGGATACCTGAAAGGAAACATCTCATGAAACACCTCAGTAACTCTTCTTTGGAGACACTGCACTGTTCTTTGGGAGAGGAAGTCCAAGCAGACAGCAGGATCCATGGGGGAGGAGAAAAAAGTATCAAAAAGCCTGAACTACAATTCCCATGAGGCTTAGTAGGAATTACAATTAATTTTAAACAGAAACATTTCAGCTTTTCTGAAGTACTAACTGTGAAAAAGTCAACACTTTTTATTTTAACATTATCAGTTTTTTCATTGATGTTACATAAATCCAGGATAAGACTATGGAATTTCCTGCACTATGAAGTAGAACCCACCACTAACTACTGATTAATTTCACTTAAGCACAAAAGCACCATTTACCTGTACACTTGTGAAGAGAATCTCCATACCCCGGGAACCAAGGAAAGTCTCTCTGCCCAGCTGGATGTTTGTGATGTGCTTTAGGCAGAGAAGGAGACCCCTACGAATATAAATGTAGTTGTTGGAGACATCATTGTGATGCCAGTCTTGATAGAGTCTCAGCAATCCACCCAGGTAGCCTCTGTTCACTGCCCGTCGGCTGTTAGACTCTGAAAATGAAAAGGCCGAATTAAACTTTTTCCACTACTCATGCTGTTTGATAACAACATGGCTATACAGTGCTCAGACTTGGACTTTAATACCTGCTGGTTCTTCTTAATAGTCTTGGTCAAAAAAAGAAAAAAAAATAAATTGTTTTTTACAATTTAGCATGATATTTGCTAAACATAACCTTGGAATTGTACATGAAGAAAATAAAGCAGTCTCTCTCCTGTCTAAGTGGAAATGGCTGCTCCAGAACCCTCCAGATGAACCAATCCGTGGGGAAAAGGCAGAGCCCATATCTCCTTCCAAGTGCTAATAAACTTAATTCCAATTGCAGTACCATGAGAGTTCCTGAAACTAAAGCTTCTGAGGAGCGAGGAAAGCTAAAGAACAGTAAGATTAGTCAACAGCAGGTCAACAAATCCAGAAGCCTTGTAGCTGTACGATCCTGTCACAGTCAGCAAAATTATGTTTAACTTCTAAATGTATTCCCACACATACCTCTATAATGAAAGCCATGAGTCAAACGATTCTGGAATCCCATAATATATAAGAATTAACAGAACACCAATATGAGCAACAGCAGTTTGGACTTCTTTTCTGGTTCTTTCTGACTCTGAGACTTTAAAGCTCACATTCAGGTAATGTTTAAAGGCTTTACTGCATGGGGAAGAAAATAAAAAAAATGTATTTTTTTAAAATAAGCTTTATGAAAATATAAAAGGAAAGCTGCAATGTTCCCTTAATCTTGTAGCTCCTGGATGTCAGGCTGAAAGAAGATTATAAAACTTGTGATAAAATACAAATTCTGCTGAGTGTTCTAAAACACATCTCTTCACCCACTGCTTTTCTTGCCTTGCCCCACAGGACAAACATGAAGACATAGAAGACTGTAGGCTCCCTTCCTTCAAACCAACCCTGCCTAAACATGTTTTCCTGACTTGTTCTGACATTCCTTGCTGTGACACACATTAGAAGCTGTCAGGAGCTCAATAATTGACTGAGGGGCCAGGTAGCATACGTAAGACTGGAGCTCAGCTCCCTGAATACCAATCAGCATTTGCAGCTCACAACAGATGGCTCTTGGTATGGGTTCTCCAGAGATAGTAGGCTCCAATTCATTTCCAGTTCATTAAACAAAATGCCAGAACCTCTCGCACTTGGAACGTTAGAGCCATCAGTGGGGATCTACAGGACAGGAGAAGAAGCTAGAGGTTAAGAGAGAGAACAGAAAGATGCTGCATGAAGAAAATCAGTAACAAGGGAAGCCATGGAGAGAGTAAGCAGGAAACAGCTAGTAGGCAGCAAACCTTAGACCCAGTGATGAATTAGATGGAGGCACTGGAAAGGGGAAGACACCTGAAGTTGTCTGTCTGCTCTCTATATGCAGTACATTAGCAAAATCTTACCTGAAGAAGGAATTGAAGGATAGTCCTGCTACCTGGTCCTGTCCTGCAATTCTCTCTACCATTGGCACCACAGGGCAGGCAACAAACAGCACCCCCAGACCAGACAACTCATTTTAATCCTGCTCTGAATCTTCACACCACCCTGTTGACATGCCTCTGCACTGACCTGCTGGTCCCATAGCTGTTCCAGCCCTACACAGCTCTACCCAGTCTCCTACACCTTGGCCTGCAGTTCTCTCTAGCACTTTACCCCCTGGTTGTTAACCCTCACACTAACTCTGCCAGTACATCTTGTATTTTGGGGATCAGTGGTTGTCAGCATGTAGAAGGTCATCCTTCTCATTTGACCTTCACTCTGTTTCTTTTTTTCTATTTGACTTTCTGCAAGAAAACTTTAATTGCTTGAGAATCCCTTATCAATCGCAATGATTTTATTCATGATTTCCTGTTAATCCTCAACCAGCTGTCATGTTTACTAACCTGCAGGATGACTAACCCCTTAAATCAGTCAATCTTCCTTGAAGAATTACTCAGGAAGCTCTGTAAAAGTCAATAAGTATATAAAACATGACAAGAAGAAGAGAGTCAGGGAGTGTAAGGTAGGGAAGATTTGGATCAGACTCAGAGCTTCTCTGAACTATTCAGAGGCAGATGAAATTGGAGTAGATCTAGGGATTTACAGCTCCTAGTATTTAGTGCTTGAAGTCTAAGCTTTCTGTGTCAATGTCAATAGGACAAGGGAAATACTGGAAAGCACTGTGGGTAGAGCTTCTTGGGAAATTTACTTAAAAAAAAAAAAAAAAAAAAAAAAAGTCATAAAATGTGTTTCTGGTGTTTTCTTCACATCTTACCAGACAGATTTCCACGTTTGGACCCCAGCTCCATAGGGACCAGAACACAGAACTGTCCCATGCCTCAGTTTTGTCACTGGATGAAAAGCACAGAGGGAGCTGAGCAAAATAACTTCACTATGTTTCCCCTCGTGTTTTCTATAGTACTTATCACCTTTAAGATCAAAACCATTGCTTTGAAAACTGAACCTGAGATAGTCTGTTCTGAAGAGGAGATGGAAGAGGCAGGACTATAGTTTCCTCAGTACTTTGATCAGAAACAATGAGAATTACTTGCTGGAGGGGCAAAAAAAAAAGCATTTTCTTTTTCTTGCCTGATTTCATTGATTCTCCTACGCTTTCCTGTGCTGTTAATGTTTTTCTTATTTTTTTCTTCCATCTTTTCAGTAGTAGTGAATAAATGAAGGAGGAAGTATGCCAAGATCTCCAGAAGGCAGAATGGAAAAAGGAGGCATCCCTACCTGTCTGTGTCTGTTGGTTACTCCATCTAGGGATGCACCTGCATGGGTATCTATCTATATTTTGGCACAAATACAGATGGTAGAAATGAATCATACGTGTACAAGCAGCACTGCACAGATTTGTGGGCAGCAAGAACCCACCTCTCCTGGAGTGAGTACGCATTGATCTGTGTGGTAAGTGGCAGAATGTCCTATGTCTTTTGACCCTTTTGCTTCAATTCTTTTGTTAGTCCCTTTCCTTCTCACTGGATATGGCCAGTGTTTGGTGGAAATGGAAGTTCTTCCCAAGAGCTTTCAGAAGTGCCCAGGGATGGTGATTCCTATTTTGATTCATGCTTGGTTTGTGTGATGGGTTTACTCCTCCTGTTTGAACTAACTGAACTTTGGTCTGGGAAGATGCTCAGCAAAGCCTAACTGAAGTTAAGCCTCCCATAGTAGGATATCAGTGAGAACTTGGCAGGAAACCCTCAAAAAATGGTTTTGTTGAAGACTGGGCTGATAAGCAGCCAAAACTACTTTAACAGCAGAAAATCTGACTACAAATCAACCACTTCATGCTATAAATATCTGCATCCATCAGAACCCATTGACCTCTCCCCCAATAGCAGCTGGCTGCATGGCAGTAATCTCCCCTTGAGTAGGGATGCCTTGGAGGCTGAGAGATCCCTTACTTGACACCAGCCATTGATGGGTTGGTGACATTTTTTGCATACATGTAGAATTTAAGGTACATACAGTAAGCTTACATGACAATCTTTGTATCCCATACTAACTAAGTGTTGTAAATAGTAGAGTATTGACCGCCAATTCATCTGTATTTATTCAATATTTTACATACCTACATTTACTGATTAAAACTCAATATAACTAACTACTAGACTAGATCCTAGTGATCTCTAACTTCTCCTGCAACAGTCTGCCTTCTTAATCTTATTCTGGCATCTCTAACAGGGGAACACTGTCTTCACCACCTTCCCCAAACCTGTTACTAGCATAGTATTTTCTTTGCAAGAGTTTCAATTCTGCCTTCTGAGGCTGGGAGGGGTGATAAGGGAATACTCAGTGTCTTAGTTTCCTACACTTCTAGAACTGACCCTCCACTTCTGGCTTCCAGGGCAGTGCTACTAACGAGTGAAAGTTTAAGCACTGCAGCACAGAATATCTGGCCTGAATAATCTGTGCAGTTAGCCAAAATCATTTAACATGGATGCACAGCCAATGGTTAAAGATGCATCTAAATTACCAAGGGCATTACACAGCAAAGAAATCTCCAGTTTTGACAGAAACTGAATTTGTGCTACCAGACAAGGAGAGACTCTAAAACCAGGGTTTCAGTCTAGTAGATGTCTCATGACTGCCAGTGTTTCTGTGGACATTTCTGAAGCACTCCTTGTATTCCAGTCCCCTTTGAAGTGTTTGCCAGGAACACAGGGACCACTGGAAAACACGCAGCATATTTAATCACAAAACTGAATTACAGTCAACCTGAAATATGATGAGCATTGCACTGTTTATGAGGCAGAACAAAGAGATATTTATCTTTCTATCTATCTGCTTAAATGTCTTTGTTGATGCCACTTATCTGATTCATTATGCCAAGAACATACATTGCTACAGTTTGGAGATAAGAATGCTCTGCTAAATTAACCCTATGGCCCCTAAAGCAGTGAAAGGCATAAGAAAATCTTCAACTTCCCCATTCTGCTCCAGTGATGGCTTCTTGGGAACAAAAGATGCAAGATATATCCTAAAGCAAAGAGAAAACAGCTATTTTATTCAGTCATTGACAGGCCATTTTTCCTAGACATAAGCATGAGGGTTCCCTAACAGAAACAAAATGAATTGTCCTCATGGAGAAACCTAGTCACCCATCAGTGCTAAACCCAGTCAGCTCTACAGTTCGAGCAAGAAGGTGGCATTAACTCAACTCTTGGAAGCTAGAAGACTGCTCTAATTGTGAGTAGCACAAAGGAACAGAACACAGGCAGGGTTTGCTAGCAACTCTAAGTACCATGTTTTGCTCCTAGACCAGGAATCAGTCACAAGCTTAGCTTCAGTAAAAGAACAGCTCATTCTTTCTACTCCAAACTATTTTATTTAATTCCAGGTGTTGGCCAATTCAGTGACAGTCATACAAACTGTATTATGATATGGTGATTCTTCTCTACTTTGCCTTTGTTACATTGTTCATATGTAAAAATTAAGAAAGAGCAATCCAAACCCTTCCAAAACTTTTGAACTAACCCCAGAAGGAAACTGACTTTCAAAAAGGTTTTCTTTTTCTCTTTTTTCAGTTTCATGGCATCTTCTGTTTGTAACTCAAAAGAAAGCTGAAAATCCAGGAAAAAGAGAAGAGGAAACCGAGGAAAACCAAGAAAGACAACATTTGCACAAAATTTCCAGCTTGATTTTTCTGACCAAAGTGGTTCGAAAGAGTTCAAGTAAGGATGGTAGAATTTGGAAGACTTCAGAAAATTCAGCCACTGAATTTTCTGAACCAGATCATCCCTGGAATCATAAACACTGCCCATGCCACGACCAAGGTAGTAAGCAGTCACTATTAAGGATGTCAACAGAGAACAATGCATCTCCTCAACACCTTGGGACCATTATACACACCTTGAGGAGCATAACAGTGAGAAGCTACCATGTCCCAGGAGATAAAATCAACCTTCTCCTCTGGAGCACTGAGTTTCTTTATTTGGGATATGGCTATGAACGAAGCTTTTCTTGGGGAAGGGAATATAAAGGACATTTAATTTTTTATTTTTTTTTTTTCCCATAAAGTGACTCTTCTCAAAGAGTTAAACTTAAAAAGATAGAATCAAGACTACTTGCATTATGAAATTCAGGAAGAAAAGAGACACAGAACTCGGTTTAGATGATTGTGAAAGGAATTATTTGCAAAATTCAACTCTGATCACAATACCCTACAAGTTGTGATGATAGATTTGGGGTCAGACTGGTAATAGAGCTTGAATCCAAAGTAGGTAATGAAGTCTTAAACTGATCATGAGAAATGAGTACCTGGCAAAATGTTAGGCTACAGGAACTGACATGGTTTAACCATAGGGCTATTTTGACGCAAGATCAAAGACCTGTGTCAGTAGATCTGTTGCAAAGCATTATTAATTCAGACATAGTGGGTGCAGGCCTTTCAGAAACCATAATCTGCTTATGTGCTAGAACATTGCTTTCTGTCTCTCACAGAGTTACATGTCCCTCCTTGATGCCAGCATAAAAGGAAGAGAATGACACCGATTATTTTATCCCACTAGCCATAAGACATAATCCTTCTGCTTTGATGAAAGAAATGAGCAGGTGAAAGGTTAAATAAAGGTTAGTTGATGGAAGATGAGGAGGAAAGAACAGGAAATGAGAGATGTGAGGCTGAGGGGGGAGAAGGGAAGGCAGGAGAATAAAGAAGACAAAAGGAGGAAGGAAGAGATATAGGAAGAGAGGGGAAAGGCCATTGGCAATAACTGCTGTTAGCACACAGAACTGGCTTAATGAAATAAGCATGATCAGGGGATCACCACAACCTGTCTTTTTTAATTGCCTATTACAATTTTACTAGGCAAGCATTGCAACAAGGGCCCTGCCCATTTCCCTAGCCCTTTCCTTCAATATCCGCTGAGCAAATGCCTCTGAGATCAGCTCTAGCTAATTTCCTTAAAGACATGCAAGGTGCTAATTCTGGGAAGTACAGATAGTCAGGAATAACAAATACAACCAAAATTAGATTAAAATAACCTGCTGATAAACAAATTACTTACAAAAAAATAAATATTGGATTAAGCGCCAGCGGGAGTGGGGATCCCTATAATAACATTGCCACCGTGTGGCTCAAGGTGCTGAGCAGCATTGTCCAGTTTGCTCCATTACACCACCTTCAGCCTGCAAACCCCTAGATATTCACTTGTCTCCACTTATAATAGCAGGTGTCCAGTGTTCTTGCACTCCTCCAAAACTGGGAATGGTTTGCCCGTTTTATCTTGGGGGGATGAGTTCACTAAAATCAATAGAGCCTATGGCTAAGAGTAACATGGGGGCAGCCCTCACCTTCCACCACTGCTCAAACAGGCTTCAGCTGGGCTATGCCCCCTCCGCCCTGGGCCTCTCTCAGGCAAAGCAGGGCTTAGCGATGAGCTCCCCAGACCTTAAGACACAGCTGAAGCAAGGTACAAAATAAAGCAAGGAACTTCTCTGTACAGATGTACAGATGTACAGAGAAGTAGAACAAAGCCAAAAGGAGGCTGGAAAAAGTAGGAGGTGTACCCTGGGACAGAAAAGAGACTCTGGGAAGGAATCTATGCCTCATCCCACCTCAGTTTATCTGCAGCTATCTGTGTCTAACCCCTCATCCCCACCCTGGGCTGTAGTAAGCTTCTAGAAGGAAAAATGGACAGGTGTAACACTGGAAAGCTTGACTGTAACATCCAAAAGAAGAATAAAAAAATCATCTGATGGCACTTCAACACCATTATAGATATTTACCAAGCACCATGCTCAGCCTGTATAATAACATAGTTCAATCCGAGTGAGTTAACAGCATGGTGGAGAGACAGATATAAAAATACCAGCAAGGCAATGGAGGAAGGACTTGCTATGAACTGTTTGCTGCATACATGTGGGCATGGCAGGTGGAGAACAGCAACTAGGAGAGTAGCATGCAAAGACTAGTAAAGTACTCTGAGATGCTTGGAAAAAGATATGTCAGGAGTGAGAGACTGGCTGATGGTCAGGCAAGAAACATCTTCTCCATATCAGTAATCCGAGCTTCCACTGATAGAAAGATGCAGAACCATTGTTAGACCTAAACTACTATTCCTTCGTTATTCACCGTCTCTATGACTACTACTGATTTCCACTGTGTACAGGGGAACAGAACAACCAAGGTCACTCCCGTTTTGCCCTGGGTTTCCAAGCATTTCTTCCCTGTTGTGGATGAAGCACAAGTTTGTAGTGTCACATTACTTATTTCTTTGGACAGTCTTATACTTCTCCCTCTGAAACACAACAGCAACAATTTCCCAGGTACAGCTAGAGAGGTTATTTTTTCTTACACTGATGCTGTCTTTCCTGGTAGATCTTGCTTCTTACAGTTACACACCTTTAATGAGGCATTTAGCGTCAGCCGTTAGGAAAGAGACAGAGGCCAAAGTGTTTCTAGCCAGCCCCTGGCTCTGCAGGTGGACAAAGTCTCAAGTAGAGCTTATGGAAGCTGAATATGTAGCTGAAGATGGATATTTCTGAATCCATCAGGGAGACACACTGCCATCTGCCTGCTCCCTTTAAAATTACTCTTTGTGTTTTTCCATCGTGGCTTGCTGCCAAAAGCAAGAGGGACACTTACGCTCCAACACATCTCTGTATATAACCATAACCCTCGTGCTTTCTTTGGGCTGAAGCGCTTAAGGACACAACAGCCCTACAGGAAGACCCTCAAGAATGGGTGTGTTCTTGCCCTGTCTCTTTTACAGGCTTCACTCCCAGCAAAATTGAATTGCACCACCATTTCCCAGCAAGTGGCTTACTGCAAGTCTCCGGAAAATCTCACAATATTCAGCGCACCAATTCAGTACTGTAGCACGTTCCAGGATTCCTGCCTCCCATTTAGCTTGTATCCTATCTGAAAGACGCTAACAGGCTTCTCGATGCTTTGCCATGTACAGTTTTACTCCTTGTTTTCATAAGCAATTTTCAAGTGCTATAGCGTTCACCAGATTTGATTTTTAACTTTCTAAGAACCACTGCAGCATTCAAAGGCACTAAGGTCATGGGCATAAGTTAACTGTGACAAACAAAGCTGTCCCGATGCAATCATGAAAAAGAATTCAACTCTTATCCAGCCATGGTGAATTTCTCTCTGGAAGAACCGGAGCCGTTTTTCATATGTCCTAACCCACACCTCCCAAAAGACACAGCCTGCTCATTTGTATGCAGCTACCAGAGCAGTCTACTCCAGAAGCCTGGAGCTTCTTGTGTCCTGAGCCACGGGACAAGGAGAAAATTAAAAGACATTCTTGACCACTCAGCATCAGACTGCAGAAAACATCAAAACACAGTTCAGACTGACTTGTGGGCTGTGGTGCTGTATTTAGTTGCACAGTATCAGCACCATTTCCCAAATCCCAGTTCCAGTGCCTTAAAAGAACATCAGCTGAAAATAAGACATGCGTTTTCCTAAAATTACATTTTCCATGGAAGCAGTAGCCAGTGTCGCTGGAACAATGTTGCTTGGTTGTGAGTGATAAAGGGGAAAAGGACACAAAACAGCAAACTGGGAAGGTGTCTTAAAATAAAGAAATGTCTCTCCCAAGCAATGTCTTTGTTTGCAATGGTCAACAGGACAAGTGAACATGAGAACCCTAATCTGTACATCACAGTGATCAACCAGAGTGACAATGTATGGACAGCTTTGGTCAATAGACTAAAACCTCATTGGAGTTCATTTTTTGTACCTTCTGTGAAAACAACTGAAAAAAAACCAATCAGAATGATCAATGTGTTCTTCCAGTACTGGAAACTCTCTGTGCAATTCCTAAAGCACAGAAAGTGTAAAAGGAAGAACCAAGATGCCTTCACAATCTCAATCAGCCAAGAGTCACATGGAAAATTTCTAAGAGTAAATGGCTTTAAAAACTTACCTCACTCCAGGAGAAAAACGTCTGGGAGAATTTGGAGCTGAATGCAGTTCTTTGAGATTCCCTAGATCACTCTCAGCTTCCCCACAACTTTCACAACATGTGTTTACAACTCCCCAGGAAACTATATTTCACAGCTTTCCTTGGTAATTAGTCATCCACTTCTATACACTGTTCTCATCTCCAGACCCAGAACAAGCCTCCAGGTAGAAAACTTATCCTATAAATATCTTGGGACAACAGAATTTCACTTTCCATTCCTAATACTTACCATAAAACAGAAGTGCGGGAGGAGAGCTCAAGCTGCCAGATGAGCTTTCAGCTCTCGCTCCACTTTTCCAGCCTTCTCTGTAAATTTCTTTTTACTCTGAAGGCTAATTTTGCTTCTGTATTGCAATCAGCTGTGGCATAGTGCCACAACCACCTTATTAAGATTTAGCACCCAAACCAGAAGGTCTTTCCTTGTTGCAATCATATGACCTTTAAATCTAGGCAGCAAGGTTAATACTGAGGCATTATTTCAGAATTCATCACTTGAGCTGCTGCAACTCAGACACGATCCCATTGCAGCATGCTCATTTGAGCACTGCTTCCAGAGCTACAATTTTTCACAAATGCATTTATTCTTAATACTATGAAAAGGAGAAGAGGGAGGGGAAGAAAAAGGAAGAGAGAGAGAAGGACAATACACTATAGTGATTTATTGTATATTGTCTGCAATAGTAGAGTGCTCTTTCTTAATCAAACCTTTATTAAATTCTGGTAATAAAAAGCTAAGTGTTTTCGGATGGGATAAAGGCAAAAAAGGGTAGCATAGTCTTTTCAGGAACAATCACGCAAGCAGCGAGTGACTGAGAAACCACATTAAGGTCTTCAACATCCCCATCCAGCTGGTGCAAATGTTAAGCACAGCCTGCCATAGCAGGGCTGTACCCTGGCAATCACTCGGTCTCAGCACTGTCTGAACATTATCAGACCTGACAAGCTTACAAGGGAGAATAAGGACATCTCCTTTGGATTACAGAAGTTCTCCAAGCCTTTGCCAACAGCATCATTGTTACCAGGTAAGCACATAGTGCAACAGCACCACAGGACAGACAGGTTTTGGCCCCATTCGCCAGTGATGCTGGAACAGAGCAGTAAGTATTTGTTGCTGGCTGGAGAGGTTCCAAGCCCCAGGAAAACCACTGTTCCCTAAATACTCAAAATAAGGGTCTTGTCTGGTTTCCTCAGCAGCCTGCTCCCTGGGACTTAGGGCACCATGTCTCTCAGAGCTGTGTGTCCACAGAGACATGGGGCTCCAAGAATCACAGCTAGACATACAGGAAACCCCTGCTTTACTGCCTCTCTTTTCTAAGCAGTGCTCTTTGGGAGTGAGGGAAGAGCAGGTACCAAGGAAAAATGAGGTTCAACAGGATCATTCTGTCCAGCAGTACAGCACAGAAAGAAAGTCACAAAATGAAGAAAAAAAAAAAAAAGCTTACTTGATTTCAGCAAAGCTGCCAAAGCCTCAATGGCTGCCCTGGGGAAAGAAGAGAGATGAAGAAATAATGTCAATTTCTTCGATAATTTTTGTAACCTTCAAGTTCACAGTCTCTTGGACCAAGCTTCCCAGCTGGTCTAAATTGACAGCTTATGATGGACTTTGACAGAACTGCAGTGTTTTACACCAGTAGAGGATCCAGTCTCTGCAGCTGACTCAGTTACTCTAAAAGGCCATTAGCCCCCTAGCTTTAGCGTTACACTGATTTGTAGTGACCATTAAATTTAAAGCAACACCCACATATCCAAAGTAATGAAACAAGTATTTAAACTGCTGCCTCAGAGCTATTTCTTTGTATCAGACACTCAGCACATGCCCACTTCATATACCAATGCTTGTTTACATCAGTAGACGATAAATTCTGCATCAAACTGGGACATCCATGTCAGAATTAGCAAGGAAATTCCATTCCTTTCTCTGTTTTCCCAAAACAAGTTTCACCCCTGTCCTCCCTCCCACCAACTTTAACTGAAAAGAAAATTTAATTTTTTTTAATCATAACAATGTCTTGCATTACAGGGGCATGTAAAGGTACCTACGCAGATCATGGCTTGTAAGAAAGATGCTAAAACTTTGTGGTAAGACTGCTTGCCCCACGGAGCTTAGAGACTAAGTAGCTAGAGGGGAGAGACACAGATTTCTGTTGACCTTCTGCATCATTTCAATGGGCAGGTAAGGAACTCAACCTGCCTGAGTCAGTCTAGCACTGGTTTGAATGGGAGCTGGTCACTGACATTTGTGGCTTGAAAAGCTGAACTGTGATCCTTGCTCCCCAACTATCTGGAGGCAAGTTTCTTCCTCATGTAGTATAATCTCCCACCAGCCCCACAGTCTTTCTTTTCCAGTCATATTCTTCTGGAGCAAGATCATCCATGTTCTAACATGGTTTACTGTGTCATAATGAATGTTTGAAGTTTCAAGTGTCCATAGCTGATTATATAAATACAGCTACAAAACCCTCCATGCCCAAGGATTTCTTAAAATGTAATCTCTTTACAAACCAATCCCCAAATAAAATCGTATTAACTTCCATACTGAGCCAATTATCATCCTGCAGCAAAATATAAATATTCTTTGTCACCAAGCTACTGATCATTGTGTATGCTAAGAGTAGCCAAGACCAAGAGATATTCAAGAGCTGGTTCTTGCAGATGTTGGGTCAACATCCCTATCTAATGTCATTCCTTCATAATGCTGTTGTTGAACTCCGACAGATTCGTTACAAACAAACTACAAAAGAAATGCACAAAAATACAGATAGAACAGGAAATCAGTAGCTAAAACTCTCTCCAGTGGAAGCACAGTCATGCTCTCATTGCTTCTTTAACTCCACCCAAACAACAATCATTCGGCTAGTAGAAGGAATACTGCCATCCATCAGCTATTCAGCATGACCACTCAGTCCTTCCCTGAGTTTAAAGTTTGGAACAAAGTAAACAGCTCTAAGCACGTTAAAATTCCATTCAGAGCATCTCCCAAAGCTCACACTCAGGTATGTGTCTTGTAAAGGAGACTACATTACATACCTACGTTTGCAGGCATAAGGTGATGTCTCAATCATATCCCAGCAAGTCAGAGCAATGAAGGAAGGACCAGAATGTTTCTGGCTTCAAGCAGAAGAGATCTAAGGATTTCCTGTAGACATCTGGTTTATTTTGGGGTCCCTATGAGCATTGCTAAGAGTTTCAGTAGAGCTATATCACTGTCATAATGCCAATACTGTCAGCAAACCTCCCATCAACCAATCAGCAAATATGGATTCTCCAATACTTTTGGGGCATCTGTAAACCACATTGTATCCAGACAACTTCATTCATCCTCAGAGGACCACAGACCTCCCAAAACCATCTCCTCAGTGTAATCTCCAATTCCTACTATCTTTGAGTCCCCATCCTCTCTAATTCCTCATCACACTTGCCCCAGAAGACCTAAACCCTTCCTGGCCATACCATAGATGGCCCTTCAACAGCCTTCACCACTCCATGTCACTTCTCCACGATTGGAGGGAGCTGGTCTGGAGGGAGCTAGCTGGATTTCCCACATCCCCATCTAACAGCCTAGACACATCCTCATCTCTGTCCATGCCTGTACATAGTATGGCAATAAAGTGGAACCAAACCAATACATTTCATCTCTTCAAGTACCTCAATTCATCACAAGGGTTTTGGCATAAGCATCACACAGTGTTCTGTATGTCCTACAGCATGTACTCTACAGTTAGTCATAAGTAGATGCAGACCCAGCAGACTGACCTCAATAGTATGCAAGGTTTTAGAACAATTTTTCAAATAAAATATAATTGAAGACATGAGAGTAAACTGCAAAACAGATAAAACGGGTTTAAGAGATAAAATGGACTTACCAAGAGTAGATCAAGCCAGCCTGATCTGGTATCTTTCTTTGATAAGATAACCGGTTTTTACAGACAAAGGAAATGTGGTAGAACTCATTTATCTGTACTTCAATAAAGCATTTGATATGGTGCCATGCTGGAAATTATTAGCCAAGCTAGAGAACTTGAGGATTAGTGTAAGAATTGCAACATGGGTAAGGAACTGGTTAAAGAGGCAATGACAGGAGTTGTGCCAAAAGAGGAATTATTATTCTGGAGGGAAGTTATGTGTGGAAGTCTTCAGGGATGTTTTGAGACTGATCTTATTTTATCTTTTCATTAATGACCTTGGCACAAAAAGTCAGAGTATGCTAACAAAATCTGCTGACCGTGTGAAGTCAGAGGCTGCTGCCAATATCAGGGAGTTTGGAATATCTTTCAGGAGTAACAGGATGTTCTTGAGTTCTGAAGCAATAGAAATGTGATGAAATGTAATAGTCAAAGTGCAAGGTTACACATTTAGGGTTTAATAAGAATTGCTGTTATGAGCAGGGGCTCATAATTTGGAAATGAGTAGGACACCCTGTATATATGACCCCATTAGAGAATGAGGACAAGCATGACCCCGCAGGGTGACAACCATGAAAAGGACAGATCAGGAAAACCACTGCCAGTGGAGAAGGGAAAGCATGAATGTTTTCGTACAAGGCTTCACCTGAACAGCTGTGTGCAGTACTCAGAAGGAACTGCAGAAAACTACTAACAAAATCATTATGGTAACAGAGACATATCTCATGAAGAGTCTTAAAGATCACAGTTTTGTAACCTTAGCAAAATGATGGTTAAGAGGTGACTTGTTTGTTCTCCACAGACAAACTGTGTGGGGGAGAAGTAAACACTGAGGAAGGCAAAGAGCTACTTAAGCTGAAGAACAAAGTTGGCACAAGGACAAATGGGTATAAAATGGCCATGAATAAATTTCAACTGGAAATTAAAGGATGGGTTTTAAGCACTGGAAAATGAAGCTCTGAAACATTCTCTTGGCAACGATGGAATGAACAACCTAACGACTTTGAAAAGGGAGCCTGAATTGTTTATAATGGGACCAATAGGCTTAGTTGCCAATGAGGAAAGGGTCTGAAAAAAGTGACCCAGGAATGACTGTAGTCCTATATCCCTACATTTTAATCATAGATAAAATGGAAGTGAAATGAGAAATAGGTATTCTAAGCACAAAGTTAATTAACCAGGCCAGAAGAGAGCAGCTGCATCAGCTTAAACTGAAAGTCCAAATAGTCTAGTACCTTGTAGCCAACAGTGGCCAGGGGAAGCATATAAGACCACAGCAAAAAAAGTGCTAGAACTTCCAGAACAGACTCAGACTCCAGCAATTTGCAGTCCAGAGATTTCATAAGCTAGGAATGGTGCCTTTGGGAGGCTTTTTATCTCTTAGTTGATTTTGCTTCCATATATTTGCCTGGACACCTTTGAACTTATGCAGACTCTTAGCATCCACAGTTATGCTGGAAGAGGAGTTCACACCTATACTGTGTAAAGAGTTATCTACCTGCATGTGTTTGAAGTTCGGAATTTAATTCAGCATTGTAATTTACACTTTAAGTTAGCTGTCAGCAAGTATCCCCAGAATATTATCTATCTTTGATTCTGAACAAGTTCAAACATACAAAACACCCTATGGGAAAAAAATAAGAAGTCATAGAAGAGAATGCAGAATGGACTTTCACTGAAAACAGCAGCAAGTTGATGGATGCATCAATAGGCTTACATCAAGCCAGGCAAATGGTGTTTGCGATAATATCGGCACCTCTTAACACCATATGGCAAACCAACAGAATCTTTTCTGGCATCAGAAGACATAATGAGATGAGTAAGCCTGGGACAAGACAGAGAGAAAGAAGATAATAAACTGTGTATGAGAGCAAGGACGGGGATGGGGAGGAGGGTGATGGGAACAGGAGGAAAAGTTTAAGAGCACAAAAAAAGATGACTTGATGAGCCATATGCTAGACCAGAGAATTTGATAGTGTGCCCAGTGCAGAACTCTGTATTTGTCTCAAGAAGGGATGGGGGGGGGGGAAGAAATCATTAGAAAACCTGCCAAATCTGTCCAGATGCCTTCCTCCGATTTTCTGTTCGTTGTGGTAATACGTTAGTGAAATCTGAGCTGTTTTGTCAGTCCCAGTGTATCTCAAAGGAGACTCATTTATGTATTTCAAAAAAAAGGGATGTATAAATAAAGTTGTCCTGTCTTAAAAGGCATAATAATAAATGCTGCTCCATAATCAGAAAACATTAAAAACTCCCTGTAGTAGCAGTCAAGACAGTCACTCTGAAGAATGGAAATCTTTGAAGTGCTTCCAAGTCAGCAGCTTGAATATCAGGGCAGGAGTACAACTAGGAGACAGATAGACAAATGTAACTTCCAGATCCTGTGCTTAGGAACCAGGAGCAACAACAAAGAAAAACTCCGCTTCCCAAGCCAAAGCACAATGGGATTAGCCAGTAAAACCAGACTGCTAAAAAGCCTAGACAAAGGAATCTTATGCCTAGGGTCACCCTTTCAGATCCGAGTTACCCGGGCAGCGTTAGCTGGAAATCACTGCCGACAGAGGAAACAAAGCCAGGATCTCTCTGAAGATTTCTTCTACACTCTGATCTCACCTTACAGGTTGTAGCACTGGGCAGTATGACAGACAATGCTGTGCCTTTGTTTCTGTCTCTTGAATAGATAATTTATTTCTATTCCACCCCAGTATTAAAAACAAAAAAACCACAAAAAAAACTCCTGAAAAATGAAAATCCTCTCTACAGAAGAGATGCATGGTGGGATTTTAAGACTCACAGGACACATTGATGTTGGTGCCCTCCCTTCAGGACTAGCTTGGAACTATGGACAGGGAACAACATAGAAGCCAAATGACTGAACAAAGAAATGATACAAAAGAGCCCTGCAGATCAGCCTCCAAGTAATTTAACTAGCCTTCCTTGTCCCACGAGACTGTACCTTTTATAGACTTAAATATAAAACATCCTCTTCAAATTATTGAAGAAAATCCAATAGCTTGGTGCTTCATTAAATACCTCTTCGACTTGACACCTGATCTAATTCCTAAAGGCAATCACACCTGGATAAAGAAGTAAAGCACTATTTTTATAGAAATGTAAGAAAAGGTTCTGCCCCTTCCCGGCAAGCCATATTGCTTCAGCCCATGCTCCCTCCTTTTGCCCTTCACCCTGATATTTCGCAGTATACTCACTTGTTGCTGTCATGTTTATTTATATCACAAGCAGCGTGGGGCAGGGACCATGCAATATGTGTTTGTACAGCATCTAGCACAATGGGAACCCTGACTGAGGGCTCAAGGTATTACAGTTTACAGGCTTAAATTCCCTAAGCTTCCATAGCCCCTGTCTTTGGGAGGAATTAAGTGCCCTTGAGTGTACATACTGTCTGGCTGCATTTTGCCTCCACCCCCTGGGACTTGTACTTAACTACCAAAGTTTATACAGTCACAGAGCAACTCACTCAAAAGACAGTTTCACATTTGACAACTGAGACACATTTAGAAACAACATGTAGGCACCATGGCAATAGGTGCTTTATAAATCCTACCAGAAGGTAAAACTCATCTGAGACAGATGCCTTGAATAGTCATTTCCCTTGTGGCCCAGAAATACAGATCTTAAATATGCAGGCATTTGCACAGTGATTTGTTTTCTTTTAAAGGCTTAAAACCATCAGCTTCACAAGTCTTGGAAATATGGGTGGGCAAAAGCTACTTATGCTGCTGGCATTTTCATAGCACTGCTGGTCTAGGACTTATGCAAAAACACCCATCATGTCCACTTTAATTCCAGCTTGTTAGCTAGGCATTAAAACTTATGCTAAAGGCAAAGCCTGTTCACAGCATGCAATGTCCTCCACACTGCCAACAGGTGGAGTTTGGAGATCCAGCTGTTGTGCACATGCTTTCAGTGTAATCCTGAAGGAAAACGAATAAAAATCACACACTCCTTTTCTAATGGTTATTTCAGTCCCAGGGACCAGCTTTTTTTTTTTTTTTTTTTTTTTTTCTGTTTTTCCTGGAAAAAAGCACACACTGTCTTTACTACAAATATATTTCTTCTATGGAACCTATTCTCTGTGATGCAATTCATTTTGCTGAAGAGAATTAGTGAGCAAACAAAAAAATGTACAGAAATTAAATGCATACTAAACAGTATTTCCTCCCCATCTTTACAGATTTATAAGGCTATTAACTCTAAGAGGAGAGTTGTGAGGAAGAAAAAAAGAAGTGTGCATAGGTGCCAAAATCAATGCTAATAGCCAACAAGGCTTAACAGCTAAAGGAGTGATGATTCCCTGCTTTTTAACCCGACAAGAGATTCAGAAGTGAATTTTCTCCTATCTTGCATTTTGGTGAGCTGAAGTCAATATGTTCTCAATATGTTCTCCAAAAGACACGCTGCTCCCTGTAGAGAAGTTATAGCTATGATGCAGAAGCCCCAGTGCGAGGTCCTCTCTTGCTCTCATGGTTAATACAACAAGCATATCTCGGTTCCCAGGTTCAGCTCAAAGCCTTCACTATAGCATCTTCCAAACTTTTCTGCCTGCCCTGGAGCCTGTTAGGTTAAAATCAGTAAAAAGGTTTAACTTTCCAGCCTCTTTCATCTCTACCTTCCAGAAAGAAGAGTCGCTCCAGGGTTATCCTCCAGACATCCTTACAAGTATCCTACTCACTCTCATGTACAACAAGTACAGAAGGAGAGACAGCTGTAACCTAAAAATCCAACCTATTCTTTACAGCTCTAAATTAAATTATCTTCAAACTAGTAACAAAGAAAAACAAGGTACACAAAATATGCTTAAATCCTTGCCAAAAAAATGCCCAGGCATTTCTTACAGCATGGTGCAGAGCTGGCACTGCTTCCTCAGGCAGAAGCTATACCTCAGAAGATTTCCCATTCCTGTCAACTCCCTCTCCAGGGTCAGATGTCACCAATATGGCTGAGGCAGGCTGTGACAGCTTGTCATTCACATCAAGATGAAGGGGCTGGAAGGATCACAGTCAGACAGGATTCTTAACAGATTCATCACCCAGGCAGTTTCAGGCTGACAGTGTGAGAATCCAGCTCTCCCACCCAAGGGACACATGTAGGGTGACTGAGAAAGGGTCTGGATGCTATCCTTGATTGATTAAGAGGAGCGGTGAGGATACTCATCAAGGCCACATTGCTAACAAGCACCAGAACAGCCCTACAAAACATCTCATACACAATTAAAGCGTGCCAGTGAGTGGGGTTAAACCCCCCTCTTTTACCTAGACAGATGTCTTCCAATCGTAATTCAGTTACTAGTGAGAAGGAGCCCAGCGGTCTGTTGGCTCACTCCTTAGATGTCAGTTTTTTCATAGCTTATCTACACCCAGCAGCCTTTGGTCCAGAGAACTCAGGGATTAACATGAATATTGTGCTCACAGCAAGGTAGGTGCTCAGTGCTTGGGGGAGAGACCTAGCCCCATCCTGCTTGTCTCTGGGTTGTTCTGCCTCAAACTTTTCCAAACACCGTGTACACCCAGGGTAAGGGCAGGGAGAGGGACACAATCCACACACCTGGTGAAACCCTGCTTACTGCGGGATGAAGCCAAAGGGCACTGCTTGGTGATGCTCAAATCTCAGCAGGGCACCTGTGGCTTCTGTCCTCACTAAGAGAAATTAAATTGCAGGTTCTTTGCCACTGGGGAGTCTCTGATGGTGAATTATAAAAGAGAAGGTAGAGCTTAGGGGTACCCAGGATTTTATGATGCCAGAAAATGCACCTGTAATCACACTATATTGCCTGCAAACAACTGCAAGTTGTTTGTTTGGGGTTTTTTTTAGGGATACTATCAACTGCTGGCAGGGAGATATCCAAGGGCAGCCTGTGTTGCCGACAGTCCAGGTAGTGAGGTATCTAACATGTCACTGCTTGTGCCCAGAGCTATTTGAGAGCACAAAAGGGAGGCTGGTTTCAAAGTAATCAAGGCTAAGAGCTGTAGTTCTCCCTGACTACTGGTTAGTGCAAACCATCTCTAAGGTGGCAGTAATCTCAAGGTACAACATCTTTAAAAAGCATTTCGTAATGAAAGGTGCTCTTGAGCTGTAAAGCAGCAGTGTTTGAAATAGCAACATTTACTGCGTGCATCCAGGCTGCTGCAATGGATGGGAAATCTGTTTTCATTTCAGCCATTCTTGCAGTCTCACTGCTTAGGATTTTGAGGTTTGTTCTGTTTGGGGTTTTTCTTTTGGTTTGTCTTTTTAACCAAAAAAAAAAAAAAAAAATGTATTTCAGGAAAACTAATTTTAAAAATGTGTACAATTTAAGAGACTTGAAAAGAACATGAAATATGAAAGCTGAAGGACTGAGAAAGCACCATCTTGCTTGATCTCTAGCAATAAACAAGGCTGACTTGGTGGCAGCTTCTTCTTTAAGCAAAAATCAGATGCTCCAGAATAAAAGAAGGAATGACTGATGCTGAACGCAAGATGAAAAACTGTGTTTGTTCTTTTTAATCTAATGGTACTGTTTCCATATTACAAGGCTCTAGGAATAGATCTATCAGTTTGAGTTTATATGGCATTTCACTTTCCCCTCTGGTCCTATTCAGACGAAGCACATCCATAAAGTCCAGCCAAAGGAAACTTAAAGCTTAAAACCTCTAGGGAGGAGAGCTGGCTTGCAGAGTTGCTTTGAATATGCCAGAGCAAGAAGCCATTTCACGCAGGCATAGCTACTGGAATCATTCTCCCTGTGCTGCACGACAAGATGCAACTTGGGTGGTTGTGAACTGGTAATAATACCACAGCACAACCTTACAGCCCTACCCAGTTCTCCCTATTGGTGAGTATCCAGTTACAGTCTGCCTGTAGTACTAAGGCCATGGTTTGAATGAGTGAGTAGCTGTTTACACATCAGCTGCAGCACTGACAGCACACAGTGTTACATCCACGTTTGTGGTCAGGAGCAAGTGGAAAAAAGATACTGATGCCAATTAATCTTCTTGCATGCACCACTTTCCATTTCTCAATCTCCATGTACTTCCCAAGTAGGGAAGCATCATTTCCCTTGTTATACACACAGGTGTCCTGGCTTCAGCTGGGGCAGAGTTAATTTCCTTCCTAGTAGCTGGTACGGTGTGTTTTGGATTTATTATGAGAATAATGTTGATAACACTGATGTTTTAGTTATTGCTAAGTAGTGCTTATCCCAAGACAAGGACTTTTCAGTTTCCCATGCTCTGCCAGCAAGGAGGTACACAAGAAACTGTGAGGGATAGCCTAGCCAGGATAGCTGACCCGAATGAGCCGAAGGGATATTCCATACCATAGGAAGTCATGCTCAATACATAAGCTGGGGGAGTTGGCTGGGAGGGGCTGATAACTGCCTGGCAACTGGCTGAGCATTGGTCAGCAGGTAGTGAGAAACTGCACTGTGCATCACTTGTCTTTCTTGGGTTTTCTCTCTTTTTGTTATCTTCCTTTTCATTGCAATTATTAGTATTATTATATTTTATTTTATTTCAATTATTGAACTGTTCTTATCTCAACCCACGAGTTTTATTTTGGTTTTTCCAGTTCTCCTCCCCATCCCACTTGGGGCAGAGGAGTGAGCCAAGCAGCTGTGTGGTGTTTAGTTTCCACCTGGAGTTAAACCTTGACAACAGGTTAGGCAACTTCAATATATTGCTCTTACCTAAATCCCAAAGGATGGTGGTCAGAGTTATTGCTGCCTGAGAAGCTTACATGGAAGTGGAATTTCAACAAAACATATAGAAGAAAATACGCAGAAGCTGTCACCTATTTTCTCCTGTTTTCCAGCTACTCCCACTTTTCATCTCTTCTGATGATTGTGTTCCCTCATGTACATACTTAGCTCTTCAGCACTGAGTTTATTGTGAATAAGGCACTTTACAGTTTGATGGTCCTACCTGATGCCGCCAAATATGAACATGCTTGGAAATACTGGGGTATTTGTTTGTAAACCATGTGTGTACACAATACTGAGTTTAATTGGTACTATTAGTCCCAAATTGAGAACAATGCATAATCATGCTTGAGAAACACAAAGTAACATCCTCTTACCGATTCACATTAGGCATCTTGACCCAAATTTAAAAGGCATTTTTATGTCTCAACATGCAGCTAGCACTCAGAAGGATTTTTCACAGCCCCTTTGTACACTAAGGTCAGAACTATTTTAGCTGTCTGAGTTAGGCCTTTAACCTGCTGAGAGGCTTTCTCTTATGGTTGTATTCCCTTTCATCTTCACACATCTGAGTATCTCTGAAAATCCAGACATTCATTCAGAAAACTCAGCCCTCACTGACCTAGTCAACACCAATAGCCAGTTTATAAGGAATTTTTCAAATCTACGTTGTATGCAAAAGGAATGCCAATTTTACCCAGTGTGTTGTCAAAACAGAGGACTGCAAAACACCTGTACAATGGTGCTAGAAACATACAGCACTGAGTAGTGTTGCCTCAGGCAAGTACAATAAGCATGAAGTCTTTGGGAAAATAGATGTTGCAATTGCAGAGCAGGGAGGAAAGCTTATTAACTTGCCTGGGATTTTCAATAAAAGGTTTAGCAGAAAAAAAGCCATCCTGCTATTTGCCTCCCTCTGCCATGCTGTGGTTTCTGTCTTGCTTGACAGGTGGGAGGAGGAAATGAGGATGCTGCTGTATTTGTGTAGTGTATACACAGAGATGTGTCTTTGCAAGAAGAAGCCAAGGTGTGGAAAGTGAACAACTTTCACACTGCCATGCAGAAGCTTTCTGGACATAAGATCTCCAAGTTGTGATAGGAAAGGCAGAAGAGTCATCTGAGGACGTGTGATCAGGTTCAAACTAAATAGGACAGATGTTGTAAATAGGGATGCATCTTCTGCAGAAGCTGCTGGTGTAAGTAGGCTGAGCCACCATCACAAAAGGCCACAACCTCAAACAGCAGCAGATGCACCACCACTCCAACACCCACTGTGAATTTGTCCTTCTCCCGCCCTTGTCTCTGCAGCTCAGGCAGGAGAGAAGTAGGACATCTTACTGCAGGGAAGGCAACCTATGGGCTGCAGGTCAGTGATGTGGCACTCTGCAACCACCGTACTTCGGGATATTTAGCATTTCAAAGAGCAACAATCGGCTATATAAAACGGCCATGGGAAAGACATAGGTAGGAGTTCTGAGAGAGAAAGAGAAGTATGTTTAGTTTAGTAGTATGCCCAAGAGTCAGACAAATAGTATTCTCTGTTAGATCACCCACGTTGCCTTCCATATAGCACTTTGCCCAGCTGGTAACTGAGATTCAACATGCAGGATAGATTAAGACTTTGGAGAATGAGCAGGAGGACTGCACTACTACGGGCAGCCGAGGCACAGCCTCAGGTTTCATCCCCCCGTCTGAAAGCAAGGAGATTTGAGAGCAGGCAGTATACACCAGCCCTGAGTGCAACATAAGTCACTACAACATCATGGAGCTTGCAAGACTGGTTGAAAGCCAGCATCTGGCTGTTGTGGCTGATGCAGCCAACCGCAGACTAATGAATTTTTTCAGTTACACATGTATAATTCCTTATTAAGCAATAATCCTGTCACATCTTAGTGCTGGTGCCTGTTCTTCACAACATTTAGCTAGAGGATTTAGAAGGAAGAAAAAGTCAGTAACAAGCCAATATGCAGTAAATACTAGGTCAAGTTCTCCTGATATTTGCTGTTTGAAAGCTGCAATGTCACACTGGCATAACTACAGGGGCTTTTTGAAGCAGTAATTTGCAGAAGCCTAAGTAATAAAAGTTAGTATCTTTTTTTTCCTCTCTCCTTTCACTGGAAACCTTCCATCTCGTATAATCAAGCCAAACTCTGGGATTTGGAAACAGACCATATCAAAGCCAAGGCTGGTAGAACTTGAGCTGTAAATATAAGAATGAAGCAATGGGGATAAATAATTAAAAAGCACAGTAAAAATTATGAGCATTATCGGGATGGTTCTCCCACGTGCCCTTGTTTTTTCCACACAGAAAAATCTGGAAGGTAGTGAAAGCTGGAATAACCACAAATATATAAATGTGGTTTAAAAAACCAATGAAAAATAAGAAGGAAATGAAGCTTTTGAGTAGATAGTGAGAGATGTTGTGTCATTACAATGTATGTTCTATGGTCCAAACCAAGCCCAAACTTTATCCATTTAACACAGGAGAGGAAAGAAACTCATGGGGTAGATGTGCCAAAGATATGGGATGATTTTCTCTTCTGTTCGGCAATAGTCTGGCTGTTGCTGCAGCCTGACAGGAAAAGCTTGGTCTCGGAGCTGTGACCTTTCCAAGTTTTACTCTTCAAGGGGGAGTTTCCATTCCCAGCCCCAGAGCTGCAGCCGTGTTAAGAGTCAGCAGCCCTGTTCTTCCTCACCAGCCACTTCCTCAAGTTTTCAGTTTCTCCTGTCCATGTTCCAAGCCCTGTCTCTGAACACATCCCAGAGCAGCTCAACTCCGGGCTTATTTACAGATTTTACTGGCATTGCTGCCATTCCAAGAGTTGCCCTGCAGATAAAGAGACCATGAAGAGCCCTGCCAATGTTAGCAAGCCAGAGACCTGTGCTGCATCTGTAGCACTGCTGTTATAGAACCTTCTCTTCCTAATAAAACTCATTTAACCTGCATTTGGTAAAAACTCTAGTGTTTACAATTTCTCCTTTATACTCTATAATCGGTGCTCAATAACTAACCAAAAGAGCCTGAAAGACCGTGAAGACTTGGGAGTTCGCTCTCTCCTGCCCACTGGAAAGGAGTCGGTTGTGTTGCCAGTGTACAGCTAAAACCAGCTGCCCCGCTGCTGCTACAGCTGGTGTGGCTCCAACACTGCTATCAGGACAGGGAATCCTAGTGTAGAAAGGCTGTTGCTAAGGGCTTCGAAACTGTGTCATATAACTCTTCTCAGGGCAGCTCTAATCACTTTTGTGCTTTAAAACCACCGATAGTTCTAGAGACTGGCTTACATTTCACCTGACAGCACTGGTGGAGCTGGAAAAAAGCCACAGCAACCCCAGGAAATTCTTAGGGTTGTTTTTATTGTGGGGACAGCACCTGCTTGAAGTCAGCATTGTGCGAATTTTTTACTGTAGGAGCTCTGCACTAAGGCTTCCTTTCATTGTTGTTTCCATCAAATTTCCCTTGTCTACCTCTGGACAGAAAGCTTGTGGGAAGGATTTCAGAGCTGCTTTCTACCCCCTTCATAAGGGCAACAGGCTTCTCGGTGGGAGGAGAAATGTCAATAAATCAAGGGAAAGGCAAAGGAGAGGAGATTCCTGAGCTCTCATATGCGCTGACACATGAATGCCTTTATCTTCATCTTCTCACTCTCTGGCCTCTAGCAGAGATTCACACCATTACCCAACTCAATGATTTCCAAGGGGGGATTCTTTCTTTGTCTCCTTGACACAAGAAAATGGATAGATGTAAACAGGCAGGATGGGAACCTGCTCTTCACCTCTATGAGCAAATTCACACAGGCTTTGCTTAGAAATCCCTTGTCTCCAGTCCCAGTCCCCCAGGGCTGTCTGGTTGATGCTTTCTGAAAGCATTGGCACTTAACATCCACCTCAAACATACCTACAAGGTCACAGACCACGTTGCTCAACCTTCTCCCCACTCTGCCGGCTCCACATTCTCTCCACAGTCCACTTCAGCTGCAGCCTGCCTGAGCATAGAGCCTTTCATAAATTCACTACTGCTCTTCTCTCACCTTCCTCGTTTTCCCCAACTCTCTATCTCTGTCCTCGCCAAATGCCTCAGTCACAACTGGCTGTACCATCACTACCCTTATGAAGGCATTAGGAAGGTGCAGTTTTAAGTGTATTCATTGAGAATATGAAAAGTCTGATCTCGGGTGACTTGCCCACAGTAACAAACTGTGTCTCAGATTAGCACTTCAGACATGAGAGATCTTTTGCCTTCTACCTTTTACCTTCTTTACCCTTATAGCCCTACCACCACTAGTGAAAATCTTCTCTCTGCACCTCCAGATCAGGAGCAGCTTTCCCACTCCTTATCTCTCAGATAACCCATCAACTTCCAGAAGCCACCCCAATCCCCTCATTTCTCCCCAGATTGCAGAATATTTTGTAATCCTTCTAGATCTGTTCTCGGTTTTTAAATTTTGATTTATTCCACTCTGTTCCTTCTGTGCTACTTACAAAATGCTTAGTATAACCAGTACACACCAGTCTTGACCCATCTTTCTATAGGACTATCACAAGCAGATACAGAGAATCTTGTTAACAATAACGATCCATTTAACTCTGGGAAACACTCTGAGACGCAACTGACGCATGAAATAAAGTCCTGGATGGGAATGGCAATGGTTTTTCTAGCTCTGTGGGAGATACACCTCAGAGATCTTCTAAGAGGCAATGTGGTTGCAATGCAGTGAGGCACCCAAGTGTTAGCTTTAATCTAGTTAGCACGAGGATCAACAGCGAGACAGATACGGCAACATGAATAATACTCCCAGACTGGATAATATGTCCTAAGAAGCTCGGGTAGCCCACACTGGAGGCCCTGCTGCAAGCCTTAACAGTTGTTAGCAGAATGAGGTAAATCAAACCTAGGGCGGACAGAATCTCCCACCCAATGAGCAGAGAGTTGCCTGCAGTATAGGCATACCCAAAGCCATCATGTGAGGTCAGCCATGAATTGCATCTGCCATAGCCACCGGGTGTGAAAAGTCAAGAACTTGAGAAGAGCAGCAACTTGCCCTCATACCATCTTTCCAAATATAACCTGCTAGCTCACCAAAGGGCAAGAAATAATGGACATGAAAAAGGCCTCCAGTTGAAAGCATAGCTTGTTTTTCAAACTGTTACTTCTATCCAAAATAGATGTAACACATAATCTAGATTTAAAAGAAAAAAGCAAACATTTCTTTCAAAATAACAGCCTCACTAAGTGGGTCCATTTATAAACCAGTTGCTCCCTTCTCATGACATACCAAGTTAAGCTTAGAAGTGGATTTCTCTTTATATAGTATTAATTTGCCAGTTTTTTTATGCCACCGAGGTAGCTGTGTGCTTAATCTTGCCATACCAGAGGCTACCAAGAGATGGCACCAGGGTTTCTGTATGCAACATGTTTGTCCAGCCATCTGGAACAACCTTGGTATATGGTATTACTCTCTGCCTCATCAATTCTTCATCTATTTTCAAATCTCATCTGAAAGCATCTCTTTCTCCCTTGCCTCTACCTCTTAATTTTTCAATTTTTCTCATCTGCTGCTATTAACGCTACAATGCCAGTAAAGTATAATTCTGCAATGCAACTCTATTTACTCTGCAAAGCAGCACCAAGATACCATCAGTCTGAAATGAGATTTTATAACTTATTATTAATATTAGAACAGATCGTTTTTTGAGAGAAACCACACAGACTGCTAAAAGAACAGAGGAGAAGGAACTGCATAAAACTGGAACACCTTTGGCTCCAAGATCATTTCTTCTATTACAATGGCTCCTTACGTTAAATTTGAGCACTAGGGTTTATTTACCTATCTCTGTTTCATGTTATCTGAGATATTAGTCCAGTTGAAAAGACAGTTGATATAAACAATTTTTAAGACAACCCTTTCCCCCTTCTTGCTGGCATCATCTCATTCAGAACAGTATTTACCAGTTTTGTTTAGCAGGAATTGTAGGCTAAATCCCATGTAGATCAAGACCAGATGGGAAGCACGTAATTTAGTTGTGACATAGGTCAAAAGAAATATTTCAGCCCCTCCTGTGAATTTTCTACAGGGATAAAATGAACCAAATAGCAATTTGAGAATAAGCAGGCACTAAGCATTGATTAATTCTGACCACATTCCAATAGAATTGTGTGTTACTTTCCAATTAAGTATCAAAACTGCTCAACACGACTAATTGCAAATCACAGACTAACAAGAGGAATTAAGGATGATTTGCTTTTGATCTCCTATCAGGAACCATTGCCAAATAAACAAAATCATAAAGCTGTATGTGGGGCATTCCTCAAAAATATCCACTCACAACAGCTACCATATCAGGTTGCAGAGGAACGAATCACCGTGTTGGTGTGTTGAGTTTTTTCTCATTCTCAAAATATTGGCTGGCAACATCCACGCAACATGTTCTTCTGGTCAAAGAGAGAGCAGCTGAAAGTTTAGGACAATCTAGAAGATGGAATTGCAGCAAATGTGTATGGTGGTCTACCAGCAAGAAGTTACCCAGGATTAAGGCTCAGGGAATTCTATCTGCCTGCACTGGGTCTAGGACAGATTTGCAATTGAATCTCTTCCATGTGTCTCTCCATCATTCTTAACAGAAGAGATAATTCGAGTATTTGGGTCATCACTGATACACATCTCCTCTCTTTTTGTTGAGATAGACATAGCTCACTGCCATTCCGATTTCTTCTGTCGTTAAGGCCACAGGAGATCACTTTTACATCATCTGTTGATGTGGCAGCTTGGTCGCTTTTCAACACTATGGGCTCAACGCCTACATTTTAGCTTGCATCAAAAGCACCAGTTCCAAGATGAGAAAACAGAATCTGTTGTGTGTAAATAAGACGAGTTTTACAGAAAAGCAGGGTAATATATATATATATTCATATATTCAAAGCCTATTTTGAAGCTATATAGAACCTCCTAACTTTTATCTTCAGCATTTCCAGGGACTTTGTATTCTCCTTGGTCAATCTGACACTTCTGATTAAATATGGACGTGTCAGATTTGGGCTTTTAGATTTATATGTGCTCTCTTGATCACCTTGACATTCCTCTTTACTTGCATGAGCTGCTCTTTCAGTACTCCAGCAAAAATCTTCCTCTCAGCTCACACTGTGACGAAAGTACATGATATAGAAATCACTTCCTGACAATAGCAACAGCATCATTATTCTTGCATGTTTCAAATTCATGAGTCACTCCCCACTTCAAACTACCCCTGAGCATACATCATTGAAGAAAAGACAAACAAACATGTTCTCATTTCCTCATGGCTTTTTAGCCCTGACACTAGTTGGAGAGGACTATTTTCCTAATCTCTCTCAGCAACCTGACACAACCTTAAATGCCCATCATGCTACTTCCAAGTTATCCACTCCAGATTCATCCTCCACTCGGCGGAGAGAAACAAACACTGCCTCAAGTTTCTAGAGGCAAGCATTTGATCCAGGTGAAAAGAACTTGCTCCTTTTTTCCTTTAGTATGCAACGAGTCCAGATATCCACCTCCAATGGAATAGAGTTACATGAGAGGATTTCCTCCCTTTAATGGAAAGGATGATTATTGGCAAGTGCTGAGGAGCTAGGACCATCCAATAAGTACCAGACATAAGGATTGTGATCAAAAGTCAGAAGCAGACAATGCTGGACATGAGCAAAGGCAGATAATTTCTGCATATCACATTTTCTAGTGAATTAATTTGGCACCATTCCCAGACCTTTTTTATTCACTTTCAATGTTTAATTAAGTAGTCAAACTTTACTGGAACAACTCAGTGCAGAAAGCCAAGTTTTGTGAATATTCACAGAAAGAGTTTTTAATTCTGACAAATACTCATTCTTGTTGCAATGTCTTGTATGAGCTTTATGTGAACACTTACCAATAGCCAGCTCTGCTTAGTATGGTAAATAGATGTATTCAAAGAGCTTTGAGAAACAAAGACATTTTAAAAGACTCTAAAGTGTTTTTAATAAAACTGCAGAAATAAGACTGAGTGCCAACCTTTTAACAACAGGAAAAGATAATGTAATGGAGGGAACAACTCAGACACGAGTCACACCATCATTTGCCATTTTCTAAAACACAGGTCTTCCTCATATGAAAGAATCATAAATTCTGAGTTTTTATTTTCACTCACTTTGATAATCTACCTTCAAGCTGAGGAGTCCTAGAGGAGACCTGTACAACATGTAGCCACAGACAACATACAGCCTCCAAAGCCATTGGCCTGGCATGCTGGCAGCCTGAGGAAGGTATCTGATGCTCAGCCACCGGGAGACACAGTCTTACAGAAGGTCCTGGATGGCCAGAGAACAAACATCTGCCACTGTCACATTCCATATCCAGCTGCCCACACCACATCCAAATATCTCTCAGAACAAATAAGTTGAGAAAATAAGCCAGGGTGTTGGACACTGGAAAGTAGGAGAAGGGTAGAAGATATGAAACATATGGGGAATAAGTAAGGTAGAAGGTGAAAGGAGCGGGGACCGTTACACTGTGTGGGGCATCAGGGATGTTGCACTAGAGAAGGTGTTGATGGAGTGATGATTTGAGCGTCCCACACACACACTCGTATCAGATATCCCAGCTACTGACATAAAAAGAACTGAGAAAAACAGAACATCATCTGGCTTTATTTTAAACTGCCCCTATAAAAGGTATCCGAAAGCTTTCTCTGCAGCACAGCATCATGAGAGATGAGTAAGACAGCCTAGAATCTCCATCTCACTTGGATTTCATAGTCCTTAACTCAAGAGCTCTCTAAACCTCAGCGAGTTTCACTTTTTTTCAATGTGGTTTTTACTTCAGACATGGGTAGCACTGGAGAGATCCACAGTTATGGCACCAGCAACCTGAAGACCTCAAATGCCTAACTAAGACTAATAAAGTCCATGAGTCACAGTCTCAGGGGAACCAGAGCTACTTGGCACACACCCAGAGAAGGTCAATTGGAGCATGGGAGACTATTTCTAAATAACCCAGAGCTTTGCCACTGGGAAAAATAAATAGAACTATGTATCTTGTTTCCACATCTTAGCTGGCTAAATAAATAGCTCTCATAGCACATTCTCCAGGGCAGACTCTTAAAGTGACCTTGGTCCTGCTGCTGCCCAGGACAGGAGAATGCGGGTGTACCCACAAGAGAAGTGATGCATTTTTGGTGCTGCATTCCTGGCAGTTGATCAAAGGACAAGGGTAATCTCAGCCCCCACAGTTGCCAGCTGTTCCTTCCCAGCAACAAGGCAAATTGTGGTGGCACATGGTTATGAAGCAGAGAGAAGGTATCCGGAGCAAATACAAAGGGAGGATCAGAGGCTTGCTGGGAGGGCATTGGAGTTTTCCTCTGTAGGCAGGTTACAGATCACTGTTCTCTTCAAGTTCCATAGTGATAGTCAAAAAGAAGCAGATGTTTTTGTGAACAACTGACTACACCAAAATAACTCACTCTGGATTTCAGCATACCTACGGCAACTTTGGGAAGAGCTACACCAGTGTCAGATGACCAGCAGCACATGCTGAACTAGACAAAGCACATGACCCTTTTTTTTAGTCTTTCTCCCTGACAGAAAACTCATCTGTAAGCTTCTTCTCCCTGTCAGACTACAATTGTTTAACTACAGAAGCTCAAAAAAATAGAAGGACATTTCACAAGTACCCACCTCCATTGTCTGATGACTGTAAAGATGCTTTGGATTTTCAGACCATAGATATCCCTGGCATTCACTAATGTTGGGACAGAAGATCTGTAACCCACCCTGCAGTCTGGAGTTCTGGTCTCAGGACATAAATTCTTGTCAGCACCATCTCTTAAAGCTGCTTGCCACAATAAGAGCAGAGTTTTCAAATAGACTTCAAGCAAGCACAGTCCCTACTAAAAAATAAGAAACTAGTGCCTTTAAATAGGCTGCAAGCATTTTCTAAAACAAAATAGGTTTGTGTGCTGCTTCCGATGTAAAACAGACTGTCTCCACTGAGCCATTGACCTGCTCAGCTGTTCCTAGTTATTAAATGAAACAAGTGGCTTTGAGCCCCAGGCAAGCCAGATGAGTGGCTACCAGGCTTCAGCTGATTTATAGTTCTTGCTCGTTAAACCAACTGTAGGTGGGAGCCAAATCACCTTTTTCTGTGAGCTAGGTCCCAGGAAAGGTTTTATCCTCCATTTGTACACTCATATAAGTATGTTTTAAGGAAAGCACAAATGTTTTAGGGGGAATAAAAGGAAATTAGGAAACTGAGCTAGCAATGAGGAAGCTCAGGTAGATAATAATTAAAGTATAAGATGACTTTTTTCAAGGGGGAAAATAAATCCAAGCGTTTCAGCAATAAAATGGCTTATTAACAATAAAACTGGACTTTTATTGAGGGAAATTTTGAGTTTGTATTTTCTGATGTGTGTGTGTGTCCCAAATGGAAAAAAGGGTCCACAGAAGAGTTCAAAACAATTCTTGTACATCAGATAAAAGGAAGAAAAACCCAAATGTTGCATGTGGACAATCTGGAATCATTGAAATCAAAGGAAGTGTGTTGCTCTGAAGGCTATTTCTTTCCCTCTCTGCTTAGAAGTGAGTATTCTAGACTACTTTACAGCCTACATTACAACCACCCTCAGCAGCACTAGCTGCATTTCCAAATGAATCTCAACAAAAAGCCAGGCTAGAAATGTGTGACAGATACCAAGTTTCCCACTTCCCTCAGAGGAAACAGAGAGTGGAAAAATCAGCTTTGCACAAAATTCATTTAAAAAGCCTTTATGTAGCCAGTCCTATTTCTTAACAGAGAACTGATACAGGCCCAAGTCCCTTTACACGCAGATCCTGGCCTACAAAGCAATCACAGAAGTAGAACTAACACTAGTCTAATCATAGATAACACTTCCTTAGGAAGGAAACCAGGGAACTGATAATTAAGCACAGGCATGGACCTATCTATCACTTTTGTTGGCCTCGAAAGTCAAGCCTAACTCTGGGTCTAACTCATCCTGGGCACCCCTGACGTACATAAAGCAGTTTTCCAGGCTCCCTGAATCTTGAAGATTAGAGTTATAACATGATGCCTGAGGGGAATCTTGGTGGGTGCTCAGATATCCTAGGAATAATACCCTAGCAATAATACTTTTTGAGTTGGGTAATATCCAGACCTCAGTGTAGGAAACATCCTGATATCATACTTTTGGACAGACCATGTAGACAAATCACAGGTACTCTGGCAGAGAGCGAGCTGCAGCTGTGAAGCAGTTCCAGGTACTTAGCGATGTACTAGAAAGCCAAAAATGCAGGCAAAAGTGAGTTGGCTTCCATTAACAAGGCAGCTGCAGGAAGTTGTGTGTCTGCTGGGCCCACTCAGTATCTTATTTAGCAAAGCAAACTGTTCAAATTTTTTTTATAGCCCCAGACACGTAGGCAGAAGAACTGGAAGAATGCTGCATTTAGCAAACAACAGTACAATGTGTTGACATGTAAGTTCATCACTTGTGGCTAGTGGAAATTAACTCGAACTCCTTCCCGTACAATGCATTGTGTAACTGGCAGTATTGGGTGTACTGGTATCAGTCTTTGATAGTAACAGCAGGATGGATGTTATTTACTGGTGCCCTCATGCAGAGCGACTGGCCCCCACTTCAACCACAGCTAATAAGTAGCAGTCAAACTGTTGTGCCATGTCTGTCCATCCACTTCTCACCTACACGTGATGCTCAGCCTAGAGCTACTTCCTCAGTAATCACCAGCCATGAACCGCACCCATGCCAGCTCCATGCAGAAGCCAGAACTGACTGACTGTTGGCCATGTCCTTGCTGAGACATGCGTGAACAAGTAGGGACCGTGCTGCACGAGGCATTGCACGTCTAAGCAGGAGAACTGGCAGGTTCTGTGTTGCTTAAGCAAATGTGATTTGTGTCAGCAATAAATTCTTCCTCCTTTTTGTAATGAGCAAGCCACAGAAATGTGTTATGTTCTTCTGTGGATGTTTTCCACGTTACAAATTTTTCCTTGAAAAGCATCTGAGGAAGTAGTCAGAATGGACATCTTGGGGACTAATGTTGAGCATTCAGATGGAGAGACAAAATGAACTTGCTGTCTTCAGAAAAAAAAAATTTGAAATATTTGGGATGAGCTTAAAAACAGGCCCAAATTAATACTAGTAAGAACTGTCATACTTCAAGAATATCATGATGACCTGGTCACAAATGTCTGCAAAAGGAGGATGAGGCAGCACTGCTACGATTCCACTGTACCTGCCCCCAGGCCAGTGGTGGAAGGAGTTTCATGCTGAGGGGTAGGCAGGAGCGGTCTGCTGCCAGCACATGCTTCTCAAAATCCAGTCCTGACTGGGGAATGAAGGACTGCCATCACTATATAGGGTACACTACAAATAAATGCCACCAGCATGAATCATGTGATGAATCACGGTATTAACGTGTCCTTCAGGGAACTATTCATGCCTCTTAAAAAACCCTGCAGATTTAAAGTGAGTGAAAATTGTGCATCCATTTCTGATTTCTTTGCCTCTTCAAGTGGAACCAAAATTTTATTTCTCGCTGTCCTGGAAAGATGAGCTCCCTTGGGGCTACTGCCTACCTGACTGTCCTGACGTGTCTCTTGCTGTAGGGGGTGATGACTTTGAAAAGCAGCTCCATGGCTCCATTGATGCCAAGCGTAGCTCCTGTGGTAACTAAGCCGATAAAAGAGAAAAGCAGTCAGATCTGAAGCAGACACTCTGCAATATTGTGTTTAGGGATGAGGCAGGTAAGGGAATAGTTGTCCTTGGTTCTAGGAGCAGAATTCTCTGGGCTCCCAACTGGACTTCACAGGTCATTTTACAAACACAGAAACTGAAGCACAAAGCTGTCCGTGGACACAACCTGAGCCAAGATCCGATACAAAACCAGGCCTGCAGTTCTTTCCTCAGTCCCCCAAAGCCCCTTTTTCTATAAATATTGTACTCTTCAGAGAACAAATCATAGTTAAATAGGGTCATGTCCCAGCAAAATGACAGGGCTCAAATTCGTCCCACATTTCCCACAGGCAGCTCCATGGGGACAGTTTATTTCATAGGGTATGGAAGGCAGTTTTCTTTCTGTGCTATTATTCAGCAGTATGGAAGTGGGTTTTGGAGGCAGGGGTGCTTCTGAATGCAGCTTAATTTCAGCTACGCCAATTTTACTTTTAAACTTTCACTTGCTAACATACTAGGAACTTTTCTAGATAGATTTTACAATCAATTCCAAAAATGCCTGATGCATAAACTAGATGTTTTAGCCAGACCTCTCCTCTATGAGACAGGATCTGTGTGTAAAGAAGGGACAAATACAGCCCTGAAATATTAAATGCAAGTGAACAGGGTGAAAGGATCAGTAATCAACAGCAGCCAGAGGGAGACCTGGCTGCCTGCCCACTGCTGGGTTTTGACTGTTTTGTAAATATCTCCCAGTGGTCATCAGATTGCTGCCAGAGGGTCCATCATCTCCTGCAGTCCTACCATGTCCCCGCCAATTTGTCCTGTGATGGAAAGCTCTGCAAGGCTTGCCAGCTACTTTTGCAGTAGCTGGTAATTCATTAGAGACAGGCAGTGGACAAGGCTGCGTGAATTCATCCTGCCCCAGAGCGGGATGTAGGCTGCCACACGCAACTGGTGGCAGGCTGTGATGGGAGCAACCCAGAGCAAAGAACCGGTGTATGAGATTGTGGCAAGGACTCATCTTTTCTGCTTTCATACCTAAGCACTCTCATAGTTTTATATGCTTCTAGATCCTGTTTAGTTCCACTCCATAAAAATAATTTTTAAGGTTGGGAGCATTTAATCTCCTAGCTTGGTACCACCGCCACACAGACCTTCACCTAACCTCCCCTGTAGCTTCCCAGCTGGGTCACACAGCCCACAGAGTCAAAGTTACTCGTGGAAGGGGGAAGCACATCTGGAGAGTGCAGGACATACCTGGAGAGTAACAGAGATGCTCCAACAAAGGAGCAGAGGTGAGGTTCTGAGGTCTGACATTAGCAGAAAGGAGGCCAGACTGCAGTTTGCATCCTAAAACCTCTGCAAAAACTGCAGCTGGACTGGGATGCAGGTGCACTGAAACAGGGAGCAGGGTAGTGTGTAGATCATCATTTTGGGTAGGAGGCAGCACAAGGTCACTACACAGCTGTGAAACCCAAATAAAGGCACGTTTCAGCTTCTGGCCTTGGCTGCATTTTCAGTCACACTCAGCCTTTCAAATACTGCTTATCGCAGGGAGAGAGGTTGAATGTTGAGGCTTGGCTGCTTGCCTGAGAAAGCCCATTGCATGAAGCTAGCTCCTGTACAGATAGAAGGGACCTGCAGGGCTGGGCGCCAGGAGTGCTAAATCTTAGGATGCATATAGCAGGCTGCAGACAGGATGGCCGTCAAGAATTATCTGCTGGGTGAGGGATGTGAGGAAGGGGAGGAAAGGGTTAGAGTGAGCAAAGGGAAATTTGTGCTGACAAACTCACTGCTCTGTAGCAGGGAAAGCCTGTATGAATCTGTAATGATCCTGGGAGAGAATACTGGAAATCCCCTTGCTTGAATAATTTAAAATGAGGGCACTACCAAGCAAAAAAAGCTACGAGAGTGCATGGGGAGGGATGCTAGACAGAAGACCAGGATCTAATATGTACTTCCTGAGGGACGTTGAATGAGTAACTGACTTCTCTTTGCCTCTGTTTCTCCACCCATATTTTCCTTTTCCGTGGAGCTGGTCCGAGGATCAATATAATCAACAATAGTGAGACATTTGGCTATTATGGTAATAGCATAGAGACTTAAGGTACCTAAGTCTCAGAGCAAAGGAGCTGACTGTTTATATTCTAGAATAGGAAATCATTGCCATGAATATTTTTCACTACAGCACTTTTATTTTCAGAGTCCACAGATGAAATACACTGTAAAGGCTGTATAGGCCCCTTGGGGAGCACCTCCTTCTGCAGTTGTTCTGGCTTTTGTGCCTGATTCTGTATATTCACGGTGCATGCAGGCACTAACCTTAGGGATGATGTTTCTTTGCACTGAAATGACTAAAAAAGAACTCTGGTGGTTGTTACACAGAGGGACGGAGGAAAATCCAGGCACTCACCATTAGAAGCACAAACCCGCAGGACCCAGAGGCAGTGGGTGAGGTACAGGTGGTGGCCCAGGTTTCTTCTTGCCAAGCTCAGTATTGTATCAGTTGCATCTGCCTTCTGCACTTTCAGCCCAAACTTCTTATCTGTGAAAAGCAAGAATGAAGCTATTACAAAGACCAGGTCTCTGCAGCAGTGCTGATAAACATACTTTCACTAAATCTTATAACTCAAGATCTCATAACAAAAACGACTGCCTTCTACCTGTTGGGTGGAGGGTATAGGATCCCCTTGATCTTGTGTTTTTTCTGATGGGTGTTCCTGGTTCTGTCTCAGGGGGGGCAGAGCATGGTTTCCCCCAGTCTATCTCTCTTGCAAGAGCTGCCAGCTCCTGGTGGGTCTCTCCACTGCCCCGGCATTCCCCTGCCTCAGGAAACCTCCCTGTACACCAAGATCTGCCACTCTGCAGCAGATTGGGCTGACAAAGAGAAATCATATCTTAAGATTTCATTTAAGTTAAGGGAAAACAACATAAAATTTCTACTGGTAGGGCTTTCAGCCACAAGGCCAACCCAAAGCAGAACATGGATGTAACGTGTCTACAGTGAATATACGTGAAACAGCTCTATGCACTATATGTGAAACAGCTCTATGCACATGTACGCCCTTCCTGCCTTGTTGCAGGCTCTCTGCCTGGCCAAACTGCAGACAAGAAGCACACCCCAAAAATAAACTCACAGCTGTCTATCAGGCATACCCCAGTGCTGGTTATTGCTGGGTCTGTCCATTAGCGTTGAGTGGTCCCCCCCAAGATGCCCTCCCCTCAGCAGTACCTCGCTGGCCGACCCTGGCGAGCAGGCGAAGCAGGGGCAGGAGGGTGCTGTGGTCGGGCGGCTCGGGCTGGGCAGCGGCGGTGAGAGCCTGCAGCAGCGCCTCGCTGCCCCCTTTGCTGATCATGTAGTGAATTCGCCGGCCGGACCCTGGGGAAAAGAAGAGAGACTCTGCTCAGAGCATCCCTCAGCCACCGCTATCACAAACCCTCACCCCGCACAGAGCACACAAATCTCCCATGGCTTTCCAATGGTGTTTTATTGCTGTAAACCCAAGGGCATTTGCAGAATTGACCCAGGCCCCTGCATGGTGAAACCATGTGCTCTGCTGCCTCTTGCTCTAGCAGTCATTATCTTTACAAACCCACGTCCTGAAGAATTTTTTCACTGCGCATTGAAATGCGACAGAGAGGAATAAGCAGAGACACCAACAGGTTTCAAAGGTGCAGAAGGCTCAGTGATCTTTTCTTAGATACTAGAAATTAAACAAGCAAAGGACTAAAGCTGCAACAGGCTTCTGCCAAATGAAAAGGAATCCTAGGGAAGCTTTGGAGACAGCTTTCAAACAAATCTAGATCTCTGAAGAAACCACATGCTAATTCTGTGAGCCCTACTGTGCCAACAAACATCGATCCATGGGAGACCGGCAGCAACTTCAGGCTCCGTGGTTGGAGGAAGCCACAGATCCAGCTCCTGGAAGGAGACAGTACCTCCTGTCCTCCAGGTAGGCAAGTCTCCCATCTAGGTGAGGAACAGCACTGCAGGGCTTCGAAAGAGAGGCCCAGCTGCATGGGTGATGTCCACAGTGGGGATCCAAGGAGTGGGGAACGCCGATGCGAGCAGCCACGCAGCTCAACTGAGTTGAGAATTGTTTAGCAAATGCCATTTTTGAGGTGGAGAAGGAAGGAAAAGAAAAATATTTTTTCAGTTCTTTTGCCACTTCACTTATTTTTTCATATGGCTCGGACACACGCAGCAACATGCCTTCCCTGCAGCCCCGAGGTGGAGGTGCCTTTTGGGGAGATGCTGAACTCTCTCCATTAGGGAGTCCCTGTTCTCTGGGAAGTCAGGCTCCTCTCCCTGTCTCACAACTGCCTCTCCAGTGGCACCAGTGAACATTTCTAGTGGTTGACTGTCAGGGATTATGAAATACTTTGAAACTCACAGGCATCTTTTAAACTAAAAAAAATGAGACTTTCTCTGGGTCTTTTTTTTTTTCTTTAACTTACTGAAAAAGCTCAGTTTTCGGAACACAGGAGTAAGGACTGCTTATCTTAAGACAAAATTCCTGTTTTGTTCATCTTGCAAACACCTGGCCAAGTTTATAGAGGCATGAATTCCCAGACCTATTTGAGTAACCCCTTTCTGCCCCTAGCCCACAGGTATTGCCCCAAGAGCTTTGCTTCCTTACCCAGAGAGAGCAAGTCAGTGAGGACACTGAGAATATTCAGGATGACATCCTTGTCACAGGAGCTCTGAAATGGAAACACACCAAATTTAGGGATCAGTTGAGAACAGTGAACTTATGCTACACAGGGCTGCGTTTCATCATGTGGTGAAGAGACAATGAAATCCTTGTTTGGATACAGAGTACTTTTTGTGCCATCTGGCCAGTGAATATATGGAACCATATTGATAACACATTTTAAAAGCCTCTGACAGACATACTGATCATGCTACACAATATTTAATGCACAGTAGCATTTCTGCAGAATTCACATCTAAATTCTGAATTACATCTCTCTTTTTTGGTTTGGTCTGGCTACCTCAAAGTTGAGGAAATTCTGTATCACACAGAAATGTTAAATGTGGGGTGGTTTTCCATGACAGGATCCCTTATTACTGGCAGTTGAAGAATACCTTTAAAATATATTAATCTCATTTACAAGAAAATTCCCCTGTCATGGCAGCTACAACCACATATAAGCCTGGAAGATGCCCTAAACTTATTTTTAATCAAAACCAAGTAAGCACCACACTTTGACATCAGATATTCTGCTTTAGATTCACTTTAAATTTTGCACTAGAGGAAATAAGATATACTGTACTTGAGAAGGATAGTACACATGATATCTACCATCCGTCTGTGTGATACACTAGACCTTCTCTTTAATCCTCCTCCAACCAGATTTCACTGCTGAGACTGAACAATTAATCACTAGTTTGTATTGTTGTGTGAGGGATTTGGGTTAAGTTCTAGATCTCTTAATTTCCATACAGATTCAATACAACACAATACAAATTGCCAATAGAATAGAAAACTTGCATTTGTGTAGCCTTGATCCTGAAGAACCTGAAGAACCTCAGGATCACATAAAGAATAATGGAATCACTTTATCTCCCATTAAATTATTACAGTAGAATGGTATCTTGCAAATATATGGTTCCTATATTTCTGAATGTTGGAGTGCTTCAGAAACTTAACCTACTAGTATGTATTCTGGATATTTTACCAGCCAAATTGATTCCACCGTTCTCTGACATATTTAACATTATGCAACTGAATAAGACAAGTAACTGAGAAGTAATACCTAGCAAAAAGAAACTCTAGAAAGAATATTAGAGGAAACTAATTCAGATCTGTAATGATGACTATTAATGCAAATTGACTTTTTTTTTTTTTTTTTTCCAGTGGATCCCTGCTAAAGTCACAGCACAAGCTGACACAGTGCTGGGGATTGTGTAGATAATCAGGGAGCTGCATATCATAGCTCCTCCTCCTTTGTTAAAGTTGGGGAGGGTATGCATTGGGTGAGACATGGAAATGAAGCAGGAAAATTGTCAGTCTTCCCAGTCAGAGCAGGTGACTGTCAGCCTGGAGAATCACGTTTCCACCTCTGTTGAAGGACTCACATAGGATGCTTGGCAGGTCCCTTAAACCAAATGTCTTCTGTATTGGCAAATTACATGTGCTGTCTTCTGTATGCAGTATCTACATTAGTGTTTCCTAACTTCTGTATCCTTAACATTATGTATTCTTAGATTTATTTTTTTAAAACATAATTATTAACAAAAACAAACTCCAAATCTCTGAAAATCAAAATTCCCCTTGTACTGGTTTTGGCCAATTACCAGTGCTACAAAACTTTAACTGCTCAATACATATTTCATACTGGCATGCGTGAGCAACAGGGACAAGAATATCAGCAGGGCAGTGAGACAAAAGCACAAGTATGTGGTCAGGGGAAGGAAGAAAGAGGAGTCAGGCGAGGTGAAAGACTGGAGCAAATGGCAAGGAATCACTCCTGGAGTGGGGGACTCAGGGCAGGAGTGTCTCTGAGCACTGCCTCCTTTCTAAAGACTCACTTCTGTTGTTAGCTAAAATCCACAGAAAAAGTGCATATCTCATCCCCATCTTAGAGCTGGCCTACACCCAGAGCAAGAGCCTGAGGTTTCTATTCGTTACCACATTAACTTGACAGGGAGAGGTCTCTGCACTGGACATAAAATTTCAGCCCTTTCATGAACCATGTTGAAATCAAAAGGCTCAGTATGGTAGGATTACTGCTTCTTTCAAAGACAAGACAAACAGCGTATGTGGCTTTAACGGAATCCATCAACTTTCAGTTCACCAAGTATTGCCACCCTCATCTTAGAGAAGGGGAACAAATTCATGTTACTGGCTCAAGGGAGCACACAGAGAAGGAAGTCTGCAGCAGGGTCAGAGCAGTTATGAAATGCTTCTCATAACACGTATAGTTTTAGTCATATGTTAATCTTTCTAATTCATTTCTTTGTTCATTAGTCTACAGTCCTGAGCTGTCTCAAGTCTCCCAGAGCAAAGAAAGAGCAATCAGAACTCTCTTTCCAAGAGTTTTTTGGCATTTTTTAGCATAGGGACAGACCTAATAGTCAGGGGCAGGCTGTCAGGAGTGATGAGTATACACCAAACTTATTCACTGCAGAAGTTACTATTCTCAGCACCTTTTTAAATACCAGGGTTGCCTAAATCAGACTGTCCTCTGGTTTTGTCTTGCTGCCTCTCAGTATCCCTTTCCTCTGTAGGTGGATGGATTACACATTAAGGTTTCAGTAATGAAGTCTTCATTGATTTATGCTCCTATTACACTGGGTTGTTTATTTTAACTGATTGGATTGTGGGTTTCCTAAGCCATTAACACAAATAGTGATGACATAAGATATCCTCTGACTTTCCATGCACTTTATCCAGGGACTCAAGCGAACAAAGAACTTGAGGGGACGTGAAAGATCAACCTTTAAAATGTGCAAATGAGAGCTCGGTTGTATTGTCAAATATTTTACCTGAGTATTTACTCTTGATATTTTAACAGTAAAACTCTGACTGCATCTGAGCTTAACACTAAAACTTCCTCCAGCGCACCAGTAAGGGAATAGGATGACTTGTGCATTTGCTAGAATGGTGGATAAAATCCTAATGCCATTACAAAGTCTAACATATTTCCCACTAGTTTAAGTGGCACCACTGAATAACACAGAATACTGCGTAAGAACACAGCTCCAATTTATAATAGCAAGACAACACAGAAAAAAACAACCCTAAAATTTCTGTTGTCTTGCAAGCTGGCAACTTGACTGTTGGAAAGAAACAGCTCAGATTTTTACTAATTAGCTTGAGATTTTCAGCCATCAAAGATATTTGGACCTTGAAATCTATTAGAATCAATTGTTTAAATTAATACTCATACCAAAGCGTTTATGGATGAATAGCTAACAAATTCATTCATAAAAAAATACTCAGTAAATTTTTTGAACAGTAAGTACAAATGAGAAAATCACAATTTGTGCCTGATCTAAAAAAGATGAATGGAGTAATTTCTTTAATGCAAATTACTTACCCAGCTCTGGTTTAAATAAACACATTAGTTATTTTTATTGAAAGATATGTTTGACGGTTCAAGAAGAAACCATAAGAAAAGAGAGAAGTAAAATTCCTCTTGCTGAATATTTTCCATTCCTGCCAGCACTCACGAATGTTAGATACATCTATATGCACACAGACTAATGAAGATGCATTCATGGTATATGGGTGGAATGATAGCAGAGGAAAGTCCCAGAGGCTCAAGTTACTTTACAAAATCACCAACCTCCTGCAGGATTTCAGTGAAAGGATTTAGAGACAAATTGCTACCTATTAACAATATTCTGTAGCTGCCTTTCACGGCTTGAAGCTGGACAAAGGCTAAAGTAGCAAAATCTTCACTTAAAATATCAAGCATGGCTGTACTTTTTGGCAGAGCCCCTCATCTTAGCCTTACTTCAGAAAAGCCTGCTGTCTTTGTCATCCAACCAGGAGTATCACAGGACTGAGTTCAGATGAATTTAATCAGCTCCCAGCTGATAGTTCCTCTTTGAGCTTTTTCTGGGAATTAATCCCTGAAACACAGGGCTTTGGTTAGCTTGGATGAAGTTCCTCATAGATAAACAGCAGGAGGACAGAGAAAGCCAGGAATAAAAAAATACCCCAGTGCATAGTCATTGATACGTTACAGGCAGCAAGTGATTAGTTAGTGACATTGGGTTTGGAGGACAACAGCTTGATCCCAAGATCCCTCTGACTGGCAGCTCAGGCTATTTTGCTGACCCACAATTAAGCGGGGAAGGAATTCCTGTCTCCTTGTCCTGCTCCTGGGAACACGCCAAGACAAGCTGTTATTTTCTCAAGACGGGATCATAAAATTGCAACTAAGACGCAGTAACAGGTAATTTTGCTTCATCGGGGAAGTCTCCCGGGATGTTTTCCTCAAGACTTGACGACCCAACAGAGGTGGGATTTTCCCTGTCCCACCTGAAGGACAACAGCTATCAGTGCAGTTCTCTTCTTAACGCTGGCTTAAAAAGAAGACTTCTAGTAAACTCAGTCTTTTGTGTAGCTCTCGGGCTTTCAAGTCTTTTGCTGAAGGCAAGTATTTCTCCAGATGAGACATGCAAACTACCGAGAGTGTTTGCTGTGAGTCTGAGCATTAGTGCTGACAAAAGGAGGATGCCAAAAAGAAATCATATAGTATTAATTTGTACATTTTACTAATAAATATTTTATTTGGAGAAAGAAAAAGGAAGCTGTTATTCCACTCACAAAAATAATAAATGCAAAATTAAAGAAGTCACTCCCGCAAGACAATGCATAACATGATTTCTACCAATAATCTTATGAAATTAACTGTTGAGTATAGTCTCACAAAGCTGTATAATTGCTTAAGAAAAAAAAAAAAATAAACAAAACGGCCTGTTTTTAAAGAAAAGCTATTGCTGCACTGGGCTAACAAACTTCCAGACCTGTTCTTTTTAAGAGAGAACAAGGAATAGGATGTCCAGTTCCAGGGTTTTTTTGTTTGTTTGTTTGTTTTTCTGTCTGTTTGTTTGTTTGGTTTTAAATAGCCTGTTTCTAAATAGAGAAGTGAGATTTGACATGTTCAAAATACATCCTTCTTTCTTCTCTTACCCTTAATAAATTTGCTCACACAAATAGCAGCAGTCAGAAGCCTAACTGTCTGTGTAATGAGACTTGCATCTGCAAGTAAGATTTCTCACTCACTGCACTCAAAGCCTGTCAAAGAGAAATCTTGGTGCAAAATTAATACCAGCTAAAATCAGGACTAGGTTAGGGGCCAAGCAGCATCAGTCCTCACTCTCTCCTGAGACCTCTAGAAACTATTGGGCTGCTAATAACCGTATTAACGCTCAAATCGGAGACTCCCCTCCCAACGTTCTGCCACCAGCAAGGTAGAGGTGCATACCAGACCCAACTGCTGGGCACAGCCGCTTACTGCTGGCATTATGGATTTCCCAGCTGGATATCTTCTTTCCACAGCTGACTATCCAGCCTTACAATAACTGTGAAGCCAGGTTTGGTGCCTTATGTTCTGTGCCTTGTCAGAGTAAATTGCTTTTTCTAATTTAAGTGGAGCTAAAAATTCACCCTTAAATAAGAGAGCAAAATACCCTGGAGAGTTTCTTGTCTGTGTGCCTTCATCCTCAGCATCAATATTCAGCCAGCTAACCGTGATTTCCTCTTGTTGGAAGGTTATTATCTACAGTATTGGATACATGGTTTAGGAAAAAAAATAAAATCATTACTTCTGAAGGAAAAAAAGGGTTCAGGGATCTCTGAAATATCACTAGGCAACCTCAGAATAAGGGAGTATTCAAATTAAAGTGATTACAGCCTGAATGTTGTTATTACTGAAACACTTTGTTACAATACTACCATCATCTGGCTTTAGAAGGATCACAAGAAGTTACGGTCCTGTTGCCCCTGTTCCCAAAACACCCACCCAAACATCTTCAGCACCACCACAGACATCATCATCCTCTGTGGTAAACAGTAAGCGCATTTCTTTGGTCTAATCTGGATTTCCTCTAGTGAGGAGTCAGATAGGCCTGAGCAAGCCAGGAAACTCAAAGGAGACATGGAAGGGAAAGGGGCTATTTAAAGACTCCAAGAGGAGGACCTTGCTGTTGGGGTAGTGTCCTAAGTGACCTCTTTAATCCTGCAAGAAAGGCGTTGGCAGCTGTGTGGGATCACGTAGCCCTCAAACTGTACACAGGGCAGCCAAGGGGCCTCCCAGAACAAGCCACGTGGTCCAACAAGTTCTTGCTTCTGTTCCCAAGCCAGAGAGATGAGTCCCTCTTGCTGGCTCCTGCACGCCCCTGTGAGGCATGGCTAGCACCCCATTTACCCAAGCACCAGATACTTTCATTCCTGCTGATGCTTAACACCAAGTCAAGCTCTATACATCAGCCCAAAGCAGCAGCTGTGGATTTTATACCAAGGAATATAGCAAATACTCATTAAAAAATGTCCCTCTCTCTTACTTGCTGCAGTCAGGTGTGTGGCTTTTTTCATGGCCTGCAGTGACCTGAAGGTATGTTTTTTTCTCATCCTGTTTACACTTGGGTGCGATAACCCAAAATATTTTTTTTCAGTAACACACCAGATCACTGCTGGGTGTAATGATTACATACGCTTGACAACGGATGGTACCTCATCCAGGTGACTGGGCAAAAATAGTGCCTCAAAGCCAGCTTCTAACATGTTATTGTACGAGGCTTTGCTCCTATTCATTGAGCTTCAGGGCTTCTTCTTGAAGGATATGTGCTACACTCTGTGGGACTTAACTGCTTCAAGGCAGAGATGGGCAAATTCCAAACTTATATCTCAATGTCTTCAAAACACTGAAGGTGTTGAGATGTAACAGCTTGGCCTGAGCTGATCTCTAGCCAAAATAACTTGCAGAATAACATGGTGGAAATCATCTGTGCCAAGGAATCTTACTATATTTAATGCAATAAATTGCACTAACATAGCACCTTTCATCACAGGATCACAGATTTCTTCACAAATATTAATTAACACCTGCCCCACTGCATCCCTCATCAAGATTGTATTCATTGTCCCTTATTTTTGTGGTGGGAAATATCACCCTGTGGTGGGAAATTCACTTAGTCAGTACCTAAGAGGATCACCGGCAGAGCCCCGATAGCTGTTCCAATAGAATGAAGTACCAACACTGTCTGCACAGAAATATTATAGCTCTCAATCACATACTTCCATTTATTTGTGAGGGGGTCAAAGATTTCCTTCCCTGAGATCAGTCTTCTCTTCCCAACTTCCCAGGAGTAAGTGCAGCAGAAAAGAACTGTCCTCTGCAAGGAATTGTAATGCCAGACTGGGAGAAGAAAGGGCTACTCACCGCCACTGGTCCTAGCCCTATTTACGAACTGATTCATCCTCATGACGAAAGAAAAGGGAGATGCTGCATTTTGTTAATTCACACAGTAATTAAGAAGCATATAGACCATGACCTGACCCTTTTCCAAAGATGTTTTACCCGCTGTGTCACAAAGACTCCAAGGTGTTTCATCTCACTTCCGAGCAAGGTTGTTCATCATGTCTGTGTCAAACCATTAGTGTGTCACGCTAATAAAATGTATTCACATCCAGATATCTGCAAGGATTATGCCCTGATAGACTGCAATTTCTTGGACACTGTTGGCAAAGTAAATTGCTTTTTTCTTTCTTTCTTTCTTTTTTCATGCCAAAGTTCTCTCTATGTTCTCAAAGAAAAGATTGTCCTTCTGCAGAAGTTCCTCCTGAAGCAAAGTTCTTTTGTGTCACTTGCTCCTCTCACTAATGCATCTCTAATAGAGCAATTACTTTATTATGCAGAACCGGTGGTAAAACACATTATTATATAACCTTAAAATGCTTCTGTCAAATTGGAACTGTTAAAAGAATGAGGAAACTTTGAGATAAATCAAAACACGTGATATTCTGCAAAAGGCTTTTAGACTTTCCTTTGAATATTCTAATGTTCTTTCTGTAATTTCTACTGCAGATAAATTCTCTCAGGTTTCATCTCTTATTTCACAATAAGTTACCTTGACACCTAAAGATTTTGACTGGATTTAATGTTATATAGTTCACTTTTTTCCTCTTTTTAATCTATTTTTATTTTAATGCCAAAATTATCCTAGCATATGTCTTTCACACTGTCTTAATAAGTTTCTATAAGGCATTAACCATTCTTGCACAATTATGTCTATACGCATGTTAGCATCTACTGTTTATTGCTGTTTCTTAGATTTATTCCAATATTTTATATGCCTTCAGCTGTTAGTGAACTATTTTAAAATATTAATGTTTCATTCAGATGCCACTTTGTTACAACTACTTAGCAAAACTGCCACCCAAACTAATAGGGAAGGATCTGGTTTTTCTGTTTAGCTGTAGTTTTCTTTTCCACTACTAACAACGAAAGAGCAGCATGAAGCATGCTGCTGTCTTTCTTTGTGAGATTTTATGGGTGTCAGTCCAGAGAACACTGTCTTTCAAAGAAGTGCGTTTGGGAATTAATGAAGTTTTTTTTTCAAGCAATGGCATTTCTCAAACTGCAAGTGAATCTGGAAGATCCTTGGAAAATTTCCAGATGTACTTGCTTTCTAATAAAACCACAGATATTGAATACTATAGCAAATGTGAGTATGTGTGCGTGGAAATAAACAGCCATAATGATGCTGCTGTCCTTGCCTTCTCTGTGATATTCCTGCTTAGGTTATGATAAAGCGGCAAGAGTCCCTATGTCTACTCTCCCTCTGTCCTGGCACTTGCCTAGGATAATGCTGTCCTCGGTCTGGGCTTCTCTCTGTATTCCAGTGCTAACTCTTCCATTGGCTACACATTAGTCTGACATTGACTTACACAGGCTGAGGAGAAGGATCGCTATAAGGTACATTCTAGTCTAGAAAAACACCAGTCCTTTCTTTTGCCAAGACAAGTGTCCTTATGTGTCAATTTACCCCACTTTCAAAAGTGCTTTCTGGAACAGCAGTGAAAATGCCTTTAATCAATCAACACTTAATAATGATGATTGAGGTATGGGTAGTGGAGACAAACCACTAATAACTATTGTTAGTCACAGCTTATTTTCTTAGAACCTGAAAGTGAAAATGATGAACCTATTTTTCCCATCCAGTCTAAGTGAAAAATCAAACAACAAACGAAACTCGGCATCCATAATGAATAGCAAACTCTGTTTCGAAATTCTAATGATTCAAAGTATTATTACTAGTAATGTAAAGCAGAACATCTGTTTAACTGCATTGCTGAGACCCATCTGTCTAGATTTAAATAGCAGCCTCTTAAAAGAAAAGCCCTCAGTTCTCTGAACAGGCTGCCAAGTTTTTAAAGGTATGACAGTAGTATGTCATTTTCCATCCAGAAGGTAACAAAGCTTTTTGTTGTCTTTAGTCTACACGCCATGCAAGACACCCAGCAGCAGCAAGGCAATGTCATCATGTTAAAGACAGACATGTTTGGGGCTTTATTCAGCCCCTGTTACTTCAACTCAGTAGCTCAGAAGCACTTGTAAACTAAGTGCTGGTCAGTCAAGCTAAAAGGCATTTTATTAGCTCAGTGAATGAGCCCACTGCTGTGTTTGTGCTCCAGGAAAACGTGACAGGAGTTAAATTTAAAAATACGAGTTCGTTGTCCTCTCAGAGGCTCCTGAGCTGAGATACAGGCTAATGTAGATCAGGGACAAGTGAGAGATGAATGAGAGCTCTTACTCCTACTGGTGCCTTTCTCTGTGCAGCAAGACCATGGTGCTTCTACAGCACAGCAGACTTTGACACTTGCTGTGCCCATGGGTGTCTGAGGGGCAGCACTGACCCAGCACATCCTGACTCAGGAGGCAAGCAGCACGGTGTCTCCGGATGTGCCATCCTCTACACGCTGCTTAGCATCACTCTACTGAGATGCCCTGTGGACCTCACCAGACCAGATTCCTTGGGCTGTCTCTCCTGAGACACTCTCACACAGGAACGGACAGAACGTGTGATGGCATATAACTCTTGTGAAGAGGGGACCTTTGGCAGCATCCACGTATTCCCCTGGCACAGCAATGGGGAGGGACCTCTGATCTCTCCATAGACCCACACGTGTTTCACTGAGATCTGAGCAAACATAGTCTTGATGTCATGATGGGCTGATCTCTGCGAGAAAGATGAATTCTTCAGTAAATATCCAGCAGGAGATTTGGTCTATGTCAGAGTCTCTGATATCTGCGTCCATTGCCAGCATGGAGAGACCACCAAAAAGTAGTTATTGTACCCTATTTTATTTACACATGTTCTCAAGGAGACCTGTTGGTGTAATAGTGCCCTACAGGCTTTGTTAGGACATAGCAGAGGAACTCAGCTAGGAAGATTTCCAACTCTTTGATAAGCCAGCCACTCAGACAACCCCCTTTTAGACAAAACCCTCCAGTTTGCAGTCAGTGAGAAACAGCCACTGCTGTGGGAGCTTTTGAAACAAACCACTAATAAGCATGGTTTTCATCTCAGAGAGCAAGTTGGTTTAATGTATCTCTGCTTCCAGCTCTTCCCTTGAAATCCCTGTGCATTATGGGGAGATCAAATGACCTTGACCCTATTGGAAGAGAGATTGTCAAAGAAAAATAGAGCCAGGCACACGTTCTCTTTTGCATTTGTCATCTCCAGCTCTCTCACTCACTTGGAGAACTTTAGCATGGGGCAAGAGGCCACTCAAATGCAGGAGATTTTCCCAAAGAAGCAGCCAGATAAATCAGAGCAGTAGTGCTGCCTTCCCCTAGCCTCTCCAGAAACTGACTCCATGTGGATGGCACTGTTTTATTCCTGGAAAAATGGAGGGTCAAAAGAGGCATTTCAGTTTGTTCCTCTGACTTCATCAGATCAGCATTTTAATCATAGGGAAAGGTCAGGTGGGCCATTCTCCCTCCTCCCCTCCTTTGCAGTACAGACAGGTGGGCATTCACCATGCCAAGCAAACTGAGTATGGAAAGGATCTCTCTCCCTCCCTGTCACACTTCTACTTGCCAGGTTAATCCTGAATAAAATGGAGGGCCAACTTTATCTTCACTGTAAATCTGCTGCTTTGGCCTCTCAGCAGGATTCCCATAGAAAAAACAGAGGATGACAGAGGACCACAGACATTGCACTGATTTCACCCAGGCTGCATCAGTGTCGTCTGCTCAGGGAGTAAGTTGTTCCACTCTTTGATCTGGCAAACAATGTGAACTAAGACTCCCTTTGCCCTAACTTGACAGATCAGTTTTATCTCAATTTACTGACCAAACACAGAAATCTGGAGGCACAGACATTAAATGAGTTTGACAGAATTTGTAACACTCCTGAAATAAAGCCCAGGACTCCTGCTTTAGCTGTCAATACACCGTCATTCTCTCTTTTGAAATGAAGGGAATAGGTAGCACAGAGTGCAGCAGAGCAGATGGGCCTGGGGGAGAAGAGTCTGTATTTGTTTACTACAGGGATCAAATTCCCATTGGGTCCAGTGGGAAGCCTCTGCCTGTAAATTACACCAAAAATTAATGTGCATTAAAAGCTTCACAGAAGTTGATGGCTGTAAAACACAATGCTGTGGTGCTTCCATGGCTCTAATGTCAGAAAAATATATGCTTAAGTTTCAAAGCATCCCCTGTCAAAAGGGGAAAAAAGCCAAGATTTCTTTGGTAGAGTAGTTATTTCTCCCACAGGATTTCTGTGTCAGAATTTCTCAACTTTCTAATAAGAATCATCATGAAAGTTTTGCTGTTCTCATTAATTCCACCTCAGCCTACAGCACCTTTTGAAAATAAGGCTGTGTTCTTTCAGGAGAACAGACCATGAGCAGAAAAAAAACCCAACCTTGCCTATAAATCCGCTAAGGGAAGGAGGTTTAGCTTTGTCCATGGAATTTTTTGTCAAGCAGATGTTTTTCTATCAATCAACAGCTGTTCTAAAACATTCGTTTGGGTTTTGTAGCTTAGTATTGCCTATGAGCTGAAGGATCTCTACTATGTTTTCTTTGTCCTCTTTAGAAGACATCTTATGAAATCACTGACAGATTCTTGATTTCTGAAACTTTGATTTCTTTATAATATGGTAGGTCTCCACTCAGTAAAACAAAGGCCATAACAGCACAACAGATCAAAAGGAAATACTAAATCATGGTTATGAATGTGGTGTGTCTCCATTGACCTGTGGAGAATGACCAGGTTTCCCTTATTTTAATGAGCACTCTCCATCACATCAGACTTTCCTTCCCAAAACTCTACTAAAATAAATTGTTTACCCTGTATGAAAAGACAAAAGATTATCCAATTCTTGGAGGTTTGAATCTTCACCCAGAGAATGCACCTAGACTATATTTGGGTCAACTTCTTACAGAGATGAAACAATCAGAAAAAAAGCAGGTGGGTTTTGGTTTTGGTTTTGTTGTGGTTTTTTTTTAATTTAACAGAAAATGTCTACAAATATTTGAGGGTGGTTTGGACTCATGTTCTTGCTTCAAAGTCATCTTTAATTAAACTGTCTTTTCTGAAATTAAACTGTCTTTTCTGAAACAGCCGTACAGTAGCCCTTTCTGTTGTGCACATATCTTGCAGGATTGCAGGCACTGATGACCCACCAGGATGTCAAGTGAGCTGAACAATTTAGTTGACAAGAACATAGCATATGGCTGCCCCCTAACACTCATTCCTCACCTCCTGCAGCTAACTTGGTTTTGTCAATGGGAAGAGGGAGACTGTCTCGTTACATTGCTTGTACTGTTCCTGGTCTCCCTGGAGAAGGTTGTAGCTCCTTCTCGAGGAGCATGTCTCCACAATTTCCAGGCGCATTCTGGCCTCACAATCCCCTGGGGACGAAAATCATCCTGCTTTGCCCACGAATCACATCCCCTCATCCTTCCTGGAAGAGATGAGCAGCAAGCCCAGCATGCAGAGCTGCCCCAGCTGATGGATCAGCGCTTCTACCCTATGGCGCATCAGGCCCTGTAGGCAAACAGGTGCAAATAGACTATCCGTGAGACAAATGCTTATTAAAAGAACAGGGAAAGGCAAGAGGGAATTATTTTCTATCCTGGTCTGGTGAGAAGAACGTAGTCACAAGGCTGGAGTCTGGCAGAGCCCAATGACATGTGGGCACATGGTATGTCCAAGGATTTAGGATTTTCAAAGACACGTGAAAGCGTGGGATTCTCAGGTGTGCATACATCAACCCTAACATGCACAGAAAAGGGCCACCTCTCCCCAGAGCATGGTTCGTTCCACAAGGAGCTACTAGCAAACACTGCCTTACTTCTGCACTTCCCACTGACTCCTCCTGGAGATCTGCAGAAGGAGGGGCTTTTACCTGCACTTCCAGAGGCATAAATCTCTCCCCAGATTTCATTGCACCAGGAATGATGACACATGTCGTGTTACCTATTCTGGCACAAATAGGAATGATCACACAGAGGCAGCATCCCTACGATAGCAACAACTCCAGGAGCAATTTTCAACCCAGCTATCCCAGACCAAGTGACACAAAATCCCTCCCCATCTCTTAAATTCTCAATACATTTATGAAATGTTTTTCCTCTGGTTAACAGACATCAGTAAACTCTCTGCTGGTGTCAGTAGACACTGCTAAATTTAACCATTATTAGCCCACATGTTTTTCAATACAAGTAACTTTTTTGCGCTTTTTGCTAAATGTAACGTAATAAACTTTAAATCAAAAATGTCTGTGAACATATTTCCTGCCACAGATATTTTTTTCCCATTATAGATAAAGGCAAGATAATTGGACCAATGTATCTGACAGAAAAATGTGTTGAAAAGATCTCTGAGCCATCACAACAAAATGCAGCATAATACACTGAAAATAAGATTATGCTATACAAAGAAACACAAGCAGGATCTATTCAAGCAAACACCTCTCTGTATGAAAACATCTCTTCATATATTTCATAGAGGGAAATTACTGAAGCCTCAGAAAGGGAGAAGGTGGAAATTTTCCATTGACATGAAAATATTGATGTAATATATAAATATATCTGTAGGCATACAAAACACCTATGAAAGCTAGATAACTACCAATAATTATTCTTGACTTACAAATAGCTAAGCAGATGTATTTAAATATATTTTATACTGTATGTGAAAGATAAGTATTTTAAACAAATGCATATACTCCTTAGATAATGCAGTTTAATGTGTGTTTGTGTCTATAATGCAGGATTGTACAAAAATAACAAATAAAATAAAATATAAAGCTGCTTGACATGGTATAATATTACTTCCAAATAGTCTAAGTTAAACAGTCTGGCCATGAACACAAAGTCAGGCCCTCAACAGCTTAGAATCACCAGTTTTAAAGCATTTATGTTGTTTCATTTGGCTCCCTGGAGTAAATGCATTTCTAAATTTCATGACAACTTGTTTTATTTCACAAAACCTCTGCTTCAGGATGAACAGTGCCTGCTGCCTGGAAAATCACGCCATATAGCTTTTTGTCCTCATCATTTAGCGTGTGGTTCTGTGCATTATTTATTCGGCAGAATCCAAGCCTTGCACTGAAAACAAATTATTAATTTACTCCTCAATTTTTTTCTACTCTGTTGTCACCAGAACTTTAGGCATTTTTTCCCCAGTGTTCATTGCCTTATTTCTCACACACTGATGTGAGGCATGGTGGGATTATTAGCCATTTTACGTATGATTAACTCAGATGGAGAGGGTTATAATCCATTTCTCCAAACCTGCATTCAACTGATTTAGCAACATGGTTATCCTGGCACATTTGCGTTACTTCAGGAAGGAAGAAGGGGGTCTCCAGGAACATTCATGACACAATCTCAATTGTCCTCAAAGGACAAGCCATCTAGGCAAGGATGAGGGGCAGCAGAAGACAGGCAGAAGCTCACTTTCCTTGTTTGACACTGAAGGTTCTACTGAGACTCAGATTGCAACACACTCTTTTACTCAGCCCAGCCATAGTTGCTGCTGCTCCCATCAGTCTCTGGGTACATTTTGCACCCTGAAGTCCTGAATTCTCATTAATGCGGTCGTAGGAAAATGTGGATAGCCCAACTGGAGGCATTTTCAGAGGAGCTGGCAGCGTGCTTAGAGAAACAGCTGCAGCCAGCCCGGGGACAGGGAGTGAAATTCAGTTGGTGGAAGGGTTTCAGCAGAGTCCAAGACGTGCTTCAGCTTCCTCTGAGGGCTTTTAGTGTTCTGTGCTGATTCACGAGGGTGCCAAACCTCAGTATTTCTTTCATGGCCTGGCAGGAATTTGGAGTTAATACATGGATGCTAGCCTCCTTTCTTTTCTTCTTTCTTGCTTAGCAGTGCCCCGTGGTGGTGAGTCAGGATCATAGGGAAGAGCTCTGAGCTACCTTTAGGTTCTCCTTGGACAGGCAAGAGATGACAGCTGAGGTGGGAAGAGCAAGCAGTGACTCTGAAAGCTGGTGTGGGGTCTGCACTACATCTATAGGATTGTTTGCAGAGAATTATTCTTTTTCTTCCACAATTAAAGCAAAAAACAGGCTCATGCAGCCTAAGTGACATTGGCAATAGAGGCACAAAGAATGCTGGAGTATCCAGTGTTTCCCTGTGAAGGTTTTCCCCTTGAACTGTATAGCCGAGTGTCTCACTGCCTTAACTGCTTTTGCTGTTCCAAAGCTACAATACTTTTATAAGGAATAGGAGGACACTAAGTCCACTGCTGTTCACTTTAGGTACAACAATCTCAGTAAAACTCAGTTAATGAACCACATAAAATTGGCCATCTGGTTTTGAGTCGTTTTTGTTTTTTTTTTTCCCCTCTAAGGCTATTCCACTAAGCATTGCCTGCCAAGCTGTCTCCCAAAAGCACAGATCCAAATTTCAAGCGCTTCTATCCCCAACCCAAACCAGTGGGCATTCTGCTTGCTGAGTAGTTCCTGGGATTTTTGCATCTATTTTGCTCAAAGCCAGGAATCTCAGCAGCTCTGCTGACAGAATAAGTGCAAGGATGTAGAGGAGACAAAAGCATTTTGCAAAATACTTTTATATTCATTGTCACCAGAGCGGCAATGTTATCTTCCCACTTGTCTTTAGGATAACAATAGAACTGCCTTGTCAGCCAGCCAGCAAAACAGCCCAAAAGAGGCAGCTCAAAGGAGTGGAGAGGTTCAAGTTAGCAAACAGTGGACCCTGCATATGTTGCTTGCTGAGCACTACAGCCATTCAGAGGAGAATCCCTTTACACAAACAATATCCTCCATCAATACATAAGATTTTCACCTCTTACCTTTCAAACAATAGCATCTGGGAACATGTGCAGTCCAACATAGTAGGACATAGTTTGAGCCAAAGATCTGCCAATGGCCCCAGGGGTTGCCAGCTTTACAGAATATGTAAACGGGGACTGTGGCTTCAGGAAGCATGTGAAAACCATGCTGAGAGCCAGCAGGAAATCTGGGACTCCTCAGGCAACACAATGAACGCTGCCATGGAATAAGGAGATGTTCTCAGGGGTAACCAAGGCAGGCTTACGTCTAAGCCTGGCAAGCAAAGAAGAGAGCAGGGAGAAAGCAGAGGAAGAATAAAAATACTTCTTATTTAGCTGACTGGTTAGAAGATGGAGTGAGATGAGGCCCAGGACAACCAGGAGTCGGAACTAGGATGCTCTACAGTCTCAAGGGATTCAGTAGTCTGGGACACAATGAAAGACGCTGGCTTCAGTTTTCTATTGTTCTTCTTAGCAACTAACAGCTGTTTTTAACTAACACCCAGATACCTCCTCCTGGCATTAAAATAAACAAGACATCTAATCCCAAATCTCTCTGGGATTTTGCATTAGGGAGGCTGACTAAAATGGAATGTCAGACTTTTTTTGCTGATCATTAACCATACACGGGGAGGACGTTTATTTCTGCCATGCTGTGTTCGGGGAGCAGGGTGAGGAGTAGTAACCAGCCCAGCCTTGGTCTAAATACCACACTGTCTGTGCACGAAAGACAGAGCAGAGCTGGATGTGAGGTGAGGAGGCTCATGTCATGCAGTAAGAGTTGGGAACAGAATGGGGTAACACTATCCAAGACAGAGGGATGGGAGATGGTAATTGTAGGAGCACATTGGAGGGGTAGAGTCAAGAAGAGAGAGCAAAGAAGAAAGCAACAGGGTTAGAAGCAAAATGAGAAACTACAGTAAACTCCTAAGTGCTCAGCTCTGTCATACTGACACAAAACCTGTGACAGGGAGAGGTTTTTCTTAAATCTGAAATTCACATTTTAAAGCTGCACCTTGTAAGCAATGAAGCACTTTTTACCTAGAGATCTGAAATGTCACGTCTTTCCTGCAGTGACATTTGGGTGACAAAATGCAGCTGCGCTTTGAAAGCAGTTTTTGCTTTTCACCTTGTCACTTTTCAGAACATCTGTAACACGTTGCACTTTCAGGGGTTTGAGCTGTCTTTGGAGGATCACTCTCCTTTGTCGCATTGGGAACAGCTTTGAAGAGCTCAGAAAGCTAATGTGTTTCTTTCCTTGACAAGAGCAGGAGTTCAGTTACAAAGTGCACGGTGTTCTGGTTTTGTTCTGCTTGATACCATCCTTACCAAAGCCAGGCTGTGAGACTAAGAGTAAAAAAGCCAGGAGGAGATGAGGTAGATCACTCCCCTGGCTGAAGGTGATAGACCCTATCTCAGGGGACATTCCTCTGACTGAAAATAATAATCTGCTCCAGTGTTTGGAAGGGAAGTTAAAATTTAGCCTCATGTGAGTGACTGAAGGAGGAACGATGTTTTTATTCTGACGCTCATAATGACTGGCTTGGTGGCTGAATGTTCCCTCATTCTTCACCTGAATGTTTTCTGCATACAAAGCAATATTATGTGCTAACAGAAACAGAAAATACACAATAATATCCTGGAAAATAACCTTCTGTATGCAGCAGACATGTTCTTCATGCTCAATAAAAGAATATGAACCAGCACTGACAATTCAGCAGGACACAAAAACAAAGCAACCATGTTTTGGACAGATGTTGCAGAAAATAACAAAGTGTGGAGAGGTGTTATCAGCAAATGCAAACATCAACAAAAGTTATTATTTCCCAGACCAGTGTTTTCCAACTGTGTCAAGTAAAGGTCTTTTTTATCATCCAATTTTTGTAGCAGAGATAGGTGATGGTGTTACAGTTATGCCGGTAATGTTTTGACTGGAGGTAGGGGAAGGAGGTGAATCAGAACATACCAGTGCTGTAATTGTCATCAGCCACTTACTTCCTGTCCTCTAACACTCAAACTTCTGCATCTATTGAAGATAAAACAAGAAAGCCTTTAGCTCTTCTCTAGTTAAACACAGAACTTTTGGAAACAAGGGTCATGTACCAAGGTTAGATTTTGTAATACTAGGGATAAATGCTGTGATACCTTGTGATTTTACCAGTGCCACAACCCATTTCACCTGCAGTGTTCCTAACTATTTCTAGTCTAGACCTCCATGTAGCTTTGTCAATGATTTGTATATGTGATTTTAAACTACAGCTTCCACTTTAATCCTGGGCTTTGTCCAGTTCTGTTCCCGGATTATACAGAGAGCACCACAACCATTAATGTTAGAGAGTGTAAGAAAAAACAGGAGGTGTACACTCAGGTCTCAATTATCCAAAGTAATAGGGAGAGGACTATAATATGGATACAGCACAAAATGACCTAGTACAAAATATGCATTAAATAATCTGTAAGAACATAGGGCAAGCAAGTTACACTGCCGAAAAAGTAAAAGGACAGTAGGGCAATTTTCTTCAGTGTGCTGAACTCACTGTCACAGGGTGCTACAGAGGGCAACCAGGGTTTGATGATGACATGAGAAGGAGAAGTTGTTGAAAGTTACATAAACTTGGATAAAAACGTCAAGGCTGATCAGCCCCCACAACTACAGTTTTGAAGCCAATTGCATATCATGGGGTTTTATAGCCTCCTTTACACACTTGAGGTTGGTCACAGACATGAATCCTTGGGCTGATCCAGGAAGATAAGTCTGGTTTACACACCCTATCCCTCATTTTCTTCTTCTGCAACATGTGAGGTTTTGACAACACAAGTAGCAGTCAGAGGATGCTGCTGCCTCAGATGTGAAAGTCCCATCCCCGTGGGGCTCTGACACACATCAGCACAACGGCACACAGGGGCTCAGGGCACCTGAGAAATACAAACAACTGGCATTTCACCATAACTATCTAAAAGATGCTTTTTATGCAAGCAGCTTGTCTTGGCGAAACAATTCCCGCCCACCCCTTGTGACAAAACGATGGCTCATGGAAGCATGGGTTCCCTCCCGAAACACACACCCCATTTCACTGGGTAGCTCATGCCTCTGCTTAGACTCTTCTCCTGCAAGATCAGGAGGAGCACATCCATGCTGGGGGAAAACAGAACCAAGGAGATCGCCTGTAGGCAGAGGAACGGATACCTCTCCTTCCTCCTGTAGCTGAACTTGTCCAACAAGTATGATCCTGGACTGGGACACTTCCCTCTGCTCCTCGGGAGTATTTACTGAGCACACCCAACACCAGTGCCTCACCGATCTCATCTTCAAGTTTTTGTCACTTCCCTGTAAGCGCTTAAGGGTCCTGGTGAAGATAATTTGACAGGGAGAAGCATGCTGCTTCCAAGCAGATGTGTTTACTCGTCCCCTCAGCCCTCGGAGTAGCAGTGTGCGCTGCTGGGTCTTGCCGAGCTCGCAGACTGACAGCGCTGTCAGGTCCCATTCATTGCAAAGCAGCCGATTCCTCACACCTCCCTCGCTCCCCGCTGAACACAGCGAGATCTCGGGAGCTGAGACTCTGCGCTCAGACGGTGATTGATGCATAGCAGTAATTGCCAGCGTTCATCTCCGAATAGTGAAACTTAATTTCATAAAGGCTTTTTAGGGTGGGAGGTGCAGGTCAGGACTCCCGCACACTGATGCTTTTAGAGACAAGCCAGCAGGGAGCTCGTACGAACAACCTCAGCCCAACAAGTTGCTGCTGGTGAATTAAAGAGAAAAACAAGCCCAAGCGCCTCTCTCATTAGTTCAAGCTGTTCTTACCTGGAGGGTGGAGAGAAGGACTTGCAAGCCACTGGCTTCTTGTTCTGCCATGCTGCTCCCCACACACACTCCCTCTTTCTAGCAGCAAACACAATGCAGCTAGAAAGCAAAGCTGCCAACTTGCCTTGCTGCTGCCCCTGTGCCGTTTAAGAAATGAAGAAGCTAAACACAGATCCCCAGACACATGCACACTGCTACCACCAATAATCACAGCAATGCAACTCTAGACCTCAGCAGGAGAGATAAATGTACCCCCTCCCTCCGAGCTCTCCCTCTGTGACGAGAAGATTAATTCCTATATAAAGAATCCTGGGGATTAAGTAAAGTGCTCAGGAAAGGTCTGGGTGCTTGGTGTGTGGCAGGGGGAGTGTGGGGAGGGTGGCAATAGCAACAAGAAAGCAGAAGAGCTACAAACCTCAAAGAAAGCCAGGGAGAAGCGAGGGAGCATGCTGGCTGCCTGACAGGCATTCCCAGCTGACCTGCTGATCCGTTCCAGACCGTGCGTGGACTCTTCTCCATTTGACTCCATTCCAGTGAAATAAGAGACATGGAGAAGGCAGGGCGAGTCAGAGAGATGCCCTCGGTCTTAACGAGCGCTGACAACGAACGGAAGATACACCTGGCATGAGGGACAGGTGGAGGGTTCACGGAGGCTCGCAGAGGGTTTTCAGCTTCCAACTCCAACGGTTGTCCCGAGCTGCAGCCACTACGGCCATAGGCAGTGCCCCGCAGGGTGGGGGTGCCCACAGAAGGGCATCTTGTGGCTGCAAGGCAAAGGCCAGGGAGGAAAGCCAGCTCTGCAAGGTGCAGTCTTGGGGAGAGTTTGCTCCAAGGGCCTCTACAGCGATTCACATGTTCCTATCTCTGTACATAAGTATAGTAACTCAGAGCCCAGTTCGCTCCCTGGTGCACAAGACACGCTGTAGTAGTGTTGTAGCTCAGATTTCTAGGAGCACAGAATCCACCTTTTGCTTCGGCTGAATGATATCAAAGGACTTGGTAAAGAAGAAGGAGCAGATAAAGAAGTTGAATAGAGGGTTTAGATGAGGATTTTCCAGTGAAACATTTTCAATGTGAAGATGTCAACTAGTCCAATGCAAATATCTTTCAGGGATGCAGTAATTTCACTTCAGCTTTCTTTGCACCAGAATGTCATTTTTAGTCCAGAGAGACATCACTCCAGGGTGGTTTGAAGGCTAACAGTGGAGACAATTTCTATATATGCAGACAACAAAGGCTAGATATTGTCTTTCCAATTTGGGGACATTAATTTGAGTCTTTTACCTCTTGAATAAGTACTTTGTTCCAGTGTGGGACTTTTTAGTCACTCCAGTAGGAGCTTTTCCCCTTTGAATGAATAACTAAGGATTTTTGAAGCACTAGCATGAACTTTGTGTCTCTGGGCACAAGGCAGATGCTTACAGAACTCAGTACCCACACACAGACATCCTGGACAGCCAATGTACTCACGTTTTTCTTTGCTGATCTCAATGAAGCAATCACAGACTGGAGATAAGACCCTAATCTTCTAAGCAGAAGTTAAATGGTGAAAAAAACACTCCAATCTTGGCCAAGAACTATTTTCATGTAATGATCATTACACACTACAGAACCTTCATTGATTAAGTGCTTTGGGCAAATGGTAAGACAAATCCACCCCAGCTCAGCCCAGCAATGTGCGAACAAGTGGCACAAGCATGACATTCCTTGGTTTCAGTGTGTGCCAGCAGGGTCCCAGGATGTCACTACCAAGTTATAAAATAAACCAGATTAAAATACCTTTGCCATAATTGTGGAGACACATTAGTCCCTTCAGAGAGAATGCCATGAGGACCATTGATTGATGGATAAGATGCTCTACATACAACTAGGCAGAATAAGAAAAGAAGGTATATGGACTCCTTTCCTATGGAAATGACAAAAATTTCACAGCAAATATGTCAACCCAAAAAGGAAAAGAAAACCTACAACAAAGCTTGCTGGAAAAACATCTCTTCTTTAAAATTTTGGGGTAGTTAGCTTGGTTGTGCCCAGAGAGTACAAATGTATAACAGAAAGCTCTGGAACTTGCATTTGATTTGAAAACAAGGCACAATAAGAAGAGTGATTAACACATAAGATGCTAATGAAAGGCCCCGAAAGTGACAGTGATGTTTACATTAATGTAAGATGTACAATAAAACCCCTTTGAAACCAAATTCTCAGCTATAAATCTCAGAGGCTTCTAATTTTTCACCTTTCCATAGCCATTTCTTCCAGATTTTGTTGAATTTCCAATTTTGTTGTTAGGTTCTAAGAATAGGTCCCCCGCCTCAACACACACAGGCTGAATAAATTAGGAAACCTACACAGAGATAGAGGCCAGAAGTTAAACATACAGATTCTCCCTTTCCATTCATAGTACTCTGACAACCCAGTTTGAAGATCAGCTTGTTAGTTTATATTGATGTCATTGCTGTTTCCCCTGTGCACTTAGGTTTATGTGATCCTTAAACAAAATGAAAATTAAACTCATGACTCCAGCTTTCTACTAGTGCCACAGTTAATGTTCTTGTGGGGAGGATGGAGCAGATTAGAAGCACAAAGGCAAAGACCTCTGGGCTCTCTGCAGGTGCTGCACAAACTCAGACCAGTAATTTTCTTTTCTTGTGCTCCAAGGCTCAGACATACAAACAAGTTAGAGATTGTCATCTGATCTCCAGTAAATATGTGTACATACTTTTAGCCCATAGCAAAGGGAAGATAATTCAGGATCATTTTACCTGCATTAAAAGAGCACTCAGTCCAATTATTTCACATTTTATGAGCATATGCAGAAACCATTACCATGGATCAGCTGACACTAAGTAATATATTGACCACAGAAACTTGTTTCTATGTCTAAACCTATGTGTTCCCTACCTATGAAATCTTGAATTTTTCCTCATGGAGATGTTGTATAGCTATAAGATTTGTAAGCCTTCATTCAGAAGCACTATACAGAAATATATATATATATATATATATATATATACTTTCAGCTATAGCATTGCATTAGAATGATAAGGTTAACAGTCTCCCTGGATGAAATAATCTGGAAAATTTTCCTTGTGAACAAAGTGATGAGAAGAAGACAGAACTCCTCATGCCAGGTACCTAGCAACCATAGTATTACTGATTTGTGTATTAGAAGTAGAAAGCTGATATAAGAATTTAAAATGTTTAAACAAAATTTTCCTGTGTTATTTTCATATTTCCACTGATTCTTCACCTCCAAAACAGAATTCATCCTGTTCTTACCCATCTGAACCCCCACTGAATTGCATCTGAAAGTAATTTGCAGGCTAAAGCAAAATTAGTCCAAAGAAGACTTTGGATTAATTAGTCCAAAGAACACAACAAATGTAATACCTGAATCACTATCACTGCAATAAAGGGACCAGCTACAGCCAAGCTTCACATTTCCTGCCTAGAGTCTATACCAATGAACTGCAGAATTCATTCAATTTTTAGACATTAGCATTAAATGAAGTCCAAATGACAAAAATCAGCTTGGAAACCTGTGATTAACCCAAGGATATTTTCCTCCCGATTCTCAAAAAATTGACACCAGTTTTGCGCTCACCTGGTTTCTAATAGGATTATTTCAATTTTTAAACCAGTGAGACAGATAAGAGGAGAGCCAGGTTCCATTAAAAATGGGGGGGGGAAAAACCCTCTAATTGGATAAATTATTCATTCCAGAGCCAGCCTGAGTTTTATGAAATGCAATTGAAATATCGCTGTGTAAAATACCCAGTTAACTGTCAATGTTTCATTTATATTAAATAGAGAAATGAGTTCCCCTGTCAAAATTATGCGTAGCCAAGTAATGTATATATTTTAATAAGGAGATATTGCTTTTTCTATTTGGATGTTCTTTTCTCTAACAAACCTGTCATTTTCATTTTCTTTCGTTCAAGCACAGTGCTTATCATAAGTGATCGCTAAAACAAAATTAATGTATATGAATGTGGAGGAGAGATGATCTTCCATTTGTGAATGTCTATGTAGAGGTTTACCCCTCCTAATAATGTCATCCCCCCTGAAATAATTTAATTTTCTGCAGTAGTGAAATGGTTAAAATGAAAGTAAAACCACAAGTCATGACACTAAAAATGATTTTCAGATGCTGCTGGAAGTGACCCAAGGCTCCTGCAGCCACTGGACAGGAAGATAATACCTTCTGGGTCAGAAACAGGCCACTGGAAACTTCTGGTGTTACACTGGTTTAATATGAGGCTGGTGTTGTACAGAGCACCTGGGGCAGAGAGAGGGGGAACAGGCAGGCTTAATCAGAAATTTGTTTCTCTGGAGACATCCCTATCCATCCTGCCTTTCATTTTGTTGTTGCGCAAGAGCATGGCCTGGGGAGCATCAGCTGGGGGACAAACTACGGCTCATTTTTACAGCAGAGTGATGACCAAGGATATAAGATATACAAGACACCAGGACTGGTGTTCTAGAGGCTACTGTGGATACGTGGTGTGCTGTATCAGGATATGATACATGATATTTTCTTGCATCACTGTTCTTTCTAACTAGCGCCGAGAGGCATGCTACCATAGGTGCTCCCACTTCTTCGTCTTCAGGTCCCTAAAACCTACATCCTCTGTAAGGGCATTAATAGAATCAAATGAAGAGACCTGATGCAATAACATATTAACCCAGGCTTGGAAACACACCCTGCATTAGCAGCCTAAGCTCAAATAGCATTCACATGACCTTCACACGCTTTGGATCTCTTCTGCAATAACAATAGACAATATTTTGGCAAATCAGACCTCGAGCTGTTGATCGATTCAGCCATGAACTGTTTCATAAACCAGGAACGGAAGCATGCTGGCTCAGTGCCATGCTGTTTTTCCCTTAATTTAAAAATAAAAAATTTAATTTGTCAAGTAGAATGTATGTTTCTTACACCCTGACAGATTGTCAAACATTCTGAAATTACTTTGTTGGGCTCTTATTTAAATCTAGCTTATGAAAAGCCAGTCATATATTAAATACACGTACACAACTTATCTGAGGAAAGCTGTATTTAACCACTTGATTCCTGTCAGATGTTCCCATTTTGTCCTTACAGAGCCCCTTGCTGTGTTGTTCAGTGTCTCAGATACAGCAGGCAGGCAATCCTTGCTCTTCTACTGAGCGCTACAAGTATGTCCAAGTCAGATCTCCCTATTGCATTACTGATTGCTCCCGTCCACTAAGAGAGGAGACACCCGCTATGCTGGTGAATCTGTGAGGTACGGGCAGGTAGAATCCCTTGCTGGGCTGCTGAGTTTTATGGCTGTTGATAGAGCACACACAGTATGGGGCTGACTATCCCACCTCCAGCCAGACAGCCCATAATGCCACTCTCGTGTTGAAGGACAACAGCAGGGATGTACTGAAGAAGCAGGGGAGGAGGATGAAATAATAGCAAAATAGTTACATTAATAGTGTTGGTGCTTTAATCCTCTTTGTCAGGTCCCTAGGCAGCAGAACAAGGCAAAGGCCCCTTGTCCTGATGCTTACAGCTCAGTAAATGTTTCTGCTGGACAAAGCATCCTCCCCATTTTCCTACAGACATAACTATATCAAGCTTTTTGATTGCTTATAAAAGGAAACCATTCTTTTTCCTACCCTGACAGCCTGGTTCTCTTTTTCTTTGTCACTTGTGTCATCAATTTTGTCTGCTTAAAATGTCTCTATTCTAATTTAAAAGTACGTGGCACCCACATTGCAAAAGTGTGAGCACAGACATAAGTACAAGACAAGGAAGAATCTGGTTTGTTGAATGTTTAAGGAAATGGACTTTATGCCAGCCAGACGCAGCAGTACACAAAGTTTTCCCATTAGCAGACAAATTGTGTTATATTTGTCTTTTCTGTTTGTCTCACGTTTAGCATCTCTGACACACACAGCAAGTCAGTATGCAAAGGTGCCAGAAAAAGATGTGGCTCTGAAAGGGTAAGAAACAAAGAAAAATGAGAGAACTCAACCCAAATGAGCAATCTGGTGGGTTAAGCATTTTAACAAGCCCAACAAGTGGAGGAGAACATGGGAAGTTAGGCTGTTATAGGTGATATCAGATCAGGACATAGAGAATTAATGCCAAAAGGGATTTCCCACTGCAGTTTTTGTAGGAACCTATCTGGTTTTGTAGCCCATTCTCCTTCCTCTTATTTTGATTGGCACAGGCTTCAAAAATGGATGAATACCAGACATCTTCCAATTCAATACAGGGCTGAGCTAGATGAGCAAGAACATCCATAAAAACACAAAAAGCAAAGAAAATGCAAGATGCAGGGGGTTCTGGCTTGCAAAGATCACTGAAGTCTAGTAATGCTATGCTGTTAACTCACATATAGTGCTATGTAAACTAACTTGGCTAAGGCAATGGCTGAGGGCATTTCAAGGGATTTTGAAAGAGGAAGCTCCTAAGGAAAGAAGAAAGCATTTAGACCACTAGACCTCTGAACTTGACCTTCACAGTAGTAACAAATGCTGTGACCCCCTATAAGTTTGCAAGCACTTTATCCCATGCAATCCATGTTTCCAGCAACAGCAGGCTACTGAACTTTATTAATTGTCCTTGACGATCAATACTGAATGACTTTACCCACTGACCCTGATGCATCAGAAGCCATCGGAGTGACTGCTCTCTAAGTCTAACGTAAGCAGGTGCAAACAGACAGACTCCCGGGAAAATTCCTCCTTTATCCGTGTCTCATGAGGCAGCAATGACAAAAACAATGATGGTGGGAGAACTCCTATCCTGTTTCCCTGGATGCATCAGATCTGAACCCATTAGATCCCCTGGGCCCATTAGATCCTTCTCTAAAGCTGGAGTTGAATTTTCCAAGCCTGGAGGGACCACAGTACATATACTGAGATTTGGCTACGACTAAATCTGAATGATAGTTTGTAACCTAACAAATTTAGCAGTTACAGAGGCCTTGAAAGCAGGCTGTCATCATTACGGGCTACATGAGAAACACAGTTGGAACTGAAGATGGCCTGTTATTTACAATCCTGCATCATTAAAATCCTCCCCATCCCGAGTGACAAACGGTTCTCTTGTGAATAGGAATACAACAAAATTTGAAATACAAAGAAGTTTGCACTGCAGGGAAGGAATTAATCTCAGAGACAGAGAAACTGTAAGACTGAGGGACAGCATTTGTCTACATTTTGTTTTGATAAATTGGAAGCAGTCAGGGTTCCTGGAGAATTGGCTCTGGAAGCAATTCAAGAGGATCTCTTAGGAGATAGGTACTTCTGGATTTCCTCCCCTCCATAGTACTCAGAAATACATTCCACCTCTCAGCCCTTCAGTTGTGAAGAAAAGTGGCTTCTTGGAAACACTCCGGGAAGGAAGCGGTTCAAACGAGCTGGCTGTTTCCCTCATCCAGGAACCCGATGGAAACACTAACAACTGTCATGCTGTATTACACCCACAGATACTATCTGTGATTCCAGGCTCCGTCTCCTCTCCCCATCATAGGGCATTTTTCCCTACTCTGATCTCTTCTGCGTCCCCAGAGGAACCCCTGCAGACCCGTTAAAGAAGATGTCTTGATACAGTTTCAGAAGAGCCCCCTTGTCAAAGTGCAAACCCTGTGGAAATCATCTTGGGCAAAAGCTATTTCTGAAAGCAATAGTTACTGAAGCTTGGCTTCCTATTGAATGCAATTTCACAGTTGACCAGCTGTGTCTGAGAGTACAAGCTTTCCAACTGAAGTGGTTGGGGCAATATTTTTCACACTTTCCTGGCCCACAGAGCCTCCAGAGTCTACTAGAAAAGCCTTATCCTCATCAGCGGCACATAGTGGGTATCTCGCTTATACCCAGCGGCCTATTTTTAATAAAAACCTATGAACTACATTATCTTTGGGATTTCTGCTTCTCTGTTAAGCTCATTTTGAAATAGGCCAATGAGTTCATAAGTTTTTTAGGGTGGAGGGAACAAACCCAGAAAGAGCAGGATTGTATCAACTGTGTTTCCAAAGGAAACTAAACTAAAGATGACCTATTAGAAGAATAATCATTCAATGCCATTTTCACATAATCTCTGAATAAATCAATAATGCTTACTGTGACCTACCAGTACAGGTGTGTTACAGGTCCCTCCTGCATAGAGCTGCAGTGATTACTATGAACATGACATATTTGCTAACAACCTCCGGACTAGTCCTCTTGTTCAAGCTGTGGCAGCTCATCCTTTTAGCCCTGGATGTGCCTGGTACATTCCCTGGTGTGCCTATCAATAGCTCTTGACATGTGCAAAATGTAGTAAATATTAATCCACTGAGTCTCACGGTTCCCTCTTGATGAGTTAATTGTTTTTTTCCATCTTACACTTTGCAAAGTTGAGGAGTCTCTCAAGGACATGCACAGCATCAGAATGAAGGCAGGGGGAGCATACAGGTAACCGTGCCCCCTGTGCCACCATGAGAAAGCTCGAACCAGTGATACCTGGGACTGAAAGAAAAAGACTTCGTCACCTATTCAGCTGTCGAATCTTTCTCCCTAAAGTCAAAGAGGCTGTGGCTGGGTGCACATTTGTCAGCATTTCAAACAGTCAGCCCTTATTACTGATGCCTGAATGTTTGAACATCTGCACCTTTTTGTCCTTTGAGTAGCATTTTGGTGAGCATTTGTTTTGTTCCAACAAGCTTGCATGTGAATCTGCCTTGTTCTGGAGACAGGCTCAGTGAAGTCATGAGGTTTTTGACTCATTTCTAAAGAAAACTTGCCTCAGAGGCCAGTTTCAATTAAGAGTGGCCACAGAAGTTCATATCTCCACCTTTTTTATTGCAGTGTGGAGCCAAGTGTTGATTATTTGAGGACCTGTCCCTGGGGCTGGTGGTGGGACAGTGCTGGCATCTACAGGACTTGGCCTCTCAGGTAGAAGTCAAGACCTTGTGAATACATATCCTGGGGGAAGCAGGGAAACAAATACAGAGCCAGAGTCATATGAAACAAGCTGCCTCTCAGCTTCATTATTCTAAGTGTCTCTTGTTCAGCTCACTACCTGAACCCAGTTCTCCATGTATTTCCTCCAACATTTGTTAGGGTAGGGCAGCTCTGTGGCCTGATAGATCCACTTTGCCTCCCTTCTCCAGCTGAAAACTCTTCAATCACTGCCGACTTTTTCAGGAAAACCTTTGTTTCATTAAAATTTAATTATTGGTTTAATTAAAATAGGCAAGCAGCAGTGTGAGATGTGTATGTTTTTTTATAGCTGAAGGAGATTGTAAAGTCCTCATTCATTTCCCAAAGTAGTTTCTGAAAAAAATTGGGCTGCCTTTTTATAGGCCAATTCTCAGTGCTGCTTTCAAATGGATCCCACAGCCATTCATATAGATTAATTCCAGCAGTGAATCAGATCCTGTTCATTGGCTGCCTTTCAGAACATACTGACGATGCTCCGGGAGCCCCGTGGTAGAGCCCTGAGAGCTGATGAGACTCTCCAAATGATTAATTAATCCCCATCCAGGCATTTTTCAGTTCTGTCTTAATTTATTCACATTGCAAACAAATTCGTTTTTGGTGAAATGGGCCAGATTGACAAGCCTTGTGTGACTGGCAATTGCTTTGTTATTCCCACAGGAAGTGTGAACAGGGTGAGGTTCACCTATACTGGTGAAACTTGTGCTGAGACACAGGAGAAAACCTCAAAGCATAATCAGGGCCTAGTTGGTCTACTAAAAATGATAGCTAGTGGGGTGATCCAGTTGTAGGCAGCCTTTGGCCCCAACAAGACTTAGAGACAAGACCCTTATCATTTTTTTAAAAAGACAAAAATACAGTGGTGCTTGCCTCTTCTCTCAATGGTTCTCCAGCATCCCTGTCCCCACATCCAGCGTCTCAAGAACAAAAGCCTATACGCACAAAGCAGAAAAAACACAAAAATTTGACTTGGGCCACCATATGACAAGTTTCCAACTGTCCCACTGAAAATGTGGGGAAGGGACAGTGACACTCTGGAGTGGGTAGATGTATTTCTAGGGGTAGAGGCAGCACCACAGAAGGACTAGCATGAGAAGTCCTAGTGCAGTCATGGTTTCCCTGAGAACCAAGTCCATTAGTTGCTAATGATTTTCTAGTAGTGAAAGTGGGTTTGACCTCACAACAGATATGTGAATCTTTATATTCTCTTAAATCCCCAAACCATCTGGTCTTTGGATATTTTTTTTTAATCACTCTTCTCTTTGCACCAGTGAACTGAGTTGAAAGAGCTGAGTAGCTCTTTGTAAATGCTGGTTACAAAATAATCACAACAAAAAGGAGAATACTGAAAGTTTCAAATATTTTCAGCTCATGCTTCTAGGCAATATTGGGCTGCCTTCCCAGGGTTTGGCAATCTTCAGATCTCTTCGGCCGTAGTCCAGAAAGAAATAAGAGAAGTAGCCTTTCATTTAGAAGCAACCCTCCAGACACTTTTGCAAGTACCTGCAATGACCTTCATTTACTCAACCCTCTCCAGCAACACTAACTGAGAATGCAAGTAAAGTACAAGGCTGGGAACAGAGTGTGCTGTTTCAAAAGGCTTTTACATCTCTTTTGTACTTGCTGGAAACCTGCTCTCATCATTTTTCATTTTAAATATCTTCCTATATGGAAGCCTGGAGGTTGTGGATCTCTTTTCATAACAAAAAGTATAGATCAGTCTGCAAGTAGGGGTCTTCAACATTTTCACTGAGTTCTTGGGTAGTCTGGCAGCACTTGAGAAAATCAGGTAGGAATGCTGGTACCCCTATATCTTTCTCCTAAAGGTAACAGTATTTTTACTGAAAAGAAGGACTTCTGCCTTCTTTTCTTCTCCACATGGATTGACTGAGCAATAGTTCATTAACTTCCTGTTGTTGATGCTAGGATGATACCTGGCTCCATGGATCCTACTGGATCTTAATGGACCCATGAATAGGTCCATGGGTCCTATTCAGAGTTATTAACATCATAAAAAAGAGCTACAGTTTAGAAAAACTTAGAGCCACAGATTGACCATAGATTTGAAGAAAAGAGTACTTGGAGTATCAGATAGGGTTTCTTACTGGCATGCATACAGAAGAAACAATGCTGGGCTAGACAGACTTTCAGTCTGAGCCAGTAGAGCCCTAGAAGCTGGTTTTATGCTGTTATGTTCAATCTCTTTGGGCTCTCTTGTCTTCATCAATAACATTAGACTCACGTAACAAGGGCTTGTGAGGCTTTGCAACTTTGAGCTCCTCAGCTGAAAGGAGCCATATAAGTGTAAACATAATTGTATATTATTGAGGGATGCTGCTGTAATAAACAGTCTCTATTACCAACTGTCCAGCTGTAATATTTGTGTTTATGTCAGCACTTAAAAATCATTGATCTGCAATAAACTCAGTGTGGGGAAAAGAATCTGATCCAAAGGTCAGAGAAGAGAAATGCAATTTTCCCCATCAGAGCCTGAGAGAGAAAGGCTGGAGAGCCGCTCCACAGAGCTCGGCCAGGGAATTGTGGCTGCATAAAGCTCCACCGCCACTCCCTTCCCCACTGCTGGAACAGCACTCCAGGAGGTGACCCAGGATCAAAGGTGCTTGCAGCAGCACTCTGGTTGCAAGACTAATCATCGTTAGTCTATTTGGACTGCCAGATTGCACCCACTGTGGTGTGTGCTACTGCACCAGTGCTGCACAGGCACTTTTCAAAGTGAGAGTGAGCCTCCCCAAAACCCTGTGTGGGGCAGCAACAGGGTGAGCTCTGTGGATGTCTACTAACAGGTTTTACTCCAAACAGAACCTTTGAACTAAGAGTTGGCTCATTTCATTTTATCTGGGAACAGGAGAGTTGCAGAACAACAGGTATTAACAGAGAGCCAAAGCCCACATGGAGTCTGCCCAGGGGACACGCTATTGAAGGTACAGTAGTGTAAAACTTGGATCCTTAGCATCTGAGAGCGGCATGTTGCACACTTTATCCCCTGAATGTGCTTCTGACCCCAAAGACAGACCCATTATCTTCTCTTAATAGAAACCAGAAAATCAATTCAGACAGCTTCTGAAGTGTTCCCTTGCCCATGAGTACCAGTGGCCATCCTGCCCCTCCATATGATCTGGAATCCCCCTGTCTCCCATCTCCTGCAAGGCAGCTTCCCTGCTTGACTCCCCTCCCTCAGTGAATGACCCAGGAATCTGGTCCCTTCATTCCTGTGTTGCCATGCATCCCAACTGCCTCTTAGTATGAGTGTCTGTGTCCTCCTATCCCAGAAGTGACCTGGGACCACCTATGCTATTCTCTGACTTCCTTCTATGACCTTTTTTAGCTCTCGCCTTTTCTCTCTTCACCCCGCCTTGCTCTTGAAGGCATTATAGCTACCCAGAAGGATTACCACCTCCCAGTAGCAAGGCATTTTGGAAATGGGATTTCTGGAGCACAGCATGTTCCTGCCACCTGATCTCCCTGCTCCATGCCTTGCCACCTCCCTGCTCGATGGACTGCAGGGAGTTTGCACAGGGGCTCAGATGGAGGGGAGCAGAGCAGGAGGCAGGAACTGCCCCACCAGTGCTGCTGCACCTTCAAGGTTGCTCAAGGGTGAGCAAATCTGCACTCGGAGAAAGAGGAACCAGCAAGTTCTTTCTGAGATTCTGTTGGCAGGCTGCGTGGGGTGAGCTAACTGAAGATGGTCTCTCACTGGTCCTAGCACATTACAGGGGAACTGCAGAAAAAAAAATGAGAAAGCAGATTGATTGACTGTGCCCCTCTCCATGCACCAACATCTGGGAGAAGAAGGGGTGATGGAAAGGCAGAGGGCTGGTAGTGATGAGAAACAGGGCTAACAGAGGGTGCCAGGGCTGGCTTCAGGGATAAAGCAACAATAAAATAGTACAATATCATCGCCTGCCAGCTCCTTCCTTTAATCCTCCTGAGTCTGCACATCCATAATTGGGGACCTGTCTCTACCATCTAGGGCACTTGGCAGCCCGCAGCTCTCCTCCCTAGAAGCAAGATTTGTGATCAGATTAAAGCCCATTTCATGTTCCCCTTGCTCAGGTGTCTGTCGCTGGCTGCTCCCACTGATGTTTACATATGATGGGCTGACTCATTTCCACATGAAGAGCTGACATTTCCCTCTCAAATCCAGCACAGGGGTCATTGGTTGCTATGTTAAAGGGAAAAACTACAATGAAGAGATTTTTCTAATCACTGCATCAGATTACAAAGGAATGTAAATCACCGAGCAGTGTTTTTTGTTAGAAGTGAGAGCAAGGTTACTTCAGGTAGTTCTGAAGAGCATTTTGATATTTCACATGATACACCCACGTGCAGAAGCTCACACGCGTTCACGTGCACACATGCACCGCAGCAGAGCACGACTGTGGCTGAAATCATTAGGGAAAGTTCATCATGGCTGGGGGAAAGGAAGGTGCTCTGATATTGAGGAGCACCTCCATCCCTGTGCTGCATCCCAGAGCTCCCACCTGGTCTCCACAGTGTAACTTTTTTTCTCTGTGCCTCTTTCTGCCACCTGATAAACTGGGGTAATGTCCAGTCTGTACTCTGGCAAGGATGAGTATGTTAAAAATACAGCAAGTAAGAGGAAGCATAGAAGTAGGCAAGGCAGATATGGGACATATTGCCTTAAGGTTACTAACAATAAGCTAGGACCAGATTTATCTGCATGTCTTACAGTACGATTATTCACAGAAACATCACTAAACAAAAAGGTCACTTGATGTATTTAACCTTATTTTTGTACACTCCTCCTCATGAAGCTGAGATAGTTCAAGGGATAGTAAAAGGATACCACAAAATTGTTTCTTTTTTGTGACAAGTCTTGCAGGGGGTGAGGAAGAGGGTAGAAATTGTCCTGACCCGGAGCATCCAGCGAAGGCCTTAAAGGTGTTACAGGCACTGCCTGCAGTGTTCTTGCAATAAAGATGGAGAATGTATTTTGTTTCTCTCTCTTTTCTGGGATTTTTGGAGAACCTTCTGTGAGGCATCTGCTAAAGTCCTGCTTCAGAAAAAGAATCATAAAAAATGAGGAGCATTTAAAAATGACATGAAGCCCACTGAAATGCTCCAGAGGAGTCTCCACACAATCATGCTCCAGCCCTCTCTGTCACAAAAAAAAAATACAGTGAGGCAGAGGAGGGGAGGACCGATGTGAACTGCCTCCCCACCAGCCAGCAAACTGCCACCCAAATCAGGCAGCACAGTCAAGGAAAAAAAACAAAAAAACAAAAAAAACCACCCAAACCAGAAGCCCATAATCATTTTATGATTCTAATTTAACTTTTATGAACATGTTTTGAGCTCCCCTAGTCAGACTCTGGTATTGATCTTTTCAGTATTGTTAACTCATAACCAGACCATATTTGAAGACATAAACTTTAAGAGGGATAATAAAGAAGAGCCAGACTGCACTGGCTTTATTCTTCTCAGCATAGGGACTGGGAGCTTTAAATCCTGCTGGATCCAGTGAAATCATGCAAGTGGAGCTTAACTCCTGGCTGTGTCAATTTTTGAGGTATTGGGAACCAATGACATCAGTCTTTATTTCTAGTTCTAAGTGGAATTGTCTTGGGATATAAAGCAATGGGAGAGTAAGAAGCTAAAGGGAAAAGAGCACCAACTTCTCTCTGTCTGCATGCTTTTGAGAGGAGTCAAACTGCAGCATTTTGACTCTTTTCCGGACTGGCTGCAGACTCTCCCAAAATCACTCATTTCTTAGTTTCAGATTCTTCTTTCCAACTTCATTCAAGATTTGAGCTAAGCAGAAGCATTTAGGTCTGGCAAATGGTGTTACTCTTTAGCAAGTGAGCTAACTCTGGGCACTAGCACGGGGTAATGGATATCTTGGCTTTGCTGTACTGTGTGTCCACTCGGTGTTTCAGGTCAGGGAAGTACATAAAGCTTGCTCCGTGCTTCTGACGGATGGATAACATGAAAAGCCTAAATAATAATGTTAATGGGCTTTTTTCCTCTCCATGGTAACAATACAAGAAGGACAGTTTTCCAGCCTCTGTCTGCTTCTGGATAAAAAGGAACATGAAATTATGTGACAAGTTTTCTTTCTTAAATGGATCCCACTCTAATGAGGTGAGGGTAGGGGTGGGGAGGGACACTGCTTTCTGCCCTGCATATGCAAGAAGTGAAAGGTTTGAGTAGTAGGCTGAGACATTTTGAAGCAAAACCTATTCACTTTTTCAGAGGTCTAATGTGGTATTTGAATTTACAGTGCCAGACGGGTAAGCTGTCACGTTTAAGTGTGAATCTGCATCAGTTTGCAGACGGACTCAGTGGTTCTTGTGCAGACCTTACCCAGCCACGTGCAGCTGGGAACTGCCCATTGAATCTCACAGGCAAAAGGTAATGGTAAAGTCTTAAGAATTCAGTGAACCCTTTTATTAAATATGATACACAGCTTTCAGTCTTCAATTCTGTACAATGCCCTGAAATAGGTGAGGTATTATAACTTGAGGTTTTGTTGCAAATGCTTGAACTAGCACAACTCTCTTCCTACTCAGCATCTCCAATCCCCTTGACACCCTGCATCTCCCCAAGCTTGTCAAGGTTGGAACGCATCCTATGGCCCTAACTCTGCATTTTCCATGACTCACACCACCCAGCATCTCTGTGCTATCTCATGCCAGTTGGAATTAAAACACAAAGAGGATCGTCAAAAAAAATAAAAGGCTGTGCATTATGTCCTGCCAACAGTTTGGAGGGAGCTCAGCAAAGAGCGACTGGAATGATCAGGGAACTCAAGGCAGTGACTTTTGAGGAAAGATTAACATTGCTAAAAATAGCCCACATGGATAACCAATGACTAGCATGGTCTATGATAAAAGTCACTGTATATCTAAGGGTATAAATAATCAAAGATGGAATTAAATTATTTAGAGTGCACAAAGGGCAACTATCGGAGTGCACTACTAGGAGCAATGGCATTAAATAAGGAAAGTATGGGAAGCAAAATGGGGACATCACCTCCTTTCTCCCTACATCTGAACTCTGTTTAACTAGGACTAGAACTAAAGCCTACTGCACTCACTGGAAATTTCCCTCCAGCACAGCAGTACCACTGCAAGAAGGTGCCAACTATAATTTACAATTACCTCTTCAGGGTTTTCTTTAGAGGCACATATAATCCAGGACACTAGGTTGGGAATCACTCTTTTTCCTTCAGTGTCCTGTCTGCCCAACGAATCTGACAGTACCTGGAAGGAGCCAGATCCTGCTTTCTCCATCCAGAAGCAGCAGCTCACTGCAGCTGGCAGAGTTACAGCCAGAAGGGACCACCGTGGCTGTCTGGTCTGACCCAGTGCGTGACACACGGGCTTTCCATGCTGCATCTGCTTCATTGCGTAAGACAGGTACATATCACTGACCAGAATAAACACTGCATTTGTTGCTACTCTTTTCTCTGTGTGTCGTTAGAGTTACCATGGTCTCAGCACAAAAATACTACTATGAGCTCTAGATTTGACTCAAAGAGAAAGAGATTTGCTTGTCCTTTCTTCACTTATTTCTCCCCATCCCTTAGGCACCCCCTCTCTCTGGAGCTCATCCGCACAGCTCTGTGTAAAGCAATTGCCTTCCCTCTTGCGTTGAGATCCATTCTGCAGTTTTCTATTGTTGGGCTATTACCAGACAAGGACTATGTGTATATGTTAAGAAATTCATAGTAAGCTATTCTGCTATCTTTCCAGGGTAGGAGACTCTGTGCCTAGTAAAACAGAGTAGCTATGCTGTATTGTGGCTTTCTAAGGTTTTAACTGTGGTTGCTCCTGACAAACTAAGGAAACACACTCATATTTTCTGTGAAGAGCTGTTTGAAAAGCCATATCCAGAATAATAAATAATTCATTGTCGGACTACCATGGTGTGTCTCATGGAGAATTTACGTGGTGCCTCTTAGTTCTGGTGATACTCAATATTTTCATTAATAACCAGAATAATAAAATAAAAAATAAACATTAAATTGAGTCACAACACTCTATTCAGAGCAACTAAAAATCACACCAGAGGACAGGCTTAAATTTCAGCACAGGAGAGATGAGCAGGGATGGCCAAAAAAATAAATACAGCGTGGTGAACAACTGGTAAAATAACTGTATAAAAGGGGATCTAGAGTTACCATTAAGCTGAACAAGAGTCAAAAATGTCACACTGCTGAGAAAGGGACAAACCATGCTGGGATACATAAACAGCAGTAAGGCCTGTGAGATGCATAAAGTCAGGGTTTTGTTGACTTTGGACTCAGCTGGAGAACTGCAGCCCATTACAGGCACCGCACGGTAGCCAAGGAGTGGATCAGCTGGAGAGATGCTAGAGGACAGTGGTGAAACAACGTCTGAGTTTTGCAGAACATGACCTAGAGGGAATGAGTGAAGGAAATGGGGCTGTTTGACTTGCAGAAGACAAGACGGGAACAAGGGGAAGAGAAAAAAAAATGTTGTCATGCAAGAAGACTGCAGCAAAAAAAGGGAATAGTCTCTGAATCTTGTGCAGAGAGGACAAGAAGTAACAAATTAAATTGCACCAGGATCAGGTACTAGGGTAAACCAAGTGATGAGAAGAGTGGTGAAGCACTGAAATAAACTGTGTGACAAGACTGCAGCATCCAGCATGGCCAGCGTTTAAGAACTGGCTACATGAACATCTGCTGAGCACTTCATAAAACAGTCAATCCTGCCTTGAAGTAAGCAGATGAGCTGTGCAGTTCCTTCAGGGTCCTGTGTTCAGACATCCATCCCCCTCTTAAGTTGCTCAGACTACTAGCGCTTGTCACTGTTACAGCTTGTGCACCCTAAATAACTCTGCTTGGTAGGAACCTTCATCTGTGCTTGAGACCTACACGCCGACTCCTCCTCAGCTTATCCAGAAGTGACATTGGAACTCTGTCAGGAATTTTTGGGATGCTGTTTTGTTTTATTTGCACCGAGACCATATTTATTTTATTTCATCTGACAGCTGTTTGAGACCATTTCACTCTCTGCTGGAAGCATGATAAGGTCTGAAATGTGGGTTGTAAATAGCTGGGCAAACGGCACATTTAAGTCTAATTTTATGTGTAGCATCTTTTATTAATGTTGCAACATTTATTGTGTCTTTTAAGCCATCATTGATTTTTATTAAAAAAAAGAGATACTTTTATTGTATGTGCATGCTGCCAGCAAAATAAAATATTATGTTTTTCCCCCCTCAGTATGAATTCTCATTAATCTTCTCTAAGTGCATGAGAAAGTAAGAAGCCAACTCTCTGAGTCCAAGGCAGCATCAATGCCTAAGCTCTTCGACTGAGACATCATCATGTATTCATTCCACTGGGATGAAGAAGGGCTGCTTAATTGCATAAACCTGCACGTGTAAGGTGGGGGCTGAGGAACCAAAACACTCCCCTGTGACTTATTACATCTGAGACTCCGTTATTATATAATTCAAATTCAGAGGGGAAGCATAAAATACCCAGCAGAGATTTTTGAGCTATGTGCAGGCAGCCCAGAGGTGTGGGTAAGGCCAGGCACAGGAAGATCACAGTGCATTTTGCACTCAATCTCCAGGTGCTTTCTTAGGTCAAGCTGTATTGGGTCTTACTGATGATATGAAGGTGTTCCAGCAGTATAGCAGCATATGCTGAAGAGATCCTACACCCCCAGGAAGCTTCATTCATTAAGAGCTTTGCTACCTAGCATAATGAATAATGGGTACAATGTTTTTTGTTTGATTTTCAGCTAGATTGGGTAACATAGTTTTGCATTAATTGAAAGCTTGAGTCTGACCTTGCATTATCTGGGGAGCAGACTATAAGGATATGATTGCTCATTAGACTGGAATGCAGTCCCAAAGATCTAGATCAAACTAGATCCCAAAGAGTCTTTGTTCTGGGCATTTTGATAAGACACCTGCAAGCATTGGCTACAATAACAGTGAAGCCAAGACAGTGGGGTTAATGCAGACATGGTGCAAATATAAACAAGTAAATGCTATAACAACTGAAAATGGGATATGATAATGTATCCAATTAAGGAAATGAATATGTAAAGTAGTTGCATGGTATATAAAAAAGCATATTTAAAGCTAGAGGCCTCCAGAGCTCTTTTCCCCAAGATATTGGCTTCAACACTGGGGCATCTTCTTGTCATGCCACACCAAGAAGTTCATGAGCACATGAAAGGAAGAACTGCCTGCTGGCAGATTTTGTGTTGGAGCATTACTTTGATTTTAATGATAAAGAGAGCTCATTTACCTCTAGTTCATCTTCTACTGTGCAGGTGTGCAAAGATCCAAGTGCTAATTTCAGGTACCTGTTCAGACATGTGAGCCTGTGAAGTGAGGCCACCTGGCCTAGCTACATCCAACCAGCCCAGTCACAACTACCTCTGTTAGCAACACCTCACTGTGAGGGTGTCTGCCAGAAACACTGGCAGTACCAGGATGGGTCTGCTTGTGTAGGTCTCACTGGGAACTTTGGATCTATGAGAAAACCACCTCCATTTCCCTCCCAGAAAAAACTCCTCAAAAATTGGCTCATTTCTAAGCTTACCTTCACCCAAGCACATCCCAGAGCTTAGGAAGCATCCATCAGGGAGGGAGACATGCTGGTCTAGATGCTGTCAAATGCTCCACAACAGCAAAACCAACCCTTCCTTCCCAAGGGCTTTAAGGCTCAATGGCTTTTTAGTCTTTCTCTAGTCATCACAATTAAGGCCCTGTAATCAGCTGCATCGATGCTGCAATCAGCCTCAGCAATCAGCCTCCTGCCTCTGACACTGATGAATGCTGGGAAGGTGCCACGGAGTCAAGAGACTAAACGACTATTTTGTTAAAAAACAACAAAAAGAAGAGAGGGTGGAAGTGCATTTATGCCCCTAGATTTGGGAGACCCAGGAAGGAGGATGGTACCTTGCTGAAGCCTTCAAAGCTAGTCTGAATTTGCCAGCTGGTTTGTATTTCTTGTGAACAAGGGCTGTAAAGTGTGTTGGCTTGTGTCGCCCAAGAGACTGATCTGATCTAACTCTGCATGAGCCTGAAATCAGGGGGGACTGGTGCATGGTTGCTCCGGGATGATATGTACATGTTACTGAACCATATTAAAATTACTACCAGAACTATCTCTCAATCCACCATTTCTTAGAGGAACCATCCCAAGTATTCAATTAATGGACAACCCTTCCTTTCTCTCTGGCAGTTTAGGTTTGACAAGGTAAAAATAAATCTAGGGCCTGCTGACCTGTTAAATATTTATTTATGTATTTTCATGGTCCTTAAAGTCCAAGATGTGAACTGGGTCCCCACTTTGTGTCAAAAGAGAAAACAGTTATACATTGAAGGCATTCTGCATATGAATCATGCTAGCTTCTCCAAGTTCCTCTTCAGTTGGGTTTGTTCAGCCTGGAGAAGAGAAGGCTCTGGAGAAACATTATAGCAGCCTCCCAGCACCACAGGAAAGCTAGAGAGAGAGTTTTTACAAGTGCGTGTCATAACAGAACAAGGGTTAATGGCTTTAAACTGAAAGAGGGTAGATTTAGATTGGATATAAGAGACAAATTCTTCACTATGAGGGCAGTGAGACACTGGCACAGGTTGCCCAGAGAAGCTGTGGCTGCCCCCTCCCTGGCAGGGTTCAAGGCCAGGTTGGACGGGGCTTTGGGCAACCTGGGCTAGTGGAAGGTGTCCCTGCCCGTGGCTGGGGGGTGGAACTAGGAGATCTTTAAGGTCCCTTCCAACCCAAACCATTCTATGATTCCATGATTTTATCCACTTTTAACACACCTAGCTAGCTCACTGCTGGTGATTTCTTCGCCCAAGGTTCTGTGACAGAGGCAGATAGGAGGTAGCTGGGAGGCAGGGGGGCTGTGCTTCTGTTGTATTGCATCCAGACCATAGCTGGAAATTGGTGATGTTCCTGCCTGAGAAATCATCTCCACCTAGGAAATCACCTTTGAAAAGGAAAGCTTTGTTCTGGTGTTTCAGATGCATCAGTTGGTTTGTTTATTGACCAATTAATTATGGGTCTGTGTCTTCTGATGGTCAGGGCAGAGCAGCATACTGGGGATGATTGTTCCAGTGTGACTCTAGTGAGATAGAAATAACAGAGCTCTTTGGCCCAGTCACTGTAACAAGGTTATAATGTAAAGCACTGAGCAATTAGCTGGGAGATTTACCTCCCTGTCTTAAAAGCATTTTTATTACTTAATCAATCACAAGCAATTTATAAACAAGGCTGAAATTTTACATGGAGCCATAAATCTGTCTTATTTGCTTCCACGGATAAGCAGGAAAAACAGACTCAAAGTTTCAAAAGACATTTGATCAATTAAAAAAAAAAAAAAAAAAAAAAAAGCAGAATTACCTCAAAGGAAGATAAATGATTTTTCAAAGGGAGGAAGGACTTTAGCAGAGGCTGGTGGAAAAAGAGTCCATCTGTCTGTCTATTTGCTGGTCTGCCACATCATCCAAAACAGCAGCTTGAAGTAGTAGTGTTGTAAAGTGAAAATGTGAATCGTTTGGGGCAGGGACTTTGTTTATCTGTTCATGCCTTCCTCAAGCTGGATTGCAGCCACTGAATGCCAGCACTGTGTAATTGCAAAATAAAAGTATTAAGAATGCTGAGTCGGCAACAGCATGTGTGCTCCAGATGCCCTTTTTGCTTTCAGAGCTCCTGACTCAGTGCCAGGACAGGATGGCATTAGGAGCCTGTTAGGTAAAGATATGATAATTGCTGCCTCCAAAGACAGCTTCTCCAAGCCACTGGAGTGCCTAAACCCTCCTCATTTTATCTTTTGATTCGTCTTGTCATTAGAAGGAGGTTACTGGAAATAATTCACTGGCAGGATTTCTGCATACCAGAAGCAGCTGACCATGTGGTGTAATGCAGATACACAAAGATACGCAAAGATGCCCCAATCTGAATCCTTCCTCAGTCACTGAGGCCAGGAGGCTGTTTTGCATCCCTACACCACCAATCTCCCAGCATATACTGGTTGGACCAGTTAGATTTCCATACTGGGCTGTTGGGATCGTTACCTTGATAAAGATGGAATCAGCAGTTGCTGGTTGAGTGTGTTTTGGTTGGGTTGGCAGCAATCCCAGCTCTGCCAGTCCCTCTACCTCTGACACTCAGTGTTTCAGCAATGCTGCTGACTTCTGCGAAACTGGGGCACTGATACAGACATGAAAGCCCTGCTTTGGAGAGAGCTACTGAAGAGGTCTGTACTTCACTACATGCAACAGCTAGACTGGAGGCTGAATTCATCTTGATTTTTGTTGATCTAATTGTTCCAGCATCAGCTTTTTTCTATTTTTGACTGCTCTGATCTTACAACTCCCAGTCCTGGTTCTTATGCTATTTCCCACCCCACCTGTCAGCTCATGATTTACACCTTTCCAAAGCAGAAACATACTAATTTTGATTCAGAACAGCATTACTTCTATACAGCCCTTACTTCTATTAACTACCCAAGATGCAGATTGATGGGAAAGCAAGTGGCTTTCTGAGAGGGTGATTTTAGGGGAATAAATGGAGTGGATGCTCTTGTGTTTGCATTCTGGTGTGAGTCTGAGGCAGGTTCACCTGGGAGAACCGGGAGAGCTTTGCCCAACCCCACTCCACCACATCTGCAACTGAATCATAGAATCATAGAATACCAGGTTGGAAGGGACCTCAAAGATCATCTGGTGCAGCCTTTCTTGGCAAAATCACAGTCTGGACATCACTGAGGAGATACGGAAATCTGTGCTGCTCCCCATCCCAGGACAGCTGCACCCCGCTGTGGGGAAATCACTCTTCCTTTTCCTGGGAGCAGCGATAGGACCGTGAAATGCCCTAAAGCTCCAGGCAGTCGCTTCTGCCCTATACTCCTTGCAGGAGCACCCTTGTATCACCACCTGCCTCAAACCCCAAGTTCAGACCTCGCCTGGGTAGCTGATGGCAATGTGAAGCAGCTCAAGGAGACACTTTGTACTTTATAGGTTTTCTCATACTCTCTGCCCCATGTTTCTGTTTCATCTCTACAGGAACCAGCAGCAGTTCTCTATAGCTCTATGGTGACAGGAAGGAAAAATTGCCTACATTAATAGACCTGTTTCCAAGGTATTCCTATTTAAGCTTTCCTCTTCCTGAGCCAGGCAGGAGTCTCCCATGTTGGGTAGGTGCTTTGCAGTTGCAGCATCTGCTCCATCTGCAGTGCTGTGGCCAAGTCTCCGGGACCACTGGGTGAAAGCAGGGTGTGCTGCCTGGTGGCATCGCATGCAGGTCTCATGTTTCAAGACTTAATAGGAACAAATGTGTCATCGCATAGTTCAGTGATTTAACAGCTCTGAGTGTTTTTGACAAATAGGCGCTTCCTGGTTTCAATTCATACACTTTTATTGCAGATAATGAAAGTCAGATGCTTGCTAGTTCAGCACTGAGGTCTTGCACAGCTGAAGTACAGCTTTTGTCCAGAGTGATGTGAAAAGTTGCAGTCAGAAGCTGTCACCCCTGTAATTTTGGGGTACAGATTCATGCCCCATCCTGAGGTTTAAGAACATACATAACACAAGAAATGTATGCCATAAAAATATCATAAAATATTCAGAAATTAACAGGGGAGGAAATGTTGACCCATCTGATCCTTCCCACCATAACAGTCACAAATAATAGATGGATAATTCCTTACAGTATATATAGCATGGATTTATCATTGGATGATTTAGTGTCCCAACCCACTACACTTGTGCAAAATAAATACTTCTAATTGGCACTGAAAATGCAGGATAGGTTTCATTACATCCTGGCACTTATTATCAACATTATTTATTATTGATCAAGTACTGACAAATGCTTTTAGTGTTCTACAAACATAAGATAAAGCCCTTGCACCATTAAATATACACATAGTGTTTAACTCTGACGGGCACCAAGAATCACATCAAATTCAATGCCCATTTATCTTCTCAGGGGAGTAGCCACAGACAGACCAATTTGGACAGGTGTAATTCTCCTGTTGAAGGCAAATTACAATGTTCTGTGAATGAGACAGTGCCCAAAACTGTGCTCAGTCACACTTTTTCTTCTATGAGGGCATGTTGGGATTTAACACAGAGATGCCGGGAGAAGCAGGTGATGTGTAGCAACACCCATGTTCTGATAAATACTCTGAAAGTAAACGCAATGAGTCAAGACAACAGGACCTCAGTACCTAAGCAATCTGAATAATATTCTTTATTACTTCAAAAATCTCTGGCTGCTCACGTCAAAGAGAGAGACTCTATGAAAAGCTTCTGACCTATTCCTGCTCCAGAAAACAGAGTAACTGGTGGGTCTTATAGCAAGTCGCAATAAATGGTGGCACTCCCTGAGGGACTGCCTGTGTGGTGAAGAAAATGGCAGCGCCCAATGAGGTACTGCCCATGTGGTGAAGAAAATAGAGGCACCCATTGAGGGACTGTCCGTGTGGTGAAGAAAATGGTGGCACCCACTGACGGACTGTCCGTGTGGTGAATCCAAGTGCTGAATCCGCTCTCTGCCCGTGTGCCGGGGTGTAACGCGCCGCGGTGGATGTTCCCGCTAACAGCGGTGTTGGTGACGGTGCTGTGCGGGACTGTCCGGGGGGGCTCTGCTGAGGCGGTTGTTAACAGCGTCAGTCACTGCTCCGGCCCTGGGACATTCCAGTGCCGAATGGAGAACGTGGAGATGGTAATACAGAGTGTAACCAGCAGAGACTGCGTGTGTGACCGGAGCGATGAGCCCTCAAGGAGTTATCTTCCTTATTTTGTAATTATTTTATATATATTGTGTTTTCTGAAGTTTGTCTAAACCTCTTGATAAAGCCTTTGCAGGTGCAGCTGTAAAACACAGAAGGGGGAGATGTGGGAGTGTCGGGCCTGCGCAGCGGTGGGAGATTCAATGATTTAGGAGCCAAGTCACCATCGGCCGGAGAGCTCCGCTCAGGTCAGCTCTGTCCTGCGCTGGCCCGGAGAAGGACAAAGGCTCTGAGGAGAAACAGCCCTTGGAAGAGAGATACGGAACGGCCCGGCGGTGCTGCAGTGGGTGAAACCGTCTGACAGGAGGGAGGGAGGGCTGATGACTGTCTGCCTGTTGATTTGCTTATTATGAAGTAAGCACTTGGATGAGAGCATAAGTGTGTATTATCGTATAAGTGTGTATCACTGTATAAATGTGTATTATTGTAAGAAGAAAAAGAGAGGTTAAAGAAAATAAATGGCCCCTGCCCTGCAGAAAGAAAGAACACTTTGACTCATTTATTTTGGCCACTACAACTTACTACATCTTAGTACACTCAGTGAGTGCCGCCGTTTTCTTCACCACACAGGCAGTCCCTCACTGGTCGCGGTCATTTTCTTCACCACACGGACAGTCTCTCACTGGGCACCACCATTTTCTTCACCTCACAGGCAGTCCCTCAGTGAGAGCTGGCACTTCTCCGAGCCAGCGCAGGACAGAGCTGACCTGAGCAGAACTCTCCGGTCGATGTCGACTTATCTCTTAAATTATTGAATCTCCCACCCCTGCTCAGTGCTGACACTCCCACATGGGTCCACAGCAGTTGTGGGGGTTTTCCTTTCAAGATTGTTTGAAATAAATACCAAATAACTAGGAATTTTATTAGTAGCCAAGACAGACTATTTAATTTCTTTATAATGTTGATTTGTTTGTCTGAAAGCAGACTTTCTAGTGAGATTTACAAGGCATGTTCAAATATGTGCTAAAAAATGCTGCAAGGGTAAACTATTATGGCATCTTAGCATTTGTGAGTCCATTTCTTCTGAAGACTGAAAGTGAACTTCACTGAGTATACCACAATACCCAGAAAGATTTTAGGTGGATTTCAGCAAAAATTTATGAACCTCTTTGAATTAGCCAACTTGTTCCATACATCGCTACTGCAAAGACTGGCTGGATCAGCACAGGTTTCAAGAGTGAATTTTACAATAGTGCGCTGCTTCCAGATTCACAATTCTTCAAGACCTCTTCAGCTTGCAGGTCTTACATTTTACTTCTGCAGGTGTTTAAAATTGCTTGCCAGATCTAAAAAATATTCCTTTTATTTATGTGCACCTGCACTTTGACATTTCATGAGCTACTGAAATCAGGCTGTATGGCAGGTTTTATTTATTTCCACTTTTTTATAGTCTAAATGATAGCTTGTACTTTGCCCAGTTTCTTACCCCCAGACTGACCTCAGCAGCGATGCATATCCACTCAGTATTTCAAATGCTGAAATTTAGATACATTTACTTCCCATCCCACTTCTGCTATTTTTCTGAGTTGCAGGCAATTGATTAATACAATAAGCCTCATCAACTACAACTGCAGTACAGCAGCTATTGAGCTAATCTATCTTATTTCTAAGCAGTTTTTTATCATGTAATTATTGCAATTATTTTAACAGACAAAAAATTTTAAGTACTAGGAGCTTGCTTCTCCACTCAAGCCAGAAATTAGCAAAAGAGCTTTTCTCTTGTTTATTTAAGCACCAGAAGAAGTATTGGATTTTCAAAAGAAAAACAACATATCACAAGTTTTACAGCTTCTGAACAAGGATTAACTTTAAACTGTAGAAGAACATGGCTGAAATGAGGGGTAGTCAGAATAGCAGTTGCTGCATGTAGGATGGGATACTTAATCTCCAACTTGTAAGGAGCAAATATGAACAATGGATTTTGCTCTCAGCTTCTGTTAACAAAATCAGAGGGTGTTTTCTGAGAGTGAGGATGAAAACCAATTCTGTGGCAACTATTACAGAATCATAGAATCATTTAGGTTGAAAAAGACCTTTAGGATCATAAGTCCAGCCGTTAATCTATCACTTCTAAGTCCACCACTAAACCCTGTCCCTAAGTGCCACATCTACACGTCTTTTAAATACCTCCAGGGATGGTGGCTCAACCACTTCCCCGGGGAGCCTGTTCCAAGGCTTGACAACCCTTTCGGTGAAGAAGTTTTTCCTAATATCCAATCTGAACCTCCCCTGGTGCAACTTGAGGCCATTTTCTCTTGTTCTATTGCTTGTTACTTGGGAGAAGGGACTGACACCCACCTCACTACAACCTCCTTTCAGGTAGTTGCCGAGAGCAATAAGGTCTCCCCTGAGCCTCCTTTTCTCCAGGCTAAACAACCACACTTCTCTCAGCCGCTCCCCATAAAACTTGTTCTCCAGACCCTTCACCAGCTTCATTTCCCTTCTTTGGTCACACTCCAGCATCTCAATGTCTTTCTTGCAGTGAGGGGCCCAAAACTGAACACAGTATTTAAGGTGTGTCGTACCAGTGCTGAGTACAGGGGTAAGATCCCTTCTCTAGTCCTTTTCCCTTATGAATATAGCTCCAACCACGACTTGGATTATATCTTAATGTCCAGCCTGCAGTTTATCACTGAGCTAGGTTTATTGATGTAAGGAATAAAATGAAGCACCATGGTCACCTTTCTGAATTCTTTACTTGTCAGGCCATTTTTCTTACAATATTCATATGATGCTAAACAGGAGGTGGTAGAAAAATGGAAAAAACAAACTCAGATGTAAATGTTGCTCTTATTCAGCAGAATCCTTTGCAAAACTTATTTTTATTCTTCAGAACATAGTTTTATTTCCTTTTTTAAAGTAACGAATCTATGTGAAACCTTCACTTCTGATATTCTCACGTTCCTTTTTTTTCTCAGTTTTCTTTCTCTGACCTATTTTCCCTCATGTTTCTTTTCTCCCTGTTTATCACAGAAAAAGAGGCTCAAAATAGGAATAAGCAATACATGTTCAAAGACTTATTTAACCCAAATATTCACATCTAGAAGAAAGAAAATATAGTCAAGTTCGCAGATATTATCAATAAGATATCCAAAAGTTCTCTGGGAAGTGATTAACCATTGATTGTAAATAATGTGGAGCCTTTGGTAACTGTCTTCACACTTCTGCCCTTACTTCAAATACATCATAAACATGCAGAGCTGTGAAAAGCTCTCTGTGGACAGTCAGTTTAACTTTCAGACCTTGTCTCCTTAATATTAGGTTTGTCAAATGCTGTAAAATATGTGCCTGAAACCTTTCTGTGCAGCATTAACTTGCAGAGCTCAGTGCTACCACAGACTGAAGAACCTCTCAGCTATTTCCAGTTCTGTGATCCACAAAGAGGGTTTGAGCTTTTGTGACTAAAAGTCTCATGGCTCCACTTTCTGGACGTAGTGGGGATGCAGGACATGGCTGGGCATTGCTCCTCCACCCTCAGCCCATCTGAACACATCCAGCCGTACAGTCACCCTTGGGCTCATCAACGAGCCAGGACAGAAGGTTGTCATCAGACCCTTCCCAAAAGCTGCTCTGCAAAGATTTGGGCTAAATCTCTTCCCCAGTCTGATATTCAGACAATTTAATTTCCCTTTTTTCCACTACTAGCCTCTTCCCAGCTCTCCGGACAAGGGCAGAGAGCAAAGCAAAGGAACCAGACATCATATGATCAACACCAGAAATATTCCGCGGCTTGCTGCCCTCCCTGACACGTTCTCTCTCTGTACATTTTACCCTGTACATCATCTCTAAATGGGAAATGGACAGGCATAGTTCTGCCTTCCAATGCCTGTTACACCTGTAGAAATCATGACTTTTAGGCCCATGGGGCTAGTTAGCCCAGATAGCCAACGGATCAGTGAGATTCTGGGTAAGCACACTCCACACATAAATTAGTGTGTCAGCAACTTTGGAAATTGGCCCCTGTCATCTCATAGCATGTTCCCTTCCACACCATTACTGCAACGCTGTTATGGGATTCACTGGGGCAAGAAGAGTTTCTAGGGACTTTGTGAGTCAGCACAAAATGTACTTTGCTGTACCTTGCATAAAAAGATGATCTTTTAGTGTGCAGGAACTTGTTAAGCCAACTTTGACAGAGGTGGTTTCTTTTCCTTGTACCCTGCTAAACCCTCTCCTGCGTTCAGAGCAGGAGCTGTGATGTTCCTTGAGGAAGTTCATGCAACCTGGAAGGATCAGGCTCATCTATTCCTGCTTCATCAGCTCTCCAATTTCTTTTCAACATTCATCTTAAAGTTAATTTCTCCTGTTCTCCTTGCACCTACCTCTTAATTTGGCTCATACTCTGCTATGAGTTTTCTGGCTGAAATTTATTCACCAGACAATGTCTTTATGACTGCTTTGCCTCATATCATTCTAAGAAAGAAATACTTTGCAATACAGTTTCTATAGAAGCCTCCATACAAAATAATTTTTTGTTGTATGTTATGAAGAAAATCTGCAAAGTTCTTACATTGCTGCATGCAGGATGTTAATTCCAGCTCATGAACATGTTTCTCTGGAGTTCTGCAGCTCTATAAGTGGAATTACTTTGATGACTAAACTGCTAAATCAACACTTGTCTCACTCTCTTTAAAAATAATTAAATCAACCCTCCTTCACCTGTCACTGAAACAAACAGAAAACAGACAAATTAGGATCCTTTGTTGTGACTCAACATTTTCATCAGTTACTGAATCCTGTCATGATTGGTTTTTTTTTCTTCTGTGAATAGTTCTAAATTCACATTTTATGGCAGAAGTAATAGAAGTAGAATTTCCATTTTCTGCCTACTTTCATGTGTTTCTGCTATTTGAAAAGATTTCAGAAACCAAAGAAATAGATGGATTAGCACTAAGAATGGGTCAGAGTGCCAGATAAAGCTGGGTCACTGCGTAGCCCCAGTCCATACAAATGGAATAGCACTGCTATCTGGTGGCTGCTCCATGACTCATGGAAAATACCTTGGTTGTCTCAGGCCTCTATTTGGAGGACAGGTATACATAGCACAGAGGTTTGCAAAACAGCTGATCCAAGCAAAGAAGCCAAGGATTAGCCAGGCTGCCGATCTTAAACTCATTTTGAGTGACAGGCAAAAAAAAAAAAAAAAAAAGCTAAGAGCACAGTTGGGAGGGGTATAATGGGGAGAATATATTCACCAGATTGCTGGGGGATAGGGAGAGGTTTGCAAAAAGTTGTTTTCATCATGACAGTTTCCTGATTGTCATCAGATTTCATTCTGCAAAAAATGAAACAGATAATATCAGCATGTCCCACTTGTAACAGTCTCAGAATTGAAAGCTGTCATGTTGTTGTTCAAAACATGCTTTTGAAAAGAGAATGGATGTTTCTTTTGTTAAAAAATATTGTTTTAAAGAGGTGACATCTGAACTAAATGTTTCAAATGTCTTAACATGTTACACTTTGACCCAAGATCAATGGGAATGTGGGATGTGGAGAGGGTTCATTTAATACAGTATTTCCAGTCTTTTCCATCCTATCCTAGTCTGGTGGCAAAACCAGACTTAAAAAATATATTTTCAAGCAGAAACCAGGATCCCAGCCAGATTTTGTCAAGAAAGTAACTTGGAAGAAAAAAAGTTCAGTTAGAAACAATGCAGACCATCACCACAGTTTAGATTTTGGCCATACAGAAATGAGACAGTCATGGTGTCTGGATCCAGAGGGGTGCCCATGGGTAGGGTTGCTCCCAGTAAAACAGCCTGTGTCCAGCCAAGGCTATCCATCCAGGCTGAGGAACTGTAATTCTGTATTGATGAGCAAAAGATGTGCCATACAGAGGTTTGGACCTGCAAGCTGAAGGTGTTAATTACAACAGACCCTTACCTCACCTTGCATTTGACCATTAGAATAAACACTGGTATTGGCTGAGGTGAAATAAAGCAGAAATCTCTTCTGCAGAGATTGTTCAGGGACTTTCAGGCCCATCTAAGGAAGTCTTGCTTTCTCCTTGACAGTTTAAAGACCAGACATGAGCAACTGCGACTGTGACTTGCTGCTCTAAATATAGAATAACAGAAATTATCACATGCTGACAGGTTTCAGTTCCATGGATGAGTCTGCCAGCAAGGCCTTGAAAGCATCTCCACTCGGCCGTCTGTGAACCCAGCAGATATACTCTCTGCGAATAACATGGTGAAACCAGTAGTTTTCTTCATTGTATAGGCCAGCTCATCTTATGCTCTTGCTCATCCCTCTTCCCTCTTAGGATAAACTCAGTCCATCTGAGCACCCTACTCTTTCTTGTCACAAGATATATGCTTTTCCCATTGACATAACTTGATGGGAGAGAATTATACCCCTGCGCTAGGCAGCGCCTGATTTCTCTCTTATAGCAACACTTATAAATCTGGCACTCTATCATGTACATAAATCTGGTCCTGCAGACCACCAGCCAATGTATACTCCTACTTCACACACAATTAAAGGTGCCAAAGATTTTTTTTTCCTCTTAAGTCACACTTCTGACAATTTTACAAAAACAGTATTATAGAGGGAAAGAGTTAGCATCAGACCAGCAAGTCATAAAATGTAACAATGCTGAGATGTTTTGCATTCTGGCATTTCATGCAATTAACCTTCTTAATGCAAATTTATTACTGCTTTGAAAAAAAAATATGGTTTGAATAAAAAAATAAATTCTCTGAAAATGATAGAAAAAAGCCTTCCAACCATTTCAATGCTAATCCTCAGAATATTATTTGGGAGATTTGTAATACAATAATTTGTGTCATCTCTTTATGTATACATTTTGAATAGCAATTGGCTGTATCAAATGCCCATTGTCGTGTGCTGCAGAGCTAACCCATTGTCTGGAAAATGCACCTTGTACTCAGCAAAGGAGGGTAGAGCCTGCTAGCCCATCACCAAAGAGGACCATCATTACGATTCAGCAATGAGTAGATGCATTTAGCCCTCGAAAAGCAGTAGAATTAGTCCTCTTGTCCACTTTCCCTGCAAAACTGGATCTAACTAGAATTTCTCATGAAGGAACACAAAGGCAGAGGCAACAGAGATGAGTAATGGTTTTGTGTTTTCATAGCACTGGGGACAGCACCTAGCTGTGGGACCAGCCAGAATAAAAGGAAGCTGAGTTGCAGGTGGATGGAGGGGCGAGGGGAAAAAGTCGTGATTTAAAGAAACCACAACTGTAAAGCAGACTCTCAGGACTCAGAAGGACTCTGACCAAACACACAGTAGCAAGGAAAACAGAGCAGGCAAATGCAGACAGGGTCTGTCTTTCTGGGATGGGTTGGTTTGTATTCTCCTCATAAAGTTAGTCTGTTGAGAATTTTCTGCCTGGAAAATCCTGGGCTGTTTGTTTTGTTTTATTATCATGTGTCCCTGGAGATGTAACTACAAACCCTGAGGGAGCGATTCATACCACCAAAGTTAGGCAGCTACCTCAGGCACCAAATTAGGAGTCTTATCTCCTGTCCAAATAATCATGGAAAAGAAAAAGGGCACTTCAGTTTGCCTAAGATATAAATTACCCTCCAGAAGCACTTATCTCTCACCACTGGTTTTATAGAGAGCCTGGGGTGATCAGAGCTGTGTGGAGTGAATCTCCCTGATCCCTACCGACCACAGGGTAGAACTATGGGAAAGAGCATGATTAAGAGCTCTTAAGAGCTTAAGAGCATGCATGGGAGAGCAGCTGGGCCACGGGCACCATCTCTGTGATGGCAAAGGACCCTCTGCCCACAAAGTGTGCCGTAGCAAGGCACTCCCAAAGCTGAGATTTAAGATATGTCTTTGACTTATCATGAACTGACCTTTTCCATTGTGAAATTATTCAGCCAGAAAACTTCCAACTAGCAGCCTTTCCCTCCAGGTCTCCTACCCAGAACACAGCAAGGCCCAAAGGCATTTTTTTCCTTCTCATTTTGTATCATCTCCTGGCAGAATCAGCATTGCAACAGGGACAGTTTGTTCCTTGATTCTCTCCCTGCTGATACCTCATAGCCTTTACTTATATGGTTCCATTAATACCTTGCTATGAGCACATGAATGCAGGTATTTTGTGAATCTCCTTCACTCCAGGGACTAGGATAACTCCTTATTCAGGATGGAAAAGCATATAAACAGAATATTTAATGAAATGACTGTAAGCGTCAGTTATACCTGAACAAAGAACTGCAAATGGCCCTGTAATGTGCTTTATACCTGCTTCTTCTCTTAGATTGCACTGCAGGCTATTTACAATTCACAGTCCACATATCCCTGCATTTGAAATGTCTTTCTTTCTCACTTACTTCCTGATTAAGTGACAGAGTCTAATCTCAGCACAGACTCCTAAGTCGCAGAAAACACAAATCTTCCTGGAGACAACTAAAACAGCTGTTTTATTTATTTTCATTCTTTTGCAACTCAGTATTTGCATATTAGAGTGGTTATTGGGGGGAGAAAAGTCATGGATGCAAATTTGACATTCAGATGTCAGCTCCTCCATAAATAAGGTCAACTGTGATGAGGACACTTGCTAGTCTCCAATTATAGGTCTCTTAATGCGTAAATAACGCTAATGCATGGCATCTGCCATCAGAGCACAACTCATAAAGAAGATGTTAATCGAAGCCAACCCAGCTGAAATTTGCCCCTCTTGCTGTTTCCTGGCTTTTTGGCTCAGAGGAGATTAAGACATTGACTTGAAAGCGGCTCAAATCACTCAGCGTACATAGCTGGGTTCTGCCAAGCCCTCCTGGATCAAAATGCATCCCGTGTCACCTTCTCCCTTCCCTAGGCACCCTTTCCCAGCGCAGAGCTCAGAGTGCCCTAATTTTACGACCTAGGACGAACCAAGCTCAGGTTCCAGCCCAGGCACTGCCACCTGCAACTCAATCCCACTGGAAAGAGGATCTTGGGCCTTTCCAAAGAGGACACCGGCCACCTCTGTGAGGATACGTTTTCTCAGCCCGTCTTCAGGAGCTGACAGGGTAGATGACACTTCAGAGAAGGCTTAGTGCCTTGGAGAGAGTGGGCTGACGTAGTCATTGCATGAGCCTGGCAGAAGTGCCAGCGTTTGACCTCTTGCTATATTTTCTCAGTCAAATAGCTCCCTGCAGAGCTGTATGCTTCCGACGGCATAGCACTTGTAGCTGGAGGTAATTGGTGACTTCTTTTTATCACCTCTCCGGTATCATCTGGATAAACTGGCTCTATTACTCTATAGCCCCAGAAACGTGAGTAGGGTAACAGGCTGAAGATGAGAACCCAGGGCTGGCTGCCAAATGCTTCTGGGGCTTGTTCTGTGGGCATCTTGGTTCCTCACTAATACTTTCATCCCCTCCCCATAAATCTCTGTTTGCATCAAGTTGGTATTTCTTGCTTTTTTTAGAGCAGTGCCATGGCAGTTCCCCAAGCTGGAACCCCCGGCGCAACCTTCAAACAGAAAGCGAAAGGCTCTCATGACCGGTGAGGCGATATGGCGCAGGCCACAACACGCACGGGAGCCTCTGAACACCTGGGTCCTTTGCCTGGTTTTGCCTTGACTTTCAGGGAAACCTATATAAGCTTTTTATTCCCCAGTTTATCAAGAGCTGCTTGCAACCATCTTTGTAATACTTGAAAGCTTTGTACATGGGAAATACACAGCAGCAACAGCTTGCTAATATCAGGGTGCGATGCTTTTGTCTTTCTCGACTGGGTCAATAAAGTACCGAGGGAAAGAGAAAGGCAGCAACAGTTAACGCTAGAAAAAAGTTGGCTTCCATATGGTACAATAACTTCCTTTGGGATTTTCTCCAGCTCTACCTCAATAATCTCCCTTTTATTACCCTTTATATGAGTTTCACATTCCCCAGCTGCAGAGGCTGGCAGAGAGCTCGGTGGAGCTGCTCTTCTGAGACAGCTCTTCTGGCTTTCTCCAACCTGGTGACCATAAACTGGAGCTCAGAGCAGAAGCTGTGAGAAGAAATATGGGCAAAGAGCAAGCCTGCCCACTGCTCTCCAACCTCTGTGTCCCTCCTTGTAGCAGCAATATGCACCAATGAGCCTGGAGTTATCCAAATGCACTCATTGGGGCTACTCCAAGGCAGAAGAGAGAGACTGGCAAATCAGAGGGCACTGCAAGAACAGAGGGCAAAATAAAGTCAGGAGCTATCTGCAGCTGAAACCTGCAAATGCTAAGCGCTTGCAAAGATTTGTTTACAAGCAGCACAAAAAAAGCTGTGCATTTAAATTGGTCTTTGGAGCAGCGAGAAGAGAGTGGTACTGCTGTGAAAGCTGGTAGCTCCCAGCATCAAGAGGAGCCGTTCAGCCTTTTCCTGGACTTGTCAGTAAGGTATTTATTTACAGTTTCATAAGAGGACAGAGCTGAGAGATGTCTGGATAGGGAAGGAGCCATCACAGCAGAAAGCAGAAATTTTCTCCCTTTTTAAGAAGCACCAGTGAGCTGTGAACCCTGGAGCATCTGGCATCTCTGCTTCCCTTGTCATTCTGCATCACTGTACAGGCTTCCCTCAGCACTCCTGCAAACTGATCTGTGGAGGAGTTACCCCTCCTGTCTGGGAGAGCATCTCTCCCTCCTCGTCCATGAGACATGTGCAGTGGTCAAGTGGAAACAAGACCAAACCTTGGGTAAGTGATGAAGTTAGTGAAACACCACCAAACCTTCAATTACTGATGAAGTTAGTGCAAATGTCTGGGAATTTGTTTTAAGACCTTTTTTCTTCAAGCCAGCAGATAACCATTCAGACAGATCAAAGATTTCAGTCTCTAAGATCCTTCTTCATTACTATATTTAATAAAAAGTATTTAGAATCCTCACATCCAGCAGCCTAAAAACAATAAAGAATAGCTCACATTCAGGCACCAAAGTTTGGCTCTGGGGTTTGCATATGACCTGAGAGTCTCCTGCCTTATTCCAGGGATTTTCTTATTAACAAGATTTCACCCACATAAAAGGAATTGCCAGCAACTTTCAGATAAAAAAGTTCCTCCTTTGTATTCAATGCAAATGGGAAAAAACAGTCATACTATACAAAATGAACTAATATACCATAATCTACTCATATATTATAAGATTTGCTTATTGCTCTGGTGATTGATTTATTTTTAGTATGCAAAATGCTGAGCATTGTGTGCCTTCCAACTGCTTGAACACAATTATTGTATTGATTTGATGTGACAGTATCTCTGTGTTTAAGGTGGTTTATGTTTTTTAATTTGCAATTAAATAAAAGGATGCCTGCTTCCCAAGATGGCTGACAGTTGTTTATACCCTGCAGTAGTTGATGAAACAAACTTTTATTTGGCTTCATAAAACATACTTGTTCTGTCACTCTGAAGCACATTAGCTGGAGTTCTCAGAGTGGTTTCTTACCTAGCAAAAGATAAAACTAAACTCCAATCTATTTTAAAATAGGCCAGGTAACAACATCAGTGTTGCAATGGGACTATAATGAAGTAAGTGAGCTAGCAATATTGTACTATTGATAAAAGTAATAGTGATAATATATTTCTATAGCACCTTTCATCCCGAAGGATGTTGAAGTGATTTGGGCATTCACTTGTTTCTTTGCTCTCTCCCCTCTCCCTCCCTTCCTCTCTTTCATTGTGTGTATATAAATATATATATTATTTAAACCCTCCTCTTCTTCCACTGCTTATATCTTCTCAACTTTACAGAAAAGAGGAATCTTGACAGCTTCTTAAAATCAGGTACTGCACAACAGGTCCTGAGCTACCGATGAGATTGCTCCATTGTCCATGACTCTAAGGCAATAACCCTCATGAGGAAGATCCCTGTTGTCTCACACAGAAGTAGGTACCTCTTTATGCCTGACCACTACACAAATCTGAGGTGCTGCATTATAAATGGAAAGATAACATTTTCTATCTGAAAACGTGCACTGTTCCTTTATAGCTTTCAGTCTGTGGAGTCATAAAGGTGAGCTGGGCCCATTTGTGGGCCCATCTCTTCTCCACAGACCATGCATGACAATGGCAGAAGAATGATCTTCCTCCCACACATACCATAACCTCATCTCAAGGTCCTACTCTTCAATGTGGAAAATTTCCCCTATCAAGACTGCCAATAAAAGAGGAAAATCTTCACTGAGTGCTCCCTTGAAAGCTTGATTCATTATATCTTGAACCTAATAGAATATTTTCAACCGTACTCAGGGTCTTTGAATTGGTCCCAATTCAGTACAAAGGCAATGGATATTTGCCACCACCAGATAGTTCAGCTTGGAGGGTCTATCAGCCCTTGCTTTGGCACATACCAAACTTTAAGAGTTAAAATTAACTGGAGGACATTTAAAACCAATGCATGTTTCAAGTATAGATAAGGCCTGGTCTTGCTGACCTATGTCCAGCTGGCCTGCACCCAGAACTATAACCTCCAAGTGATGTGATTCCCATCTCTCCATTACCTCCATTCCAGAGATTCTTCCTCACATGCATGTGGCATGCAGAAACACAAAACACTGGGAGGGTCAAATGTTTCCAAATGTTATATAACACATCTCTCCAGCCTCGGGTGGGCCTCCAAAAATTCCATGGATTCTGGGCTATCCATTCATCAACCTAAATTGAGTTCTCGTGTTTATCATGCCATATGAAACACGTGTTGATTATCAGATGATGTACTATAGCATGTATACATCAAAATTACTGTGTCACCTTGCGCTTGTTCAGACAGAAACAAAACAAAAATAATCTATAAATATCAGGTCAGACCCTGAAAATGGATTTGTTTTGATGGCAGCAGTGTCACTTTTACATGAATATTCCAGCAAGCAATTATAACAGGAATGTAGTAGACTAATATTATCGAATACTCCACTCAAGGAGACTATTAAACTAGTCATCATGTCACCATTGCCATTATTCAGTCCAGAGACCTGACTTAAGGAGTTGGATCCATCCAGTGCAGGAACCAGTATGTGCCACCTGATCTCAACGTCTACCCCAAACAACCAAAGTAATAAATTATGAATATCACGTACACCAAACACTGTTGCTGGCCAACTATTTATAAGCAGCCTAAATGCTAAAATGCGCATTCCATTGTCTGATCAATTTTTAGGGCAGACAGGACAATTACATCATCCAGTTACTAAACAGGAGAGGCCATTATATTTCGTTTAGCAGCTTTAAATAACATGACACAGACTATCATCCTGGTGCAATGAATTCTTGAAATATTGGTGCAAAGACCCAAAAGAAGTTGAGCAGTAGCTGAAGGCACATGTAATACACATTTACGACATATAGACACATCTCTGGCAGGTTCTGCCATGAGTGAAAGTGCGATTAACCCCAGATTGGCTCCACAAAGGGATGGAAGTGGATAGAGTGCTCAACATTCACACAGCAACAGAAACTGTGATTAAAGGAGAAGTCTGCAATGCATTATTGTGTGTCATTTCTGAATTTCTTGCTTAATCCCAAATCTTCTAATTTTGTGGGGAGTTTGGAAAGCCCATGAAGAATAAATATATAGTGCTCAAAATATAGATAACCAGTACTGCAAAGTAAAAGAATTAAAAAACTATTTTTCTTCCACTATATATGAAGCCTTTATTCCAAAATCTCTTTGACTCCACACATAATAATAGCTTCTTATTTTAACTCCAGGTGATAATTTTAAGTGACCAATTTTTGAGCTATCCGTTTTCCAATTCTTTCATGTTGCTCTTAGTTTAAAACACATTTAAAGAAACACTTTAAGGTTTTGTATCATTTTTAAAAGCATTTTCAAAAAAGCTAAGCTTGTAAAAAAATGTATATTTTTTATTCTTTTTTTAACAGAAGACAGGTTATCAGAATATCATCATCTACACATTTGTCAAATTCCTTGGAGTACAGAAAAAGCCCAAATTAATAGATGAGTATAGGAGGACCAGAAGAAATGTTTAGAAAACAAGCAAGCCCACATGAACCTGATGAAATGCACTCACCTAGTCACGCTGCCTTCCCTGGCTTCAGGGGAACTGTGCCGTCCTACATCGACTGCAGATGTGGCCACACGTGTTAACCGAAACAGCCTGACTGAAATCTAGAGTGTCATATGGACCTCAAACAACTACAGTTTTCACCCAGAAATTCTGAGCTGACAAAGCTATAAAAAGAAGAAAGGTTACTTAAAAAGTAAGGTTTATTTCATGTTATGCAGGTGACTGAGAGCTATGTGGTGCTTGGATTAATAATGACACTGTCTGTCTTGTGTGAAGAAATGACCTGGCTGAACTGGTCCCAATTCTCTTAACTCATGAAAACTTTGTGGCAAACCTTGCACAGACAAAGAAATATCGAATGACAGAGACTTTGTGGTTTAAGAAGCAGCAAATTTCCACCTTTCTTACTTAAGGCCTTACTTAAGGGAGTTTTGCTGCTGTATAAATGCATGTGACAGCCTCAGGCCATCCCTGAAATGCGGGTACTAGACCTGGCTCCAAACTTTTCAGCAGACCTCTGGCAAACCATTCCCAGGCACTGTTTCCCATATAGATGGTGGCAGGGACTACATAAATGTTCCATAAATACTGCAGTGTGGGGTCCTACCTCTGCCCACTTCCTTACCAGACAGGAAGGTTTGGTAAATATTCTATAAATTTTTAATGGTATCCTCTCTTCTTCAGGTTGAAGCTGTTTTCTATTCAGTCATAACATGCATATGCTTTAGTGGTGAGCACAGAAGGGCAGATCAGATGACCACCAGAGGTCCAGCCTTCCTTACACACTTTACTGGGGTTGCTGCAGTGGGGAGAAGAGGAGGAGAGGGGCATGCAGCTGATGAACCTTTACACCATGTGGGTATTTGTTAAACCTCAACTCTTTTCATACAGGTGCCAGACTGCAGTAACTGTAGCTTACAGCCAACTTGGGTTTTGAGCTGACAACCCTGAGATGAACAGCGATTGGTGCAGGTAGTTTATGCCACTTAATTTTCTCTTTCTTAATTTATGTCTCCTGCTCCCATCTGCCTTCCACCCAGAAAGGAGACACGAGTGCTCCACTTCAGTCCAAACTGTACTGGCTGAAGTGCAGGCAGTAGCACCGACAACAGATGCAGCATTGAGTCTTATTATTTCATTTCATTTTCATGGGTCTTTGAGCTGTGAAGATGCTTTTCATGAGATAAAAAGAAAGAGCAAATGACCCCACCTGTTAATGCAGATCCCTGCTCAGCATTGCCCCACAAGCAGTAGTATGGGCAGAATGCCGAGCGGGAATGTTTTTCCCATCACCTCAAATGATGGCACTGAGTTTCCTTTCCAAGGAACACAGGTCAAATATACATCACTGTGCATTTGCACATTTCCTGCACGCCTCAAAAATACAGCCTTCATAGCGGGCACTAGTTCATATGTAGGAGGAACAGGAGAAAGGCCTGCAGAGGAGGTAAAGTGGGACCAACTTTCAAGCAACTTGGACTCCATTTTCAGCAGCAATCTGTATTTACCAAAGGCAACAAGTACACACATGGTCATTATTATAAACTTCTCTGTGACACAGGCCAGATTCAGATGCCCCGGTGCTAGGAACAGGGGATTCAGAAAGCACATTAGACATCACTGTCTCTCCCACAAGAGTTTAGGACTACAGGGAGGACTTATGTAACCACAGCTCTTTGCACGCCTCAGAAAAGTGCCAACCAAGATCCCATCATCCTCCTGTTCTTCACACATTACTTGGTTTCAGTGCTGAAAGCAGGGCCCAAGACTCAGAGCCTGCTGGGAACAAAGCCACACTGATATTGTGTTTTGCTGCTCAAAACAGCAGACTTCAACTCAGCATCAGTGCAATGTTGTAATTGCACTGTGAGATGTAAGACCACAAACAACAGGCGCAGGAAAAGTCTTTCCAATCCTGCAGAAAAATTTCCAGAATTACAAAGCTGTTCTTATTCCATACTGGGGAAAAAACAAACCCTATTGAAGATTTTTGATGCCACAAGAACTCAAGTCCATATCTGATTCAGTGATTTGAATCTCAGGGCTTGCCTGTACTGTACACTGCTTCTGAAATCAAAGGTAGCATATTCACATCAGCATGATTCCCAGACTAATAATTGCCTTTTAAAGAGGATTATTCCTGGCCAATGCAGGCATGTGGTGCTGGGAACCATGGTGGTGTTGTACAGTGCTGTGCTGGATACATGCACAAGCATATGTGGGTGCTAGGTGTGTCTCTGCTTCACGCAGCATGGCGCACTAGCCACAATACATTTCCCATGACCTAGTTTACAGTCCACACCAGGATACTATCTGCTGTTTTAGGGAGACTGCAATTCTCTCTCCTGCTATCTCTCTCTGTCTCTCTCAGAGGTCTTGGACTCAAAAGTGATCCTATAAACCAGCTATGAATACTACCATGAACATTCCTGAGAATACTTCCATTTCTTTTCACAAGATACCCTGTGCTGTAACCCTTCAGTTTTTATTGTATCTTACAGCACCAAACGTAGTCACCTGAGGCTGTGCAAGGAGCTGGCTAACAAAAGAGAGAAGCAATTTCCTTCTTGTTCACAGAAAATCTTGTTAATTACACACACCCCTTCACGTCATGGGCACAGGCACTGTAGTACTGTCATGCACCTATACTGGGAATTATTTTAAGGATTTAGCCCCTGGGAGGGTCAATCGAGCCCTTTCCAGACAGTCAGGGATGGCCAGTGAAGCCTTTGTGTTTCTGAGTGGCAGTACCACACACAGGGACCCTCCTGGGGTTGGTCACCATCCTGTACCTGTTCTCCCAGGGACAGAATCCTCTTGCTTTGAGCTCTGTGCTTCCCCCACTTCCCTCAAACGCAGACAGATCAAGCAGCATATGGCATTCTCTGAGCAACATCCCCCAGGCAGCTGCTAGGACACAGGTAAGTTTTTATGCTGGTCTAAAGCATCACTTGGAAATAAGGTTGGTCATGTCCAGGGAGGCACCAGACAAGCACTTTACACTAGCAGTGGGGATCTTCCCTGCAGGGCTGTCAGGAGACACTTCAGGCTCTTAGCCATGAAGCAGGTTGACAGCTGATAGGCACTGGCATGGGATACTTTCAGTGAGCCTCCAGTGATCCTGATGATGCTCTTTACAGAACTTATTTACCCCTGATTCAGTATTGTCCCAGCAGTATGACCCTGATCTTGGAAGTGCTGGCATGCGTGAGAAATCAAATTCAAGCTTTTACTTTCCCAAAGTTTAGTTTTCCACTATTTGGATCTGTTCAGTTGCTCATGGTACTTAAAGACAGAGGTAAAATTCTGTCCCCACGAAGTTAGGAGCATCTCCTCGCCCTCTCATTTCAGCAGCCAAGGCTTGCATGCCATCTCTCCCTAGGACAGGCCTGGGAGTCACCGGAGGTAACCAGATGAAGATGTGTGAGTAAAAGTCCAGGGGGAAGAAGAGCACCAAAGAAATGGGAGACTGTTTTTCTGGGTGTATCATGCACTGAGAGTGCATCTCCAAACACACGGACCCAGCAGCATGTGAACAGATTGCAGCCAGATTTTTTGTGGCAGTTCCTTTGGGAGCAGAAGCTTCTATTTGCAAAGAGATCACAAAGGCTGGGAATTATTTTAACCTAGAAAGGAGACATGTAAAAACACAAACCTGCTCCCATTGCAGTCACTAGGTGTTTTGTCTTTAATTTTAAAGAAAGCAGGCTCAGACTGTAAAGTGTGGGGGGTTGGCAGTTAAGAAAGAAAAAGAACTCTGTGGTGAATCCTGACCTAATGCTCCTCTTCTCCCCTCCTCCTAGAGTGAGGGGAGAGTTTTCTATTAAGCTAAAAGGCACATAATTTGGAAGGGATGAGAAGAAAGCTGTTATTTTTTTAGCACACTGCAGACACCCTGTGGAATTAGCTATTGCAGCAGGTCAACAAGTCAAATGGTTTGTAAGGATTCAAAGTGACTCAGATAGTCTTATGAGGACAGACAACCACTGGCAAGAGTGGAACACCCAGCTAAGGGAGACAGAGAGAAAAATCAAGCTGCATCCTTCATACCCAGCTTGTCAGCCAGTCTTGCTCACAGAGAAGATGATGGAATGGCAACTAATGCAACAGCACGGGAGGAACGGGCTCAGAGAAGGGTGATGCATCTATTACAAAGTGCTGCTAAATCTTACCCACTGTGACTGTTCTCCTCTCCCTCTCGGGATGCTGAAATAACTGTCTCCTTCAGCTCCTGCTCTTAGCCTCACGGGTTGACAGTGCTCTTCAGGAGACAGAAATTTCATCTGTGGGAAATATTTTCAGACACAAAAAACAAATCAAGCTGCATTTGGAAGGACCAAATGAATTGTTTCCACACATCACATAAGGCTGTCTCTACATTAACATTTTGCTTCAGAGCAGGACTGGGATTTTGAAGTAAATCTCCCAGTCAACAATTTACCATGCATTGGCTCCATTTGCAGAGCTGTTTTGATGCTCATGAACTAGATTCCTTTGGGAGAAAATCAAACCAGAAGCTCCACTCCAAATGTGCAGCAAATATGCTCCAAACCCTAAGGCAGACATGAGACATAATGGACAAGTTGATGTCTGGTTCTCTGGACAGCTTTGAATCACATGTACAATGGAGACATTTGGTCCGTGGGACCAGTCTAGGTCTAGTCAGAAATAAAACCCCAAGCTTCATGTAGCATAGCAGAAGAGCCTCAGCACCAGCTGCTTCAAACCACTCTTCCACTCCTACTCCACTGATTTACTTGCTGATCCGGATATAACCTACCAATTAGGGGTAGGTCTACACCTACATATTTCCCCATCTAGCCAAAGGAAGAGAAATTAAGAGAAATCCAAATACAAAGAAAGATTTCTGGCATCCCAAGATAAATAACAAAGGTAAATAGGGGCAATTTCTGCCTGGACAGAAAATGTCTGTTTGTCACTATCAAGGAGTGATGGAGTTGACACCACAAGTGTTTTCTGCTGGTTAAAGCTATGCAAGAAGACTCCAGTCCTTTGTGTCCCTTTTGAAGGAAACCTCTAAACTTGCAGAGTTAAGCCATACAAACCACAAACGTTCTACCAAATAACAGAAGATTCACGACACGTTCATGAGAGGCAGCTCCAGATACAAACTTAGGACACTTCATTTCAGCACTGGATACAGGAGAAAAATGCCAACCCTGAGATTTCTATCTTTGCTTTTTGAATAGAAAAGCCCAAGTCCATGTGCAAGATAAATTTACTTATTAACTGAAATATTCCTTATGTCAGCTTGGTATATTTAGGCCTTCATTCTTGCATTCCTATGGGTTATTTAAAAACTTTAAAAAGAAGACAAATGTTAGAAATAAAAAGTTGGGGGTTTTTTTAACATCCAGCAGCAAACTAAATGATAATCTCATGAGTTTTTCTAGGCTCAGGTCAAATCCATCATCTTTAATCCTTGGGGATCATCATCCTCTGATTTCTTCACTCACCTTCCAAATCTTTTTCCTTAACAGAATTTAAACATTCCTCCAAAGTAGTTAAAGAATATTCTTTTTTTTTTTTCTTTTTTTTTTTTTTTTGTATCAGAAGATGCCAGCAAGGAGGAGTTCTATTGCTTCTGCATTACATATTTGATGGAAATACAGGCAATCCTAGCAATAATGGTTGCAGCTTGGGAACAGTGCTTGCATGTTTGTAGGCAGGATGGAACTTTAATGGGTTTGGTAAGTCAAACCTATTGAAAAGGTGCCTTGTGGTTAGTGCACATGCTGAAATTGTAGTTTCTTCAGATACACTGTGGATTAACAATGAAGAAACAGATATCTCCTGGTTTGTTTGGGTTTTTTCCTACCCAATTCAAAGGCAAGCCATATTTTGAAAGCAAGCCATATATTCACACCTTCTACTCATGGAAAAATTCTGCTGCTATCACTTCATGATGTGAACTTGAAGTCAATCCATGGCCTGTACAGCAAATCCAGAGCAAAATGATGAAGGTGGTTTTCCAGCATCAGAGCTAACATAAGCACTAAATTCCACTCTCTCCAAAGCTTCCTGAATGGAGCAGGACGGAGCCAGTCCAGCCTAGATTTGGACCAGAAACCTGGGGAAAGGTCAATTTTCAGAACCCTGAGGTGTTCAGAACTGAGGTTCCAAATTCTGTCTCTTCTCTAATGAGAAACAGTTTGTGCATCTCTTCACACACAAAGGGAATATTGCTCAGCTTGACCTCCCTCCAGCTTTATGATTGGAAGAAGCATGATACACAGGAAGCAAAATCTCCAGACTGAAACACTGCCAGAAAATTCCCCCACTGAGTGTAAAAATGAGAGACAAAATTGGATTTCAACCAATTTAAAGTTTTGGGAAAAGAATAAGACTGTGGCCTAGCATATCAGTGCAGCATTATCCCCCTGATTCATTCTGGCAACTTGATCAGGCTGCTCTCATTAGTTCCACTGCAGCAATATAAAAATCTGAAAATTTGTCTCCGAGGCAAAAAAAGAGGTCAATGGAGAGGAACCATTCTGTGTCTGCGAGACACTCTGCTTATGCACTGACTGGTCTATAAAGTCATCACTGAATGATGGATGGGTGCCACAACCCCTTTCTCACTCTTAAGGTGTCCTTGAGACACCAGTGGTATAACAATGCATGTGGAGGAGGTGAACTTGTCCTACCCCTGCCTGCCCTACGGACAGTGCAGCCACAGGCTATGGCTTTCCGATGCTGTCACTCATGCCCTCTCTTCCACTCTGGGTTGGCACCAGTTTCTCCTTCCTTTTGGGATGCTACTGAATCCCACCAAACCGGGGTCCTTTCAGCAGTTCCACGCTCTGAGGAATGATCGATGAAACCAGAGTCCTTTTCTCAGGGCTCATCTCCCTCTCAGTTTCCCTTAGGTCTGCAGCATGCTTACGCATATCATACACAGCACCTAAGTGCATTTTAAATAGCCTGGAAGTGGGTCACTTCTGCAGACCTCTGAAACGCTTCTCTCTCTACGCCATCAGGCAGAGGAAGCCAGTGCTGTGCTGTATCGTGTCTGCATTGAGTCACCACTGTGGTTTTCTCTGAGAGATTAAGCAGAGATTTATTTCTCCCCTTCAAGTTGTTTGGTTGTTTGGGTTTTTTTTTTTTTAATGCTGTCACCAAGCCTGGATTTCAGACTTGAGCTTGATTGGGCTTTAATGGATTTTCTACACAGCATGGTCATTGAACACCTCCTGTGTGCTTCTGGAGTGACTTTGCTGCACAGGGATATAAAGTGCTTAAATAGTAGATGGTGCTGTTACCCACTTAGCTACCAAGGTCTGGTTCTAAACCACGTCACAAAATTCATCTGGTGTTGCTCTCCTTGATAGCACAATTTGCAGGAGTGAGTATCTATCTTTTGAGGTCAGGTTAATCAGCACTGGAAAATGTTATATCTTAGACAGAATATTTATTCATTTGTTACAGGGCTCAAGCAGGGACTAGCTCATGCTGTCAGGCTGCCTACTAAGAGCACCTGCTTTGGACTGGAAGTAAATATAAAAGAAAACAATTCACCAGTCCTTGGTGAATCTCCATCCAAAGGGGAGCTCTGCAACCTTTTCTCCAGAGAAATGGGAAACAAAACAAAACAAAACACAGCAAAATTCAGCTGAGAGTGATAGGGGGATAAAGGCAGGAATTTGCATATTGTCCTGGATATCTGGACTCAAACCAGTGCTCTGAAAGGTTATTTTGCCTGATGAGAGATCCACAACAGGTTCAGCTCAGTCTGGCCATTATTAATAATTTTGACATGGGAGGCTTGTATCAGCATGACCAGCAGGGACAGGGAAGGGATCTTACCCCTGTGCTCGGCACTGGTGAGGCCGCACCTCGATGACTGTGTTCAGTTTTGGGCCCTTCACTACAAAAAGGCCATTGAATGACTCGAGTGTGTCCAGAGAAAGGCAACGGAGCTGGTGCAGGGTCTGGAGCACAGGTCGTATGAGGAGCGGCTGAGGGAACTGGGGGTGTTTAGTCTGGAGAAGAGGAGGCTGAGGGGAGACCTCATCACCCTCTACAGCTACCTGAAAGGAGGGTGCAGAGAGCTGGGGATGAGTCTCTTTAACCAAGTAATAAGCAATAGGACAAGAGGGAATGGCTTCAAGTTGTGCCAGGGAAGGTTTATACTAGATACTAGGAAGCATTTCTTTACAGAACAGGTTGTTGGGCATTGGAATGGGCTGCCCAGGGAGGTGGTGGAGTCCCCATCCCTGGAAGGGTTTAAGAGTAGTGCTGAGGGATATGGTGGAGTTGGGAACTGTCAGTGTTAGGTTAATGGTTGGACTGGATCTTCTTGAAGGTCTTTTCCAACCTAGATGATTCTGTGATTCTGTGAACAGAGCTGGTCAGAAGGAGGCTGGGACAGAGGACTGGCACCAGATGACAGGAGGCACCCACCAGACTAGGTGACTGAAGCCTCATTGGTAGTAGATGAGGCTTCAGAGCTGGTGGAGCATGTGTGGGTCAGAGCTGGGTGCTGGGCTGGCGCAAGACTGACACAACCTCCTGGGCAGGAGAGGGCAGTGAGGAATGCTTTCCACATCACACTCTGTGAATCAGCAAGTAAACCACCCAGACTAAATCTGCCCTTTGCAGATAACCTGTACATGACAGCAGAACAAAGAGGCACTATCAGCTTACAGTTTTCACTCTAAAAGAAGAATCTAAACAGCCCCTATGAATATTTTTATTATCTCAGGTCTTCCAGAGCTGTGAAGAAATTGAAATTTCCTCTTTAGTGTTTGCCCATTGCCTCTTCAATAGATACAAGCTTCACCAAGCACCCACACTAAATCTGCCAACACTTATTTTCCACCATCTGCATAGTAATTGCACTAGGAGCTGAGTTTAATATCCTTAAATTCCCATTTTGACATGCTGAAGAGCTCCTGGCACACAAGGTGCAAGGGTTATTTAGTCTCAGATTACTGACCCAGAATGAAGAAATCCAAGTACCAGCTTTTCCTCTCCTCTCTTCCCTCACTTCAGTGACTCCGTCAATTAAATATTTCCTATCTCTTCAGCAGAGACAGCTCTCCTATCACTGTGTCCATCCACCCTATTCTTATGTGCTTAGAAGGTCTCCTTCCAGCTGAGTCCTTCTGTGTTCGCTGTATGATGATCTGTGGTGGATGTTTTCCCTCTTCCTTCACTTTGCCATGAACCATGTTTTCCTGACATATTCCTGTGTTGTCGGGCAGGTGCTTCCCCATGTCAAACTATCAGAGAGCAGCTGGTCTGTGAGAGGAGCTTCTCAGCTGACTCTCTTCCTCTAAGGAGCCCTGAGGCCCAGTCTCCCCACGCTTCCAGTAATCTGAATGAAATTACAATTTTTGCAGCTCAGACCTATGTCTATCTGTAATTAAAAAGTGGACTTTTTTCTCAGAGGAACCCTCCTTCTCTTCCACCCAAAGAAAGCATCCTTAAAATCTGTGAAATAGGCTGATTTACTGGTGGAGGGGTGGGGAGGCCATGGGGTGGATCCTTTACTGGTGAAGACCTCATTCCTTCATTTCTGTGAACTGCCTATCTATAAAAAATAAAGACATTACCTAGCCTTATGCCTTAGGACTAGATGCAAAACTCATCTCTTTGACTTGGCATTCCCAAAATACACTACCAACGCTCACACAGCCCCTCAGGCACACTTCTGTCCCCCATGGAGCTCCCCCAGAGCTCCCCTTCTGTAACTTTTGATAGTTTGGGATTAGGTGTGTTGATCCCAAGCTTATCCTACCATTCCCGCTTATTCATTCAGAAATGCAAAACCTTCAACAACACCAAAATAACCCACACTGGGGTATCTTGAGATACAATCTTAGTGTATGAGACTGTGAGAAGTGCAGGGCTGGTGGTACATCAGGTAACCAACTCAGCCCCACCACCTCAGCACAATTCAAAAGCTTGTTAACCTTCGCAGGGCAGGTCTGCGCCTGAGTGTGCTGGTCCAGCACTGCCCCGCTGGCCAGCTATTGCTCTGGATACTCAGACGTGTCTTTTCCATCAAGCAAACTGAAGAGGACAAATCTGATTTGCAGGCAGTGATCTGGATGACAGTGAAACATTGCCAGTTCACCCATGTCCATACAGGACACTTCTCCAAGGCAGCACCTTGCTGAGAGTGGAGCAGAGCTGCCTCTGTTCGCTGCTTGAAAGCTCATCTTTAGAGATAGGTGAGGCTGCCTCAACATCAGTCTGTGTGCAAGCACGTGGATACTATAAAAATACCTGTCCGAATACGTCCTGGCTAGGATTTGGCTCTGTCTGTATGCTACCGAAAAACAAGCCTGGTAATAAATGTATTCTTCGACCTTCCCAGTGGAAATGGTGCAGCTCAGATACAACACAGAAAAATACTCCTTTGCGCTGGATTTTCCTTGTATGTGCACTGAGCATGGCTTGAATGGGGGATCGTATTCACAAAAGGCTCCCATCACGTTACATGAGGGAGAAGCTCCATCGGCACAGGGATGCTGTCGCACTTGATGTAGTCAGGCAACCAGCGGGGGAGCAACAGCCCTTTCACGAGTTGGCTGCGTGTGGGTGTCACGCAGATCTCCCGCAGGAAGCTGCCCTGGGAAGGAAACTGCTGCGTGAAATAGAGATCTGCAGCACAGGCACAATCAGAGAGGAGAAATTCGGCCTCGGATGGGAGAATAGCTAGAAAGCTGCCCTGCTCCTCTGAGTAGAGGTCAACACGAGCCTTTTCAAAATGCATCTTTTCTCCTAAAGTGAGAACATTTTTTTCCTAAGCATGGTGAATTCATCTTCACTGCAGACATCAGACCTCACAGCACTGAGAACAAAGAAGCCTGTACTATATAGCCCAGTTGCTTTTTATGGCTTTATTTTTATTAGTATGCAATGCCACAAAAGCATTTAGTTAAAATAAAACAGTAGTTAATGTTAAAATAAGCCATAAAACACACTGCAGGGCTCATATTTTGTTTAAGATTTACTAAACATATGGGAAAGACAAAAGCTTTGAAGGATTTTCCATTAATACAAAATATTATTTACTCTTTGTCAAGGGACAACTCTCACTAAGTGTTTTAGAACACATCATTACCCATCAAAAGCATGAAGACTCCCTAGATTTTCTGAAAGTTTAATAGCTAGTGAAATGCTATAAAAAATAGCAAGCCTCCCATTTTACAAACTCTGTAGTAACTTTTAATGTCAGGAATCACATAAGCACTATATCCACAAAAGAAGATTTAGATCTAGTTTGGAGAATCAATTGCCAGAAACAATGAGGAGCAGACACAAAAACCAACATGAAACAGAAACTGAAGCAGGTTTCTCAAGTGCTTGAGCTGACACAGGTGCATAAATATAGAAATAGGGTGAAGAAAATAAGTGGTTTAAAATTATTTAACATTGAAAATAATGATTTATTTAAGCTACATTTTTTTTGTCTACCCATCAGGTTATTCAGTACTGAGTGGCTATGAATAGTAGCCGTGTAGAAATGTTATAGTTTGGGGATAAGAGGAGACCTTATTACTGTTAAGTTTAGCCCACTGAAACTTCACTGCAATTCCTAACCTGCCTAACTCAGTGTTAACTTCCATGTTCACACAAACCCTGGGAGCCCACTTTTAAGATCCAATCCTCAGCAGCCCCCTTTTACTTTTGTGTATAATGTAAGATTTGCCAGAGATGTACAGGAAAGCACATCCAGAAGCACAGATGAACATTTCAGGCTCTCATCTTCCCAAGTACACTTCTGCCCTCTCACATCAAGTTATGCAGACACTGGGGTGCACATATAACCCCGTGGCAGAAATAAGTGCCGCTCCTGCCTTTGCACAATTTGGAAATGAAATGCACCTGACTAATGCCTCTGCTGCTGCAGCTAAGAAGACAGAGGAACATATTATTCAGAGGTTTCCTCTTTTTCTTCATCTGTATGCATGTTGCGTAATGTGTAGTACTTTAACATCAGGACCAAAATTTTTATTATGCAAACTTATTGTGACTATCAAGTTCTCATTGAGCATTAACAAGCTCTGAAAGATACTATTAAATGTGTCACTTTAACTTCAAATTGAAGCCTATGTATTTTTAATTAATAAGTAGATGTATATGAATGTAGCAGACGCTGCCATTAACTATCTTATTGGGTTAGGGAATGGCAAGAGTTCTTCCTCAGCACTGGCTGTGAGAGCATATTCTCCTTTTAAAAACTTGGAAACCAGTGTACAGTCATGTGCATAACAAAAACCAGGCTGTGGCTCCAGAGGAGAGGGCACACTTAATTAGACCTTTTGTTTCATCTGTGTCTCTGATCTCCACCTCCTCACTCCCATGATTTTGCCCTTTTCTTCTCTTGTTCCCATCTGCAGCTGGAATCAAAGGGCGTACGTAGGAGGGGTGGCGTGGGCAGGGTTTCAAGGGGACGGTAAGATGCTTCAGCTGGCTGATACACAGGAACAAAGAAGCCACTGGAAGGCTCCCAAAGGCTGCAGAGCATGGACAGAACATGGGAGGGAACCGGAGGAAGAAGCATCCTGAGAGTGGTGGTTCCTTTCCATCCTCTGAACCAGTTCCTCACCTACTACACCTTTCTGAGGCGAAGGAGAATATTTACAGGAGGCAAAGATTCAGTTTCTAATCTTCACATCCTCTGGAAGAACACCTTCCTTCCCATGGTAAATTGTTTCAGCTAGAGTCGGCTGTGACACAGATGTTTGTCATCCCTTGACCCTGTAAAAAGGGATGGGATATTCAGGACCTTTCTTCATGGAAATCCTGAACCCCTTAAAACCATCTTCGCTTTGGTCAAAAAGTGTCAGGGGTACTAATGTCTAGGGTACTATACCCAGGACCTGGACTTCCTCTAGTCTTTGAAGATGAGGAAGGGGGTCTGAAGAGAAGCAAAGGGATGGTTATCTTTAATAACAATCTGTTGCTGGAAAGGTGGGATAAGCTGCTTACAGTGCAGTCTGGGTGTAATTTTAAATAATTGATAGAGCACTCAGAACTCATATCAGGATGCTTTTTTCACTGTTCACGCATCAAAAGGAATTAAATACATTAAATAAACATATTTGAATGGTGAAGTATATCAAGATGGTAAATGGATACAATCTGATATCATGCAAATTCAGATCAAGTAGCAGGAGATGATTTTGCTTGCAGTGCCTCTAGCTAAAAAGAGCAGTGGAAGGAGGCTGCACCTATTTCCTCCTGCCTTTGCTATTGGGCTCTGCTAGCTGTATCTGAAAGCCTTTCAGACCTCAATCAGCACCCAAAACAAGGGGGAAATTTGCTCTTTGCTCTGATCCTGTAACCCTCGAACCTCATTGTTCAAGGTCATGTGTGCTCTTTTTAAATAGGTTCCTCAGTGCCATTTGATATGTCAGATATAAAACCAGGAAGGAGAAAGATCCCTAGAGCCGTAGCTGAAAACATCATTAGCTCAAACTCTCTAAGCTCCCATAGATGACAGACCATTGAATTTAACCCTGGTATGTCTGTTGAGTACAAGAATTTGTGCCTGGCTAAACTGTCCAGGCATCTGATCTGGGAACTGAAGAGATCTTCAGACGAAGAAATTGCAACTTCCCAACTTTCATGTGATATTGCCTTTAATAATTTATATGAACATCTTTATATGTTATGTGTTGCTCTGTATGTCTGTGTGTGTGTGTTGTCTCCCCATTTTTTTAAACTATTTAAGCAAAGAAATCTTACGTAAGGCACTGGTTGAGGGATGAAGTTGTCTCCATAAATCTAATGTAGAAAGGGAAATTTAACCCAGAGAAGGACCTCAGGAATCTGATTGTCTTAAACACCCATTTTGAAAAAGCTAGTAAATTTTAAGGAGTGAACAGGTATTTAGGTCAGTCTCTTTTGGTCCCATTAGTTTAAGTGTTTGTATCTTGCAGATGTCAGCAAAGCCCAAACTGTTCTGCTGAAATTTTATAATCTACCTGGCCGCTCCAGCATAGTCATGGTCCATTGCTATCATCTAACATGTCACCAACTTCACTAACTAGCAAACCCAGGAGCAGCGGTATTGTCTACACATAATGAGTATCTTAATAGGTGACAATTTAGGAACTGATGGGAATCAAGTCAGAGGGGATTCAGCCTTCTAAAAAGCCCTATTCCACCAATGATTGCCTCATCCGTGCAAAAAGGTTGTGTCTCCAAATGAAGAGTCTAATCTTGGTTGCCTCAACATCTAGCAGAATTTATGTCTCTATATTTCTCTCTCCCTCCCCATCACTGTATGAGATGGTAAGAAGAACGCCAGTAGTTCTCTCTGTCCAGTCAGACAGGAAAACCACTGATTGGCTTCCAAAAAGGGAAAGGAAAAGACATATCAAAAAAAGACTGAAGTAAGAGGACATTCACTTACATTAAATTTCTTTTATTCCAGCTATAGTAATAAAATTCCCAATATACTGCCACTTCATCTCCAGTTCATCGAATTCTTCTCTGATGGGCAGTTAGTTGCAAAGGATCCCTTTCATGGCGGGAGGAGGGTGAGAAAGAGCTTCTTTGTCTTCAGAAAGAAACCATCTCTGCTTTTGAACTACTTCCTTCAACACTGATAAAAAAGGCCTTTCATCCTCCTTTAAGTGCATCCATTTTAAGCTGGAGTCAGTCAGCTTTTCAAAGTTAACACAACTTGATCAAAACCGAGTTAGCCTTGGAAACTGCACATTAACTAGAATTTGATGTTAGTTTAAGGAAGCAGACGAAAAGTACAATGAGAAACGTTCTCTGACTCTTTAAATATCTCCTTCAGGAAGCGTTCAGGCACTACCTCATCTTTTCCGCAACTCAAAGGAGAGGGAAAGACAATACAATGTAGCTATTATTTAGACTTAAACTGTGAGGGATATGTCAACTCACATGCTCTTCTACAAGAAGTCTGGCTGATTATGCAAGCTCCTTGTGGGAGTACAGATAGCGCTGGAAGCTGCTGGGAAAACTAAGGATGCAAGAATTCTACTTATCCCACATTTCTGTGGTAAAAGCACACGTTTTCCTCATGGTACTTTTACCCTCCACCCTAACTAAAGACATCGTGGCACAAAATGCGTCAGCTGAAGGACTAAGAAATTATTTTGGCTGTTGCATCTGAGCAGGTGTTGGCTTGTCAATTCAGCTTGTTGATAATGTAAATGTTCATGGATGCAAATATGGATGATGGGGGAGAAAGAGCCCAACCAATCATTTTGAGAGACCAAGTTATTTCTATATAGACCACCAAATAGTAAATAATTTATGGATGCTTCCAGCTTGGCCATAAGGGGCCTTATTTCTTCTCTCAGATATCAATTTAAAATAATTCAACTGCAGAGACTTCTGTAAAGTCACATTTAGCATGAGAGGAACATGTTCATAATGTCTTCCTGCTATATTTTGAAACTGATGTGCTGAAATGTCTCATCCCACTACGTTGTACCACTAGCAAAATTTATCCTGGTCTTTATCTCTTCTTTAGAGTATTTTATTGCAGAGAGTGAAGAAATAGTACAGACAGAATAGAGAGACTGATTTGTGGAAACACAAGTAACTGCAATCTAGTGTTGCAGTATCAAATTATGAGTATAATAGCATGGGTATTTCAACTCATAAAGCAATTTCTTGATGGTCCTCCAGAGAACCTGTAGCGAAATTAAGCCCCATAGGTTGTTTTAGAGGGGCTGGTAATACTGATGCTACAAGAGACCTTAGTGACTTTTCTCAGCCCTGTTGCTGTGACATACTTCTTAAGACAACTATTACCCAGAAGGAGCTAAACCAATTTCCTGTGCTTTAGAGGCAATTTACTAAACATTTCTTTAAGAATGGTTAGCACATATTTTTAGTGATAGGGAAACCTCTTCAGCGACCAAGCTACAATTTTATTGAATATACAGTAGGTTATACACGTTTATGAGAGTGGAAATAATCATGCAATTAAGGTTGCCACCTAAATTATCGTGTGGTTTTCTTATTCATGTGGCAATTCCTCCACTAGAAAGTGGTTCTCAAATCACAGTCTTCAGAGAAATCCTGAAATCACAACTTCTACTGTACAAGGTCTAAAATGCTCTATCTCAGAAATGCTTTAACGCATTTCAACCCAAGCAGAGGTTTCCACAGGAGCAATGAGTCTTGCAGCTTCAGGTAACTGCACAGGCCCCACAGCACCCTTGCTAGGAGGGGCCAGTTTCACAGCTGGCTTGTGTAAGCAGAGATACCTTCTTCAATTTCCACTTGTTCTGCTTTATTTGAGAGAATTGTCCCAACAGCAAAAATGTGCACAGTGAGAAGGAGAGAGAAATCCCCTTCAACCCAGAGGGGCTCTGGTGCCATCTCTGTTTTGTCACTGAGTATTTGATGGAAAATGTGTGTATTAGAGGTATGTCTAGACTGAAACCATGGAGGCTGGGAGCAAGAGGTCTCAGCCCATAGGGAGCCTCCCTAAGACAAACTGGTATTGCCTTTCCATCCTCCAGGAGCGGAGCTTGGCCAGTTCGCTGTCAATCCTGCTGCCCGCCAGGCACATGAGTGATGTGCTAGCGGCGACTGCCATCGTGTGGGCAATCAAACCAGGCAGCCCATCAGCCACAAGCCCCAGGAGCAGCAGCCACGCAGGGCGAGGAAAACACTCAGCAGTGTCAGTAAGACACCTCTGCTGCAATCCAGCCAAAATAGCACTGACTGCCAAATTTCCCATCTTCAGACGTTGACTCAGTGCATCTTTCTCGTACTTCATCAGCTAGCCAGAACGCAGGGTTTACAGTAGACAAATAACAGTCTACTTGGAGTTTAGGCAGGTGAAGGTGCTAGGTGTCTTTTAGACAGGGGTAGCTCAGTGTCCCCAAAACAGGGGGGGCACTGTTGTTACCAAACCCACAGTACTGTTGTTCTCCAGTATGTGGGTCTCATTGTCCACACTTCAAGACAGTCTATGTAAGATCTCCACCCTGCAAAAAAGTATTCATATTTCAGACTTTCCATACAATTAAACAGAGAAATAAGTACTAAATCTTTGCAAGATTGGGGCCAAGGTAGACTAACCTGGTATTATTTTTCTTTTCTACTGGGTGTCACACTTCAGTGGCTTCACTGAGTAAAGGTGAGATAAATCATTTAGTGGCACATTTCAGAGTACATTTTGCTCCTTTTTGCTCCCAGCTGCAATTGTCTATGCACTATGGTTTGCAGCACCCTCTGTCTACGGTATCCAAGGAATTCTAGAGTCGTTTCCTCATGTAAGACAGGTCAACGTGAATAAGCACAGCTGAGTAAATCACAGCACAGAAAAGTTAAATGACATGCTGAAAGTAATAAAATACGTCACTGGAACAGCTGACACAAAGGACCCCACTGTCGTAACCAAGTAATACATTCCCTTCTACTCTCCATAACATCCCAAACAAATTCTGCTATCGGGGATATCAGAGCAACCTCATTAAAACCAACGAGGTTGCATGGATGTAAATGGGGACAGAATTTGGCCAGCTCACATTCTATAGCATCTGTAGATGTCTTTTCATAGACTATTTAGCTGCAATTATCCTTCAGTGCTGAGCCAAATGCATATCTGATAAAAGCCATTCTGGTTAACATCCATAAACGTGACAGGAAGGGATCAGCTTTAACATCTTTTTAATACATTCATCCAAGTCTACTTCCAGCAAGATTCACACCAGGCTACCCGCTCCAGAGGACATTTTCTTTCTTTGAGGCTCTTTCCCACTTGGGTTTCAATAAGCTGAGACACTCTTTTCTTTGTAAAAGTTTCTTCAAGAGCTCAGTCAACCACATCTCTGCTGCAACAGTCCTCCTGTAATCCACCTCCCCAACACACATCCACTCTAAGGAACTCCTTCACCTCCCTACAACTCCACAGACTTCATCGCCTCTCCTATTTGCAGTCACTCACGACCAGTTTGAGCTCTGTAGTCACCTCTTCAGCCCAGCTACACATAAGAAACATTGGTCTGGCTTCTGGTAGGGCTAAATTTGACCTCATACCCCTTAGCCAGCCATGCTTAGAGCCTTTCTGCTCCCCACACAGTTCTGGGGAAATCCTGACCCTGCTGAAGTCAACTGCAAAATTAGCTTAAACCTCCAAGGAGGAGGACTTAATCCCTGTTCTAAGGGTTTTGATGTAATTTGCCAGCACTGGAGGGGTCCATTTTCCTGCCTAGACCCGTCAATCTTATCACAGTCTGTTTTGAGTGCTACCCCACAGCAGCAGGAGACAGCTTGCAAGCCCGCTCCACTTCTCATTTAAACCATTTTCATTCCGCCTTCCCCTCATCCTTTTGGAAGGCATTGGTCCCACGCCACTGCTTCTTCGGGGTGTTTGTTGTTTTCTCTAAAAGGCTGTTGTGCTGACAAGCCCACTATGTTCTTTCTATAGGTGCATTGATGCTTTCTCAGCCGACAGAAGTTCATTGGAGTGATTCTTCCATACACGCCAGCTATAAAACAATTTGCCATTCTGTGTGGGGAAAATAAGACATTGCAAAATAGTGAAAGCATGTGAAAAAGGAGTCTTAGAGCCCCATCCTCCCTGCAGCTTCTTCCCAGTAGGGAAAGTTAGCCTGGGAACATACAAAATGTAACGGAGAAATAAAATGCTTTCTAATGCATGACTGGAATAAAGCAGCATGACACAGTTAGCTTGGTGTTGCATTCTGATCAGTCAGATGGCAAAGACATCATGCTTCACTTAGCCCCAATGCGCCCACTGTGTGACAAGTATGAAAAGATACGTAGAAGGGAGAGGAAGAGAAGGCTGCTTCTGGTCCAAAAGACCTTTCTGGCCCCTGCTGCACTCACAAAAGGGGTCCTGAATAGAAACCCAAATGAGCCTGGGGAATATTCATACGATCTTAATGTACCATGACTGCTGCCTACCAGCTCCCGATAAGTTGGATTAATAAACTGCCTTTCACTCGTGACACCTCGGCATGAATTTTGCATTAGGCTCAATTCAGTAAAGTTCACAACTGACACGCTTCCTTTTATGACAATCCTTTTCAATTGTTTTTTGCACCGAGATGTCATAAAGATGTTTGAGCTTTTTTCTAGCAGGAAACTGTCTTTTATCTTGAAAAAGAGCTTTTATAACCCACTCATGCCGATAGCACTCTTGAATTAAGTTGGAAGGCAAAGCCCCTAGTCCATTTATACTATTAACAAGACAGGCATTTTTTAGTGTCAATGAAAGCAGTGATGTGCTTCCTTCAGTGCTGAGCTTGTCACAGCAGAAAATTTCAATGCAGTGGGGGTGGGGCTGATTAAAACATGAAGAGGACATGATATGATAAGATCAGCAGAACCTTTTGGAGTTATTAATGCAAGGCGAGTGGATCATGTCCACCAATTACAGCTTACATGGCACTTGCTAAATTTATCAGACCATGAATCTGTTCTTCCTTAATTGATAAGCAGGTGGCGTGGCTGATCTGCATCCAGATTCTGCGAGGAGGGATAAAAGTGAATGGATGGATGGAGGGAGGGATGGATGGATGGATGGATGGATGGATGGATGGATGATATGATATGATTATGAGATGCGTTTATCTCTTAATGAGACATACTAATTAGCTACTACTTCTTTCAGCAGCAACTGCTCTGATCAGGGATCATTTGAAAGATGGATCTCTATTGGCACTAGGTGAAAATGAGTGGTATAGGTTTGGGGGACTGTTTTCGAGGACTATGTGCAGGGAGAAATTGACTGCAGCCTGACAAAATGACAGAAATCAAAGCTGGCTGGACGATTTATATTCCTGACCTGAGATGCTGGCTCAGAGCCATTACAGGGAACCCAGTCCTACAAAATCCTACAGAACTCAGCTAAAGTCAGTTCCATCTGTGAAATGGGGAAAGTACTGCTATAATGCTTTTTGCTTTTACCCTTCATCTTTTGGGACTCTTTAGACAATATGTCCTTCAGAGAAGGAGATGCTCCTTATTATGCACAGAGTCTTGATCTCACTCGAGATATCAAATGTACTCAAAAACATCTAGTTGGGCTGCAAAGACAAAGAAGGCTTATGGATGCAAAGATCCATTACCCACCTGCTCTCTGTAGCTCCCATCATTTATTCCCAGGCAGCATTAAAGGGAATTTTGTGCCATGCTGCAATCCCAAATGCAGTCTACTCCTTTTTTTTCCCTGAGCATAAGTGGGGGCAGATTTAAGGTTTGCTGTGTGGAAGGGAAACACATTGCCTAGAGGACTTGTTCAAAGTGGCTATGCAGATCCTTCCCAAATGAAATTCTCAAAGAAGATGGAAATCTGGATCTTGAAACAACCTAAACACCTGATGACCCAGATGAAGTATATGGAAGACAACCTGGAAAGAGTAGGGAAGTTTTATCCGTGTGTACTTTGGATGACTGCTCTACTGTGTTTCATAGCTTCATTTTGATAAACCACAGATTGGTTCTATATCTTATCCCAAATAAGTCATGAAGATCTGTATATTACCTCAAAATTGGCCTGGAAAAATGATTATTCAGTTATATAAAATGCATTGCAATTATTTTTATTTCTGTGCTGACAAAGCCAGGTGTCTTGGCTGTTGCTGCATTCAGAGAAGCGAGAGAAGCAGCACATCTAAAAATGGCTTAAACCAGCTCTTTGCATAACTAAGGCAGGACTTCAGGGATATCTATACAGATTAGTGTCTGACTATGCTCCCATTTTTTCACCAGGGGCAGATCTCCAGTTTGCGGCTTATCAGGTGCCCAGATGTAATACCATGATTTCACATGTTCAGAGCTGGTTCTCTGTTGTCTGGTTTGTGAGTAGGGAACATTTCAAGGGGAAGATGAGATTATTTCATCTATCAAAGAACTGGGGTTTCCCACAGGGCTCAGAGGAGAGGATTGATGCAGTCAGGAATTATCAGCCACAGGAAGGAAAAGGACACATGAACCCAGGAGAGCTGCCTAGGCTCTGGTAACTTTACAAAAATGCAATCCTGCAAACCCTTGTCCCTTCAAATCATCCATGGACCTTTCTGTTACGAGTGGCTCCTTCCCTCCCTCCCCTAGAAACACCATCCTATGTTTGATGTGCTGTTTCCATAGTAACATTTAATTAATATAAACCCCCTGTCCTCTGCACAGCACAGGTAGTATCTGCAACTAGCATTTAACATGAAATAAAAGCAAGGAGTTCAGGCAGCAAAAGACCTCGCTCCAATCTCAAGTGTGTTTACAACAGCAGAGTGGTGGCTGTGCACTGAGGAGGGGAAAAGATGCTCTGGCTTTTAATTATGTGAGATGTACATAGCAGGTAATTAATATGGAGCATCGTCCGGAGACGCCTTAGCTTCCAACCTTCTGATCAGCACTGCAGCGCCGGCACCTTGGATCACATGTGTGAGATGCTGCAGCCCTGTGCATGATACAGCATTCTCTGAACATCTCCACAGCTCCCCAGGTACCCCCCGATGCGCAGTGATTCGGGGATGAGGACCAGGGCTCGCTCTCCACCTGCCACCACAGCTGTTCCCCCCCCATCCCTCCTTCCTCAGTGTCTGGGAAGTCGGGGCCTGGATATTTCTGATTAACACCCCACACCCCCTCTCTCCCCTCCTTCTGGGGCCCTTTTTGCATCTCCTGATGGAAAGCATGCTGGCTGCAATTACAGTGAGGCATTAGAAACAAACGGTTCTTATCATTTATATGAATTGCAGATGTGTGGAGACTGTTTCGCTAATAAATTCTGAGCTGTAAATGGATCAGGCATGTGATGTTGTGGTTTCTAAAGATAACAAAGCCTCTGTGTTTTTGCTTATTCTGGCAGAGCACCTTCACAGCATAGTGCTTCCAGGGAGTTAAGAACAGGTCAGAAGATATGTAGACATGGAGAAGAAGGTATGATGTTCCCTCAGAGCCACCGAACCCCTCTTTTGAATTCTTCGTTTTCACTGTTTGTCTAATTTAATATGAAAGTATGTAAGAAGTGATCCGGAACAAGGCCTCCCTGAGATAGGGCTGTCAGTATATCATCTTGCATAGTCCCAGGGATCACAGAGTTTTTTGGGGTAAACCACTCTTGATTATGAGACACCGATCAGGTAGACAACATTCCACAAGGTCTCCTCTTTTCCTCCATTTTAATGATCTAACCCTTGCTTTTTTGTTCAAGTAAAACTTCTGTAGATGGCAGTGGGATTCCTTGAATTTGCAAAGGTCCTTAATTTGGTGGTCTGAACAAGACAGACACAGTCGTAATTATGCCGGCAGCAAGGACTAGTGTTGGCAATATCCTGCTTCAAATGGAAAGCTGTATGACCTCAGATATCTGTTCCAACCAATATTCCTGTGACCTCATTATAAAAGACAGAGGACATCTCTCTCTCCTTTCTGTGTGAAAATGGACTTTCATTCACATCCCTGGGGTTTTCTGGTCTCTTGTGAGAAGGGAAGGTAAGCCAGAAGCTGCAGGAGATATCTGCTACCATTCACTCAAATCCAGAACTCAGAGAAACAGGTTTCGGTCTCCCTCTCCCTGGCGTGTGGAAGGGATTTGCTCTGTGTGTCAGTAGTTAGATTTCATCCTGGGCTTTAAAATTAATGTCTTGTTTATCTGAAATAATTTGTTACCCCAAAGATTCTCATCTAGTCTAGTTGTTCTGGCATGTCGCCTACCTGGTGTGTGAGTAGTTTTCTTTCCTGAAACTTAATCCTGATATTCATGAGGAGGAAGAAGTTCATCCAGTTAGAATTTTACAGTGAACAATATTTGAATAGAAAATGGTTTTAGAGTGAAAAAAAAAAAAAACAAACAACAAAATACCCCCCCCCCCTCAAAAAAAAAAACGGTCTTTATTGGAAATCTTGCATTTAAAAAATTGAAAACATTTAAACTACAGGAAAAAAAAAAAAAAAAAAAAAGACATTTGGAGTCAGTAGCTGAAAATGGACTTTCTGGTTGTCACTGAAATTCAGCACAAGATAAAGGGAAGGTTTGCATGAATAAGGTACTTTATTTTCTCCACAATTTTCACTGGCGTGGAAAAGACAGGGGGAGGAGAAAAAAGGGGAAGTTTCCCACTTGGATGCAACAATATCTGCTCTCCCAGGGCCCTGGCAGTGGTCTGTTTGTTAATCCCCTTGTGAAAATCCACTTTGAAAGTGCCTTGAAATCCTCCTATGGGACATAGCAAAATCAACAACCAAACAACAGACCCCCAGGGACTCATTTCTTTAGCTGAAACAACACTCTAAATCTCTATTACTTCAGCTTTATGAAACCATTATTATTTACTAGTACATAATATTATTGATTTGGACATGAGGGGATACATAAATTAATGCAGGCAGGCAGGTCTGATATGTGGTTGGCAGCTCAGTTTAAGTTTACAGTAAGCACCTCTGAAATCAGTCTAATTAATAGTGACACCAGTGAGCATCTGGGCCCTGAGGAGGGTTTGGCAGAGACAAGCTTAAAGCCTTACTTCTCAGCAGAGGTATTCAAGGAGGTGTCTGTGCTTACTGGTGGGACATCAGGCCTGAAGAAAAATAATTAAAGTAAATCAGTGGGAACAGACCTGTAAATTCAAACACATACCAAATGCTGCAGCTTTCAGCTAGAAAAGCTTAGCAACTCGAGCACAGAGTCTGACTACAAAGATGAAACATCACATGAATTATTTGAATATATGGTACTGTATTACATACAAGGGCCAGAAAGGTGGAGGAATCTCCAGCCTGGGAGACATTCAGAGCACAGCTGGACAAGTTCCTGAGCAACCTGGTCTAGCTGGTCTTGTGTTAAGCAGACGTTGTTTAATATGACTCAAGGATTGTATTATTTTTACTTGCTGGTTCATATATAGGGCGAATATTGAACAGGATAAATATTTCTTGAAAAAATTCTTAAAGCTTCAGTCCTCTGAATTGCTCATTAACATGGGTATAGCTACATTATGAGACAGCATCCTCCAGTCTGCTAACAATTTTATGGTCTCTTTTTTTCTTGGTCGTTTTGATGCTTCTTAAATTACACAGGCTGTCAGCGACTAGCAGGTTGTCTTCAGCAGGTGCTAATACAGCTATTCCAATGCAGAAGCTGGAATTCAAAGGGCAGTATTCACAGGTGATTATTCAGTGGGAAGGGAAAAAAAGACTCTTCGGAAAGAAACAGTGCCCAATTATTTGGTTGCAGCATGTGAGAGTATATTTTATAATGAAGTCTTAAACCTTTGTAAAATTTCTTCCTTGGTTCTATGGCAGAAGTTGAACCACACTTGAGCAGACACAGGCATGAAGGGAAAGAGCAGGGTATGGACCTGGTGGTCACGTTAGGAAGGGGAATATCCTGTCAAGGGTAGTGCTTTTCTCTTTATCAGAGGGAGCTCACAGCAGGCAACAGGTTTTTTCTCCTCTATTGCATATTCAAATTGCTGCAAACACCATTTTGCTCAGAGCTGGGTATGGATTTTGCGTAAGGCCATGTCCTTGGACTGATAGAGCAGAGGAACAATAATAAAGTAGGCTTGGGGGCAACATGGAAGGAAGGAGACAGAAAAGGGGAAAGTGAACACTTTAAATTACTTGGGTCTGAAATCTCATCTAAACGCAGCTGCTCATCCAAACCCACTGCTGTGTCTGCTGGAGACTGAGCTGGCCTACGCTCTTCAGCACAATAATACTATACCACTATCCATTTTATTTTCTGGATTTTAAAATTACAAGTGCTTTGGCACACATGTGACCACGATTCAGTTCTGCTGGTTCTCTCTCTTCGGTCATTTCTCTGAGCAGCAGCAACAACAGAAACTGAGTGGGCAAGATACTGAGTTTCTTTAATGTATATAGGGCTTCAATCCACCCATCTGGAAGAATATCGTCTAGCCTTTGATGGGAGATGCTATTTGGAAGGGAGTAACTGAGGGATAGTAGGGAGGAAGATTGGTTTTTTTGATTTTGGACCATGGCCTTTGCCATCGTTCATAGATGGTTAAAATAGCTGCATTGAATTTGGACACTGACATTTTTTGTATATGCATTTTTATGTAAATCAAAAACAGAAATGGGGGGGGGGGGGTGAGTTCACTTAGGAGCACACTTAGGTGGTTTGTGAAATGTTCACCACTAGAGGACTCTACAGCAATAGTTAATTGTCTCTTTTCCCCTTTTTTTTTTTTTTTTTTTTTAATATATGCACCCTCTGGTAATCCTTTCTCAGAGAAAAAGAAAGCCTGTTCCAGAAGCCCCAGGTGCCGAGCCTAGGCACTGTTGGAAATGTGTCTTTACAGGACAGCTTTTGAAACAAATTCTCAGACAAGGCCAGATTGGAGTTACCGAGCCTGCCCTGTTCATCATGGAGAATAAATGACCACATTTTCAAGAAAAACTTACATGCTATCCTGCTGGAAAGGAGGGTGCTGAGGACCTTCCAGGGATCACCTTTTCATTTCCTGCCCTTGCCCCTGCCAAAAAGAGGGAGTTTGGGCTGTTGGAGTTAGACAGCCCAGGGCCATAGCCTTCAAATCCTGGGAACAAGTAGGAAGCACTGACACAGTACAGGAGCTGACTCACAGCAAGGCAGCCCTCTCCCTCCTGCTAACAGGATGCTGTCAGGACCACTGCCCAGCTGGAGCTGCTCGCCACTTCCTCTGGAGTCCCTTGGCTCCCTTCGGTACCCCCCAGCCAAAGAGGGCAGCCAAGAGGCCCGTTGTGCTCCCCACTCACACTTCCTCTCTGCCTTTCTCCGATTCAAGGGATGGTAGAAAACTGGCCATTGACAGATAAATTAGGTTCTTGGGAATGTTTTTTGATTTTTTTCTTTTCCCTCTGGAACCACTCAGAAGGAAGTCTGGGTCTAAAACACAGACATTTAAACTCCAGGCAGCCAGCCAAAGTCTGCGTCTGCTCTTAGGCCATGAACACTGGAACGCTTCACACTGGGTCAGCAGCAGCCCTGCTTTGAGCCCCATGTGCTGATACATGTGGATGCGCTGGGACCAGCTCTCCAGCTGTCCTCGGAAAGCTGGGACCCTGTGGTGTTTGCCATTTGCCATGTCCTTGAGCTTCAACACTCACAAGTCAGCTGATTCCAAGCCTTGTGCTGGCAGACTGGCCTTGTTTAGCACAATCTCACGGTGTGAGGACATCTCTCCTTCAACTGGGCTGCTAGGTCATCCAATCCTACCCGTGCATGGGCAGTGAACAGCAGGAGGATGGCAGCCCTGACACCTTGGATGTGTCAGCCTTCACCACATGAAGGTAATGCTAGAGAACAGTCACTTGGACAGCCTCTGAAGAGAATGGGACAACCCATCCATCCACCTGCATTGCATAGGAAGACCTGACTCATGTAGCCCACTGCTGCTCTGCTAAGACAGGTTGGTTCATGCCATGTCTCCAGAGGAGGGCAGCAGCTCTGCACATGGCCTTCCCTGATTTCTGTGACCTCGGACACCTGCAGTGGGTGCCTTTACACAAAAGCTGCTCCCAGTGCCTGTCCCCTGCCACACACCATGAAGGCAGAGTGCTTGGGAGAAGACCAGCTCCAGGTCAGCATGCACAAGGCACCACTTCCATCACTGGAGAAGTCTCTTCCAAATTAGAGCAGTAATAAATCTGTTGCCAGTGAGATACAGACAGTCAGCAAATCTCCAAGGTTCCTCTCAGAGAGACATGATGGGGATCGTGATGTTTAATGGGTTACAGAGCACACTCACAGACCATGGGAGGCTGTTCAGAGCCAGTCAGCCAAGCCAGGGGCTCAAAATTGTGGTGGCAATGCGGCACAACAGCAGTCCCTGGAATAAGGGTGATCAGTTCCTACAGCTTCAGCATCTGCAGCAAAGCCATTTGTCAGGAGGACCACTTTTTCTTCTAGCTGACCTGAGGTTTGTGCCAGACCAGGATTTGACATCCCTCTGAAGCAGAATGGTGCTGAAGGCAGAAATGGTTTAGGATCTTGTTACATTTCTCTTTGCCACTCTTTGGAGTTGCTGAAAGTTGCCTCGCTGCCAAGAAAACTCTTTCCTTTAACTACAGCTCTAAGTCACTTATTCCAAAATGCCTTTGATCTCTCATGATTTTCCAGCAGTGTTTGGAGAGTATTGTTTGAAATCAGTAACGATCCCTGTTTATGAACATGTTTTAGGTGTAAAAAGCCTGGGTGTTTATTTACCCATGCAGCATGTTTCCAGGGCTATTGGAGGTAGGGTGTGCAATCTGCAAAAGGGGGTCCCCATTAACACTGCCCATGAGGTGCACGTTGTCCTGGGTACCACGCTGGGGCATGCAGCCGTGACCCAAGCGAGGGGAGAAAGAGGATATTAAACTAAGATGGGGGCTTGCACGCAAAGCCTCAGCACAATGGGGATCTCTGTGCTGGCAGAAAATTTGGCAGCTGGGCCCAGCCTCTTGGTGAAACGCTTGGTCATCTTGTTTTGCAAGCAGCCCTGCTGGCTCCAAATTGAGATGGCAGTTCGGTGCCCCAAACAGAAGACACTGAAATAAGGACACACACAGCTTTGCCTTCCTGCCTGTCCACCTGAGGTAAGCTGGTGGGGCTGAGGGAAGGAAGGTGGAACAACGACCTGTGCTCTGCTTTAGACCGGGTGCAGGCACTGCACGCCACAGGCCTCTCATCTTATGCTTGAACACCTAGCTGGGATGAATCTGGGAACCTCTGCCACCATCCTCCTCTTTTTTCCTTTGTGTTTCTATAGAGGGATCAGTTACCCTAGGCAAGGTGTGTGTTATTGATCCTTCCGACTCTGTTGTCCCCATTTGCGGTACTTTCTGTAAAGATCTCAGCTACCCTTTAATCTTGCCACACCTCAGAGAGTCAGAGAGCAGCCAGGGTAGGATCTGGTTCCAGTGTTATGCAAAAATTATTTGCTTTGAAACTGAAAACAAAATCACTGACCACTTGCAAATGAAATAAAATAAGTCTTTGCCAATTACAATTTTATTTTGAATGGTTTGGATGATTTTCAGCACGAGGAAAGTCTCTGGGTTACCCTATCACATCATGCACTTAATTTGGACTTGGTCCAGTGAGGATTTTTGATGACTTTGTACCTACTTCCTTGTGTTTTTCAGGATCGTGTACACACGGCCGTTGTCCTGGGGATAGGCTACGGTTCCCTCTGAATGCCTAATTAAGCTCCGATTAGCATTTCTTCTAGGAGCAGATGCAGCTTTTCCAGCCCAGCAAACAATGCCATCTGTTGTTCCCTTGCTGAAAGTTCCATCTGAAAGTCTGCTCTGCTTCTATCTTTAATTGTGAAGTTTCCCGCTGCCAAAAAAGTAAGGTCGCTTAAATTTGGCATCAGGAGGAAAAGTCCAAGAGGGAGGGAGACTGGCTTTTTATTGTTACTTCAGGGAATGCTAAATTGGTTTAGTCTGAGTGGCAGCTCTGCAGCCTGCTCTCCTGTGCAGGACAAACCAAAGGGTGAAAACTTTGACCAAGACTCCCCCTGCCACTTTGCATCCTCTCCTTGATGGCAGGGTTGCCTCTGCTGGGAGTCTTCCTCCGCTATCACCACTCCCCTGGATAGCTGAATTAGAGGTGATAGCATGGTCCTCAGAGCTGGCACTCATAGAATTGTGCTGTGACCTTCTGTGAAGAGTTTTGGCATTCACAACAGAGGAAAGTATTCACAAACAACCTTGTCTATGCTCCTAGCCTTGGGGAACTGCTGAATTTGCATGGCCTTGACCAACCTGCTGTGACTGCCAACAAGGAAGCCAATTGGAGTACTGAATTTTGGGCATCTGTCAACTAGCGTCTGGCTTGAGACCCACTAAACTAATTTCACACAGACCACTTAGCAGCCATTAGCTGGCTGTGGCATGATCTGTGGTGGACTGCGACAGTGACCTAGAGGGGAAAACACTAGATTTTATTATTTAACCCCTTGAACAGCTGGGTTTTGTAGGATGGAAATGTTCAGTGAAAAACAGAAAGAGATATACAGTCAACATGGTTTCTTGGTCAGATTTTATCCCTCCTGATAGTTCTATGAACATCACCTATTCAGCTATCTCAGGAGCTAGATCTGTGATATAAATGGATAAAACCAGCTAGTGAATTCTAGATAGGGTAAATCTCTTGAATCTCCACCTTTGGGAAAGTGAGGATTCAATGGGAAGCAGGCAATCAGGGCTCATTTCTACAACAAGTCAAATCAAACTTTTAATTTTGCAGATATTTAAATATCCCATCCATAATGAAAGTTATGATAAACAAATACAGACAAAGGGTAAATGCTATATATTTAAAACTTTTGGCTTTCCCCAAATTTTAAAATATTTAACCCCTATTCCCTTTGATGAAGATGGGGATCTCAGTCAGCAGTTTTCCGACTTATTTTCAAACTGCCAACAAGTTGTGGAATCTTGTCCCCCCAGCTGGCTAAGACTGACTATGCATTACATACATCAAACGAAAGGCCAATGCAGGGCATGATTTGTTTAATAATGCAAGAGAATTTCCCCTATACACTGGAATCATAACCATAGCGCTAGTCCTCAAATACCCTCAGGGATGCTTGAGGCCAGTATCGTATGTAAGGAGCTGGTATTAACATTCATCATAAATTAAGCTTCTTTTCCCTGCACACGCCTAGTTCCTAAATTCTCTTTAATGAGACCTTTAAAAACATTTTTAAATGTCTGCTAGTTTTTTTCCTTTGCTATTAAGCATTCCCATTGTGCTCCCCCTGCCTTCTCAGATGTCTGGCTCAGCTTCTCCTTCACGATGAGGAGCTAGTTGCCAGTCTGTGTGCCTGGTGTGCCCATCACTGCCATATCTGGCCTTCTGCTGCTCCCTCAGAACAAAACCTAATATCTTAAACCCATCTCACTGAGCATTTTACCACCAGATGTGTGTACTACTACAGCACAGGATGTTTCCCACAGTGTTTGCTGGGACTGCCCTCTGTTTAGCTTTGCCAGAGATGGAAGAATGAGAGAGTCAGACAGCTAGAAAGCTGGTGGGTGGGCGATTAGCATTAGACATTCTGTCTTAGAAGCATCTTTGCAGGTAGAGTTTTGCAGAGAGCTATTCCAAACTTTTTAGATCCCTATAACAGGCAGGTGCCAGAAATTCTCCCTGCCAGGTTGATGAAGACAGGCTGGCCTCACACACACAGCTTGCTGGGACAGGATTTTGCTTTTGTAGCAGCACTCTGAAAGTGCTTTGGAATTAAGAAACATGACCTTACTTTGCTCCACAGCTCTTTCATACTCTGGAGCAGCTGGGTGGAACTCACCATTAAAAGGGAAAATCAATTTTGTCTTTCATGTTGTTGTTGTTTAACAGATGCGTTCAGGATGCCACCACACCCGCCTCTTGCACAAATCCCTGTTGTCTTCCTGAACAGCTCATTAAAGTCATTAAGAGGCCCCGGGACAATTTTCAGCCTCTTCATGAGTAGCTGTGCTTGTAGCTGGGAAGACGGCAGCACTCTAAGAGTTAAACTGCAATGACCTGGAACACCACAGATCCAAAACCCAAGGAATTTGATACAGTTCAACATCTTCAGTGTACTTTGTTATTTACCATACACAGCCTCTGCCAGCTGGAGCTGATCTTCTGTTTCAACCTGAGAAGAAAAGAAGGGACTGCATTTTGTATTTATTTGGATTTTTGCTTCAGTATATCCACACAGCAGCCACCTTCCTCCTCCCATGTTCCACAACATGTAAAACTGGCTGTGCAGGCAGCACTTCGTAGGAGTCATCACTGCAAAGCAAGGACGAGCAGTGACAGTTACTTCAGTGGTAAACTTGAAGAGATTTCCTTTACTAGGTCGGAAGGAGCAGCCCTTGAATAGTCCATCCCTGGGTGTGCAGAAGGTTCAGCACACTTTGAACCCGGATATTTCCATCCAGCTATTATCTGGGGAGAAACACTTAATAGAACTGTTAGTTTTTCACTTGAATCTTATTACTGAACACCCATGACTGAGTATAGGGAGTAGGGCCCTGGAGAAATGGGGTCGTGGGAGAAGATGAGGAACACCTCTTCCCCAGCCTCCTCTGTGTATCCAAAATTTGTGTACCCTGAAAAGCTTTCAGCTTCATTTTTTCCTGTAGCTGAAACATTACACTTATCCCAGGGGAGGTACAGCCACCCACAGTGAAATTATTCCACCAGTTCCCGTGTCCTGCCGTGCCTCTCTCCGGAGCACAGGTTGGAAAACGCGCGTGGGGAGGAGAGGCAGTACTGTTACCAGTGCTCCTCCTGCTGCTCTTGCATTATGTGAAAAATGTCATTGTTTCCAAATGAGCCTTTTTCCCCCCCGTTCGGCCCACAGTGCTTGCTAAAGGAAGCATTTACAAATGTCCCCTCTGCTCCTTCCAGAGGAAGGCACTGACCGACTGGTCATCCCCATCCAGTGGGCACGGACCCTGGCCAGTCTCCCCTCCGATCCCAAGCTCTCTGCAAATCCTTGCAGGAAAAGGAACCCCGTGGGAGTTTGTTGACCTTCACATTCTTCCACCTACTGAAATTTTGCTGAGCTGAGGCCAGAGATTTCAGAAATCTGCCTGAGTTTTAGCAGAGTTTTACTGACTCTTACTGTCCCGCTGCAGGCTTGGGTTGAAGGTGGGTAAGTGACACGCGTGGACGACACTCCGTGAGGTGCCCGTCCTGCTGGAGGTGTGGGGCTGGGAGCCGGACTCCTGCCCCGGGAGCAGCAAGGGCGGCCGGGCAGGTCCCAGCAGCGCCCTGACTCGGGGGGGCAAAGGCCACGGTCAGACGGGAAGGGCTTCTGCCGTGGGGATGTCACGGGTGGCTCCACGAGAGGCCGAAGGGCAGTCCCGGCCGCGACGCAGCGGGGTGCCAGCGCAGAGCGCCCCGCAAACGCTCCGAGAACCGCCAAACCCCCCGGCGCGGCGCTGCAGCTCTCCCACGGGGGGAGCAGAGGGCAGCGCCGAGCCGCCCAGCAGGGCTGAACCGGGCGACCGCGGCCTTTAGGACCCGGGGAGATCCGTGCCGCCTTCGTCCCGCCCCCAAGCCGCCTTTCTGCCCTCCTATTGGCCGCCGCTCCCCGCCGGCGCCCGCCCCCTCCCATGCGCCGCTCCGCAGGGGGCCGAGGCGGAGCGGCGCGTCACGGCCCCGGCGCTCGCTGAATGGCCGCGGCGGCGGCGGCCGGTCCCGCCCCCGGGCCCCACGCGCGGCCGGTCCCACCCGCTGGGTCCGGCGTACCCCGGGAGCGCGGGGCCGCGGCGCATCGCTCCGCGCGTGGGCCGGCAGCCGCCCCGCAGCGCTCCGCCGCCCTCCCGCCCCGGCGGGCCCCGAGGTGTCGGCGTGGCCGGGCGCGGAGGCAGACGGTGAGTGGTTTTCCCCAGCTTCGGGTCGGCGCCGCCGCTTCCCAAGCCGGCCCTGGCCCCGCTCAGTAAGGCCGGGTTTGGTTCGGGGGGTTCGGAGCCAGGGGAGGGCGGCGACCGGCGGCAGACCGGCCCCGGGGCTCGGCTGGGATTTCCGAGCGTCGCGTTTCATCGGCAGCTCTCACGGGCGGAGAAAGCTGGCACTGGAATGTTCAGGGAGGGGAAGGGCTTTTCTCTCCTAAAGCAAAAAAAAAAAAAAAAAAAAAGAAGCTTCTGTTCATCTCTTGAATATGAAATTAAAGTGGGATTGGGTTTGCGTTTTTTGTTCCCCCCCCCATTGTACATATATATCCCAAACCTGTGGTTGAAGGGACACAACTTCCACAGCCTTCTGATGAAATCAGTTCGAGTAACCCTGTCTAGAGAGGTGTGCAGGTTTGTACGAATGACCGAGCTGAGCTGACAGAGGAGAAAAGAAAAATACAGTTCTCCAGTCCTCCACTGTCCTTACAGGCCCCTTTGCATTTAAAAAAGTTAAAAGCCTGTTTGGTAATTGTGGGTTTTTTTTTCCTTTATTTTTTTTCATCCATCCAGTTGCAATTGCGGTTGTTGGGATGGGGGCTTAGACTAGCCAAATGCATGCTTGGAAAATCTTTGTCCTCAGCCTTTCAGAAGCAGACACCCAAATGTTTCATACTGTATATATGGAGAGCCCTCGACTCCTAACTGGTTTCTGTTTTCTTTTTCTGTAAATCTCTGCTTGTCTTCTTTTGTGATCTGCTGGAGTGACTTCCTTGGTCTGGGTGCCGTGGGCCATAGCTTTTGTAGTCATCCCCTAAACATACTTCTTTCTCTCTGGGACAGATCCAGAGCTGCAGGAAAAACAAGCAACTCTATAACCTTTATACTTTGACAGCTTCCCTTGTCTTCTCCCTCCTTCCTGTGTCTTGTGACACTTGTTTTTATTGAACTTACCTTAGGAGCAACCGGAGATGTTTGTAACACACCCTGCACGTTTCTGGTGGTGACCAGCTGCTACTGTTAACTCAGCTGTGCTACTGATTGCTGCTGTGGCAATAGTCTCCTTTTAGAGTAGGTGTAAAACAGGTCTGAGCTCTCATGTACTCGTTCTCTGCCCATCTCACAAGGGGTCTGGCTCCTTAGGGAGATGGAACCCTTTCTGGGGCCTCTGTTTTCCTTGTCCTATTTGCTGTTTCAGGTCAAATCTTATCTGAAAACACATTTTGTCTCTTCTGTGTCTTTAACCCTAACCATCTGCTCTGCTTTACTTCTGTGATAAGGCTGGATTGAGTAAAGCACCTGGGGAGGAGGCATAGGTGGAAGTTTACTCTGCAGTGGGGAGGTGTGGGGTGGGGTGGGCACAAGATTCTCAGGACTGAAACCAGACTGAAATTTCCTGCAGAAGCAAATGAGTCACACCATGATGTGGACACAGGAGGCTGTAAGCAGCATCAGCACTGAGGAACTTAAACATCCTATCCTGTTTTTATTCATTTTCTCAAATATTTGAGGATTGTTTTCTGAAGTCCTGCTGCCCCAGCATTCGTGCAAAGCGCGCCCTGTTCTAACCTCTGTGCTGTGTTTGGGGCAGGTTCAAGTAACTCAAGCAGTGAGGATGGTGTCTCAGATGTGGTTTTGGAGAGGAGATAAGGCCAGTTGAAAATCATTCCACTGAAGGAGCAAATGAAATTTGTGAAGGCAGACAGCTTGGGAACAGATGACAAGATGCTGCATGACACATACTTCAAACGTGTGAAAATGAGCGTGTGTCTGACGTGTAATATGGTCCCTCCAGCCCTGGAGTGAGTGCTGGACGTGGCCCTGGATGGGGACAAGGTGTATGTGCGTATCTCTTTATACGTATGTATATGTGAATTATGATAGCATTTTTGTCTCTGCAGTGGTAACCAGCTGCTCCCCAAGGCCTACAGGAGTTCAGGTCTGTCTTCTTAACAGCCAGAGGGAGGTTTTAGGCAATGTTTAGGAGGTAGATGAGTGTAACAGGAAGGGCAGGATGTGGCCATCTGTGGAGGTGGAAGAGGACGGCCAGCGAGTTGCGAGATGGGGAGGGAAGTGGCAGCATTACAAAAGAAGGTGTTGAGCAGTGCCTTGGCCTTAGGCGTGAGTAGGTGGGGCAGGACGGGCAGAGCTGGCCCGGGGTGTCCGCTGATGCTTGGGGACTGTGGAAGGGGCAGGTTTGAAGAAGCAGTGTCAGCACTTGAACTGAGGAGTAGATGTACTCCTGTCCTTTATAGACTGTAATTGAATTGCAGTGAATGTAGCTGGCATTGCTTAAAACAGTGGCTGCAAGAATGCCAGACAGGAACTGTAGGAACTGATAGCTGTAAGAAGGTGGCCCAAGCCCCCCAGCCTAACCTTTTAACCACCATCACATCAGTCTGTCTTTGCTTATCAACTTTATATCCCCACAGTGACTATTAGTATCACTCCAGCCAGTACAGGCTCTGTTTTGCCCCCATCACTCAAGCCTGAGAATGTTGCATGTCCCGTAACCACTGTCTGCTTGCTGACCATTAGACTTTGCAAAGACTACCAGTTTTATATGATAGCTTGTCAGATTGTGGCGAGGCAAATTTATTACTGTAGGACACTGGCAATCCTCTGGTCTGCTTGTGGTGTGTGCACAGATGCCCAGGGTAGCCTGGGCTGCTGCAGTGCTCCCATGCTGGTCCAGAACTTGCAAGCTGAGTGTGTGGTTTGATGCTCTGTTAGTTAGTGAAAGATGGGTGTCACATTTGTTCCGTCTAGAGCCAGAAGGCAATGAGCAATGCCCTGTCTTGCAGCAACAGACGCTTCAATATCTGTCAGTGCTTTACAATCCAGTTGGGAACGGCTGTCCTCCATGCCCATCAACATCAGGGGCTAATCGGTTCAGGAGGCATGAGAGCCTCCCATCTCCACAGCTCTGAACTCCGGCCAGAATTGCAAATGAGCTCCTGCAAATCGAATCTGGCAGTTGCACCAAGATCTCCTGCCTGGCAGGGGAGCAGGGAAGACAAAGCAAAACCCCAGGTTAACTGGCCCGGCACAAAATTGAAATCCTGCCCTGACAGCAGGCAGACAGACCTGTTTGTCTGAGCGTCCGTAGCAGGGCTTCTGGTTAGCCTGACCATTGGAGCAATCAGCTCTGCCAACCTCAGCGCCGGGAGCCGGGCACAGAGCACAAAGAGAGAGTGGGAGGATCTGAATATGCTTTCTGGAGTCAGCAACTGCAGTGGTTATTCTGGCATTAATTTGACGTGTACCACATCTCATCTTCTAAACTCTCCCTGGGAAGTGGCATGTGGTGGTTCTGCTCCTCTGTATTTGAAGTACCAAAGGCCTTTTGACTCTGCAGCACACTAGTGAGCTGGCTTGCTTGAAAAGGACTTTATCCTGCCCAGATGGGGCTGGGGCAGATACTGCGATCAAGTAGACTGTTTCCATTCTGGAGCCTTTTTGAGTATAATTTGGGAGATGGGACTGCAAACTCGCTCACCTCCTCTGCAGCCCCACATTCATTTTGCAAAGTGACTGTGATTGATCTGGCAGAATGGGATTTATTCACTAGTGGAACTAGAGGGCAGGCGGGGAGGACAAAACCCCACAGCAGCTTCTGAAATGAATCACGGGCTCTGAAAAGATCTGGGGTTAAGGCATAGCAATGAAAAGCTATTGTCTGGAGCCTGAACTGTGGCTAAAAGCGTTATTTATCCCGATTTGGATAGTGGTTGTAGGAGGGTGTGGTATTCCCAGGAACTGCAAAGCCAGTGTGCTTAGTGGTGAACATGAACTTTATTTGATTGCCTCACCGGTAGCTCAAGGAGCTTTATGGAGCATCTCAGCTCAGAGTAGCAAGTCTAATACCCAATTTACAAATAAAACTGCATGTACTGCATGCAAAGTGGATTTCCTAGGGGTATTTTTATTTTGTTTGGAACGTGGTCGCCTTTGGTTCAGATTAGCTCATGTCTTACAGATTTGAGGCATTACTGCCCCTTTACCAGTGCTTTTGAAAGGTAGAACAAGAACCTCACTAATTGGCACAGCTTGGCAATACTGATTTTGTTTTCTATAGTAAGTGGCATTCAGTAGATTCTTGTGGTGGCTTTGGGCTCAGAGTGGAGTGCAGGCTTAAAGGGAGGAGCGGTGGGTACTGGTGAGAATGGGATATGAAGCAGTGATGGACAGACTGAGTTTCTGAGTTCAGCTTTGCTTTAGTAAGCATGTTGACGTTCAGATACGTGCCCGGACCTTCTCAAGACAATCTGATCTCCTGGAGCCTACAGAATTGGGCTTGGAAAACCTCCCAGTTTCTGTCTGAGCCAACAGAAGGAGCCTTTCACGTGGTTTCTCTGTTTTCTGTCTAGGATATACAGGCTAGACTAGAAAGTGAGAAAATGAGAAGAAATGATAAGGATGCCTTCCACTCTCAAAGGCTGGGGCAGGATCGGAAATTCTGTGCTGAGCAACAGCCTTTCCTTTGCTTGCCTATTTGCAAATATGGTGAAACAATGAGAGGTTTGTCAGGAAGGCTAAATCCAGCTCTGTTACAGAGATACCCTCTGATTCACGGCAGAGTTACGTTGCCTGAATTCCGGCATGCAAAATCACAGTTGCATCTTTGCTGCGTTACTCATCCTGAAGAAAACAAGAACAAATTTGGCTGACATAGGCAAACCACTAAATTCACCAGAGTTGCTGGACATGAACCTGATTTGTTCGAGAGCAAAGTCTGCATCCAGGCACGTGGGAGTGTGGACAGAGCAGAGAGCATGCTCGGGAGACGATGTGGTGAAGGTCCTTTGCTGCCCACCTGGCAGCAGCCCAGGCCTCGCGCTCAACAAGTGCAGTGCTGCACTAAATGCCAGGTGCTATTTTAATTCCTTTTATCTCAAGCACTCTTTACATAAGGGCATTATTAGTATCGAGCATTTCAAACAGCTTCAAGCTGTATACCTGATAGTCCACTGTGTTATGCAAGGACATGAAAATCATCTGAAAGCACTTTTACATTTCATCCTTCCCCTTTTTTTGCTTTCCGTCTCTGTCCCCCACCATCTTTTCCTGTTTTCTCTTGGTTTTTTTCCACTTTCGAAGCTCGAGCTGTGTCTGTGAGTACATGAATACCTGCATGTAATAGATCTCCCTTCTCAAACCTTTTGATGGTCTCACAGCTGTTTCAGATGCAATTTCCCAGCATTTTCTGGATTCTGTGTTTGACAGTGTGTTGCTGCACTGCTCTTTATCCTAGACAGCTTTGCAAGGGGCTCTTCCCCATGAAGACAGCACAGTAGGTGACTTCAGGTTTCTAGTTTGCTACTCTGTACAGTAAAAACGGGGAAAATTTGTTCTATACCAGTAATTTTGTCCTGGGATGGCGTTGCTGGCCTAGGCACCAGGTGGTGGAGTCTGTGAAGGTTTTGGAAAGGTACAGATATTTGGGATGAGGGAGCAGGCATGTTACTTATGAATAGAGAATTCACCCCACAGCTTCCAGGGAGAAGTTGAACTTTGGCTGAATTCAGGGTGACATTGCACCCTAAAGGATTGATCCTGTGAAATTACAGAGAAAATAAAAAATAATCTTACATCTGCCTCCCTGCAAAACTAGCCATCACTGGCAGCTTGGGGTGGCTCTGCTCTGGTTTGGAAGGAGTGGCCATAGGTTGTGCAGTCCATACGTGGAGGGCCTGTGTGGCTCACTGCTTGGGAATGAATCTTCGCTATGCTATAAGCAGCTTCTTTCAGGTCTTCTGAGCTGAGCCAGCAGGGAACCTTACTGCTTATTTATTTACTTATTTACAGCATTAAATAGTTCATGGTTGAGTGGGGCAAAAAGAAACGTGTTCTGCTTGCTGCTTCTCTGAAAAGTCTGATTGGCAAACAGAAAGTGCCAGCTTCGGTTCATGGGATTTGGGCTCTTTGTTGGTGTTTAGCCAACCTTCACTGTCTTGGGAGAACACTTACAAATCCTGTAATTTTGCCCTTCTAAGCAGAAATGATTCTTGATCCTCTGGAGTCCTGCTGGGGAACATTTTATTCACTCTCAAATAATTGTCCTCTTGAAAGGAAACAGCATCTCGGTTGGCAATTCCCTGCAGATAGTGAATTAAATTGGAGATTTGTGGACAACCTGCTGGTTTAAGATGGAGGGGGGAAACCCCATGCCTAGCTAAATATACTCCATGTTATCTATAGTCCTTCTGAGCTGCCCTCTCATGTCCCGTTTTGTGACTGGGGACCAGGGCCTGATAGGGCTTCAAAGTATCTCATTTCTAAGTGCTGCTTGGGGTTTTTCAGTATTAATAGAGTATTTCCTGAGGTTCTTCTAAATGACCCATACCACCAGGGCTTTGACGTGGTGACCCACCAGCCTGGGAGGGACAGCCTTCTGCTGGTTTGTAGGAAGCAAGAGGTGCTTGGACAGGAAAACCATGGCTGTTGTTCAGCTGAGGTGTTTGGCCAGCTCTGTGGTTTTGGTTTTTTCCATGGTTCTCTTTGCCAGCTTTGTCCTGTCCAGAGAGGCTACAGGGCTGATTTCTTCATGAGCTGAGATTCGAGGGGTCTTTTCTCCCTGAGCCAACTCCTGCCCTCCTTTGGGAGTGCTGTTTGCCCTCTGTGGGTGATTGCCAAAGCACCCTTATCTTGCTCTGCTGGAAAAACACCCTGTCTTTCCTATACCTGCTGTACAAAGGCTGCAGAGAGCCAGGGGAATACTATAGCCAGCAGACAGCATTGGATAGCTGTCAAATAGCTGATGCCCCTCTGCCCTCATCTGTATGAAAGAAGGGTTATCATCTGCTTCTGTGTGCAGTGAGATCCTTCTAAAAGGCTATGCAGTAGATAGTTATTTTTTCAATAACTACCTTTCAAAGGAAAAAAATGAATGCAGCATGGAGAAATCCAAAACCCAGTTTGTTCAGGTCATGCCTTCTGCAGTTTGTGTTGACGCGTCTGTTGGAGCAATAGCTTCCTGCGTGATGGGAGATGCAGCTGGGAGCTCCGATAACCCCCTGAGCTCTCGCAGAGCAGGTGGGAGCTTGGCAGGAGCCACTGACAGGTTTCTTTGTGTAAAATATTCCTCATTCGGCATGGCTCTGTTTTTTCTCTTTAGCTCAGTAGCTGGGTAAGGGAAGCGAGGAATGTGGTAGTGGCCAGATTCTGCTCTGCGTGCATCTGCTTCTGAGAAGTGCCTATAAGAGCATGTCATGGGCCCAGCCTGTTCATTGCTGCAGTTAAACGTTGCTTAAATTGAAGCAAACATTTGTGCACATCGTGAAAATTCTAGAAGATCCTTTTAGTTACAGGCTGCTGAGGTTTATATGGTTGCTAGATTTTGGAAGAAACCCATCAGATGAAATAGCTGCTGCTTGCAGTTTCTGTTCATCTGATATGGGTGGGATGATGCCAAGTTCTCTGGTAGCCTGCGAGATGCAGTGGGATGTGTTTGTGAGGGAAAGTATTAGTACCTGCCACTTTTCTGCTTGTACCCAGCTGTGGTAGGTTTCCAGAAGCCCTCAAAGCAAGCTCTTTGGAAGTTGCTGGAAATCACAAGCAAGCCTTGCTGATGAGGTGGCTGCCCACCAGAGTTCAGAGGCTGCTTTAGTTTCAGTTTAATGGTCTGTCTAGCCCTGCTGATCTGTGACCAGTGACATCCAGTGTCACAACCCGGCTTCAGGAGAGGCCAAGTAAAGGGGCTGTGCCTGTGGCCTCCTTAGCTTTCAGGCTTGCAGCTGTACTGAGGATCAGTTGGTGCCTGTAGTGGGACAAGGTGATGTGAAGAGCAGTGCTAATGGGAATGGACTGGAACCTGACGATTTACTCCCTGGATGCTGTTCAATACCTGTTGGATAGAAATATTATTTGGTTACCCAGTGCCCTGGTCAGGATGTTTGCTGTTAGAAGCCTGAGATGTTTTTATATATATAATGTGTGTGTTTATACATATATGTCTCTGTATATATATAAAATGGCTCAGCTGCAGCTTTTATATAGACATTTTTCATTTCTAAATGACCTGCTCCTTCCATCCTGAGTAGTGGCTTTTCTAATCTTAGTGTAAGAAAAAAACAGTGCTGCCTTCCTGCAACCTTTTTGTTTGTTTCCATAGCTGTCCTATATAAATTGCTTAATTTTTTGTGCATAAGCAAATCAAAGGTTAACTCTCAATAGCAGACCTGAGCTGCGAGTAAAGAAAGCAGTAGCGATGGCAGGGCGGTTTCTGAGGGTGAGGGAATAGGAACCTAAATCAATAGCTTTTAGCAGACTCATAAATGTTTCATTTGTATGCCTCGCTTTGGTGTTATAGAGCTTTGACACGGGAATCCATATAACCTCTTAAATTAGTGTTGTCCCTGCGCTGGGTGTAGATGTTGGAAAGCGTTTCCCTCAGATGCAATTCAGAGTGCTGCTCCGTAATGGCATCCTCCTTCCTCTTCTGGAGCCTGGATTCTGCACAGCCTCCCATCACAAGCGGAAAGAGCATGGCAGCCTCAACCCCAGGCCGCAGGGATTTTGATGATGAGCATGCACATATCCGACCCAAATACCCACGTCGGTGCTCCTGCCCAGCTTGGAGGCCAAGTAGGAGTTGTGGCTGCTTGGGAAAGCTATCGTTTCTGCACCGAGAAGCACAGAGAGACCTTTTCCCTGGACTGCGACACAGCCCTGAGGAATGAGTGAGGCCTCGGAAAGAGCAACCTCAGTAATTCATGGCAGCGGGTGGGGAAGGAGGACGTGCCCACAACTATTTGTCGGATTTGGATTCTTTTGGAGGTGCTGGAGAAGCAGGGGGTAGGAAGCACGTGAGCAGAGCATGAGTCAGGCAGCTTATCTGGCCGTCCGCCTCCACTTGGGGTCATCCACCCGTGCAGCCTGTGAGGGCTGTGCGGCTCCAGGTCTCCACCAGGTCAAGGCTGTGACCCACTGGCAGCCTGGGAGCAACATGTCCGTGCTCTCAGAGTTTTGTGGTTTCCTCCAGGTCCCTGAGTGCAGGGCTGGGGTGATGGTGGTAAGCTCAGCCTAGCTGGGGAGGACAGGGCTGATCTGTAGACCTTGTACTTGCAGGGGAGAAAGACCCTTGAGAAACCTTGGTCTGCAAAGAGCAAGATAATAATCCAACCACTGCCAACAAAAAGAACCCAACCAAAAACCCTTTTCCAACTCTGTGTGGCTAATTACTGATTTCTGAACAATTAGGTGGCTGGAGCAGGGTGCCATGGGGTTTCAGCCCTGGTGTCTCCAGCCTGCAAAGCTAAACTATGGTGTTTTTGGGAAGATGGGGTAGAAAAGGGATAGGCAAATAGTGTTGGGTGAGAAAGAAGGTGAAACAGAGCTGGATAGTGTTTCTCAAGCAATCCCTTTTTCCATGAATTAGGCCACTTTCTCCAGCTCACAGCTGTTCCTGGTGGCTGTCTTGTGTTGGCAGGGAAGCTGAGCTGCAGGTGGCAGCCCCTGATGCTCCTCTGTGTCCAAGCAGGGCAGGGTCCTCCCTGCCTGAAGTGCTGAAATGCTCCTGGGACAGCACAGACCCCCCCAAGCTCTGTGACATGCCCCCATCTTTAGTCCATTTAGTGGGCTGCCTGCCTGAAAACTCCACTTTTAGCCAGGGTGACTCTCTTTTACTGAAAAATTAATGTCATCTAGTGTAGTACCTGTGATGGCTTTGCTGCCACGGGGGCCTGCAGCCGAGGCACAGCATGTGACCCCATTTTTCTTTTTTTGGGGGCTCACTTTTCAAAACTTAGGACAGTCCTGATACCCACTACAGTTTTCTGCTGTAATAGCGGACTGTATGCCTATATGCCTGTCTACTTTAGTTACATGGGGGACAAAATAGAGCTGGCTAAAATATTTTGGAGTAAATGACTTGGATTTTATCATCTAAGTGGTAGTAATTTGATTGGTCCAAAGGGTTCTTCTACAGGCACAGCTAAGTATCAGGTAGCACTTAAATGAAATAGTAGCTAATAAAAGCCTTGTGTTTGCTTCTGCCTGTCTGTTATAAAGCATGATATAGCTGTCTCTTTTGTAATTCTCTGATGTGAATCTACCTTGCAAAATGTTTGTCACATGAGGTGTCTGGTGAGTTTTATCAACAAAAACAACAATGGAAGCGTTTGGTAAAATTTGTTCAAAACCTTTGGCTTGTACTGGTAACTAAATATTCCATAAATAAAACCTGTAGCAATTTCCTTTACTAAACTTGCAGTAATCTTCATGAAAATCAGAAGCCAAACTTGATTTCTGCTGAGCCAAGAACAGACCGATGCCCTTTATCCTAGATAGACTGCTCTCTTAATGCTGTTTTCTAAGGAAAAATAACTCTTCTGCGGTTTGCCAATACCCTCTAGGGGCTGTTGAGAAAATTTACCATCAAGTTTGGGTTTTGATTGCTTCACTTTGTTGCTCTGTTGCTGAAAACCAAAGTGCAGAATTTCCCCCTTCACCCTGCTCTGCCGTCCCACCCTGCTCAGCCTGGAGGATGTGAGGGTGCAGGAGGCACAGGCTTTGCAAGCCAGGGTGCAGGAGCACCCACAAAGCAGGAGCACTGGGGTGGCAGCTGGTGCTTCGTGTTTGAAGTCCTCTGACAGCGTAGCAAGGTTAGATAGCAAAAGCACGTATTCTCTGTGCCTTACAGCAATAAGGACAAAAGAATGATCATTTTTCTGTTTGTTTCTCTGCAGACAAGAGCTCTGTCATCATGTCAGTCAGCGTCCACGAGAACCGTAAATCCCGGACTAGCACCGGCTCCATGAACATCTTGCTCTTTCACAAAGCTTCCCACCCAGACTGCGTCCTGTCCCATCTGAACACCCTGCGGAAGCACTGCATGTTCACCGATGTCACCCTCTGGGCAGGAAACAGGTCATTCCCATGTCACCGGGCAGTGCTGGCTGCCTCCAGCAGGTACTTTGAAGCCATGTTTAGCAACGGCCTTCGGGAGAGCCTGGATGATGAGGTGAACTTCCATGACAGCCTCCACCCAGAGGTGCTGGAGCTACTGCTGGACTTCGCTTATTCCTCTCGGATCATCATCAACGAGGAGAACGCCGAGTCTCTCCTGGAGGCTGGAGACATGCTGCAGTTCCACGATGTCCGAGACGCGGCAGCTGAATTCCTTGAGAAGAACCTCTACCCTTCCAACTGCCTGGGCATGATGCTGCTCTCCGATGCTCATCAGTGCCGGCGGCTCTATGAGCTCTCCTGGAGGATGTGCCTGGTCAACTTTGAGACCGTTCACAAGAGTGAGGACTTCAACAACCTTTCCAAGGACACTCTGCTGGACCTCATCTCCAGTGATGAGCTGGAAATCGAGGATGAAGAAAAGGTCTTTAAGGCTGTCATCCAGTGGGTGAAATACGATCTGGATGAGCGGAAGGCTTATCTCCCAGAACTTCTGAGGAATGTTCGTCTGGCCTTGCTTCCCTCTGAATGCCTCAAGGAAGCCTTGGCTTGTGAGGACTTGATCATGGTGGATGAAAGGAACAAGCTTGTCTTGGATGAAGCTATTCAGTGCAAGAAGAAGATCCTCCAGAATGACGGGGTGGTCACCAGTCCCTGTGCCAGGCCTCGCAAAGCTGGTCACACCTTGCTGATCCTGGGAGGACAGACCTTCATGTGTGATAAGATCTACCAAGTAGATCACAAAGCGAAGGAAATTATCCCCAAAGCAGACCTGCCAAGTCCACGCAAGGAGTTTAGTGCCTGTGCCATCGGCTGCAAAGTCTATATCACTGGAGGCAGGGGCTCAGAGAACGGGGTCTCAAAAGATGTATGGGTGTATGACACTGTTCATGAGGAATGGTCAAAAGCTGCCCCAATGTTAATAGCTCGGTTTGGGCACGGCTCGGCTGAATTGGAAAACTGCCTGTATGTTGTTGGTGGACACACTGCAGTCGCTGGAGTCTTTCCTGCATCTCCTTCTGTTTCCTTGAAGCAAGTAGAGAAGTATGATCCCATATCCAACAAGTGGACGATGGTGGCTCCTTTGAGAGATGGAGTGAGCAACGCTGCGGTGGTGAGCGCCAGGCTCAAGCTTTTTGTCTTTGGTGGGACCAGCATTCACCGAGACATGGTGTCCAAAGTGCAGTGCTATGATCCAGCTGAGAATCGGTGGATGATCAAAGCCGAATGCCCGCAGCCCTGGCGCTACACGGCAGCCGCTGTCCTGGGCAGCCAGATTTTCATCATGGGAGGAGACACGGAGTTCACGGCAGCATCCGCCTACCGCTTCGACTGCGAGACGGACCAGTGGACGCGCATTGGGGACATGACAGCCAAGCGCATGTCGTGCCATGCTCTGGCTTCGGGGAATAAACTCTATGTGGTGGGGGGTTATTTTGGCACTCAGCGGTGCAAAACGCTGGACTGCTACGACCCTACGTCAGACACATGGAACTGTATCACAACAGTGCCTTACTCGCTCATCCCCACAGCTTTTGTCAGCACCTGGAAGCACTTGCCGTCATGATGAGGGTCAGGGCTCAGGGGCTTGTATCCAGGAGGTCAATAAGGTAAGGGTCTTCTCCTCTTTAACAGAAACTTGCTGTCTTGCCTCAATTGCATCTGCACACACCATGCCGAGGACACGGGTTCCCGGTTGCTCATATTTCACGAGAAGGGTACATTTAGATCTGGGATGCGGCGCCAGGAAAGAGTAATCGGCTCTGCAGTGTTGTAAGTCTAGCTAGCTCCCAGATTTCTCTGTTACCAGATGATCCTCACAGTATCTCAAGAGGTACATCTACGTAGGTGGTTGCAAGCAGGCCACAGCTCCTCTCCCTCTGCTCCAAGCCATGGATGTGCCAGCGTCACCCTTCAGTGGGTGTGTGGGTAGGGCGGGCAGATGGTCCACGACTGCTCTCACAGCTGTCACGATGGAATATGTCCTGTCCCCATGTGGTTGAAAGGGTTAAGGTTTCTAAAAGCACTTGCATATGAGTCCTGGGAGATACTAGGGCAAGTGCTTTGGAGAAAGTCTCAGTAGTTCAATATTTTTACTGAGTATCTGGGCAGTTTATTCAGAGCTGATTAATATGTAGGCAAGTGACCCTCGGGATACCAGAAAATCCTAGATCTCTTTTTATGCTCTATATTTACATTTCAGTGGGTAGCAGAAGCAAAAGCTTAGAAGCCGTGGTGCATTTGATGGTCCTGGTGTTTATTTAACATCCAAACTGTTGCTGGTTAAATCAGAACTTCTGAGACTTCTGTGTGAGACCTGAGTGGGAGGGAAGGGGTTTTGTAACCAGAAGAATGTGTTTATCGGGGTTTGGGGGGGTGTGAGAGTAAGAAAGTTGGTGAAAACTCATGATGTCCTGTCTCATTCTGGTGCTCTGCTTCTCCCTTGCTCAGGGAAGGTGCTACTGGAATGCCACTGGGACAAGGCTGTTGGTTCCTCCTCTCTCCTCCCCAGTGGGAGGTTTGGTTGCCATTCTGGTTATGAGTTTTTCTCCACAGAGCTTTGCATGTCTTCAGCAATCTGTGCTGAGATGCAGCTGACCAGGCAAAGGCCAAAAATTCTTCTCAGCTTGCATTGTGTGAAATCAGCTATTTGATATGGGCAGCACTTGGATAGTATTATCTTCCCGGCAAGTCTAACATCTCTGCTAGCTCAGCCTGCAGGTTTCACAGTGCCAGCAACACACAGAGCCCTGCTTTGGTGGTTGCAGACTACACCCCAACTAGGTGAGGGAGCTGGGAAACCCTTGAATATGGGGGCAGGACTGACAAGCTTCACTTACAGCTTTTATTTGGAAAGTGAGGACTGTGGGGAGGGAAATTCTTCCATAGACTCATCAAAATCCACTTCACTTAATACAGGGAAGAAAGAATGCTGCCCAAAGCCTCTAACACCCTCTCGCTTCCCTGCTTCCCACTTGGTGTGGTTGGTGTGCCTGGGAATTGCCCAGCAGGTGAAATTACTGGCATCTCCCAGTGATCATCTCTTTTGATGCCAGCTGGGAAGCAAGGAGGAGCTCCTGGCACCTGAGCTAGGCATTTGCCCAACATGACCACCTGGTTTTCTCAGGTGGAAAAAAAGCACCCAGAGCATTAATGCTGGCCTTTGATTTGTGAAACACCTGGTTTTAACATGGGTTGGACTACAGTGAGGGCAGGGCAGGAGTGGAAAGGGTTAAAATGAGATCTCTGAGAGCTTTCCCAGCAAGGGAAGATAATGGCCTTTCCAAATTCTCCTCCTCAGGCTGTTGCCTAGCATCTGTCACAGTGGCTCAGTAATCTAATTAACTGCCACTCAGCTATTAAATATTGCAACGAAGAGTGTGAGGACTCCATCATTTTCAACTCAGGTCAATGGGGCCTCCCTTTCAGAGCCATCCTAGAGCTGAAAATTTAATTTTCTCTGGTAGCAGATGCATCTGAATATTAAAGCTCAACACCAGCTGCATTGCTGGGAATAAAAATAGGGAATATTTTGAGGTGGGAGTTGATTCTTCAGCCACTGAATAAAAAGCGGTCTCCAAAGTCAGAGATATTATTTTCCTCTCCTACCTTTTTTTTCCTTTATACTATATTTGGGTTGTTCAGACCTAATAAACACCTTTGTGGGAGTTGCATAGATATTTTTTTCCCCCCCTGTAAAATGGAGCCTGGCACATGAAAACTAGGAACTGTAATATGCTAACCTGCAAATAAAACTGGTGAAAAGTCACTGTGTGAGGGTTTTATGTGCTTTTTTGGCTTCACTTCCACTTTTTGGTTAAAAGAAGTATTTAAAATATATATGACTTCTGCCAGACAGAATGTCTCTTCACATCATTTTTCTAGGGATTGATTTTTAAAAAAATTTTTTTAAACTAAGTTATTGTTACGGCCTCAGCCAACTGTGACAGCTCCTTAAATAAAGCACCGAGACGGGTGAGTGAAGGCCAGACCTGAATGTCTCTGCTGTGCTTGCATGGCCCATGCAGCCAGGCTCCACATGCTTGCCTCGGCTGCCCTGGCTGCACCTGTGCCAAAAGTGGGCTCAGGGACAGGGGTAACTGGCTATAGGGTGCTGTGACTGCCCTGTCCTCGAGCAGGTCTGGCCGAGGGATCTTCTGGCTTGCAGCTCCCACCATGTAAGGTCTCTGCTGCAACACCCATTTTAGTCCCTACAGGATCCTTCTTCAAGTAGAGGTACCCAGAAGGCAGGTTGGCTGTGGGTGTGCTTTGGGAATGCTAATCCTAGGGGAACCCCCTCAGCTGGAGAAGGCTCGGGAGGGACCATCCAAGGTGCCCTCAGAGCAGAGCAAGCTGGGCTGGTGGGGAAAGCCCTGGGCAATCGTACGGTAGGAAACAGTGCTTTGTACACATGAAAAAACCGACCTTCTCACCTATAAACTGGTGAGCTTGCGTTCATACTGGCCCTGAAACCTAAACAGTATGTCCTTGAAAAATGCTGATCATAAAACACCGAGCCTGTTTTTCATTTAAAGCATAAAACTGATCAGCTGGAAATGTTTCCTCAAGGGCATGGCCTTCACCCCTCCCAGCAGGAGCCAGGGCACCTTTCGGCAGAGGTCCCAGGGCCGTGTGACATTAATTTAGTGCTTATTGCCCGCAGTTAATTCCAGGGATCAAGTATGATTAGCAATATGAAGCGTGAAAGCCTGGTCTCCTCCCACCCGTTGGTGGTGGAGCCATGAGGAGGGGAATCATTACAAAAGTGAAATAGAACACTGAGCCCGTGGCTAATAAAGACGCTCTGTGTTTATAAACACAAGCAAAGCCCAGCCAGGAACTCGAGGGACGATGCTGGGTGGTCTGTGGCAGTCCTGTGCAGCGACAATTGATGGGGACAACCCTACACCTCCCAGGAGGTGACTTCAGGTGGTACCAGAAACAGGTTCTCCACGCTGCCTGTCTCCAAATTAAAAGTGGCTTCTCCAAACCATCTGTCCTGTGGGCCACTCTCATTTTGATGGGGCAGAGTCCCAGATGGGCTTGGGCCAGGACGAGCAGCCTTCAGGTGGGGGTTGGGATGGTCACCGGGCGAGAGGGAGCCGCTCCCAGGTTGCACATTCCAGCCGGGGAAGATGAGATGGAGAGGGAAGTCGCTGCATGCCTCAGTGCTGGCTCCTGAGCTGCAAACACTTCCCTGGGGTGGAGATGTCGGAGCTCCCATCTCAGAACAAACAGGGACACAGCAGGTAGGAGCCAGGGGTTCCCTTCCCAATGCCTTTCTGCTCCTGCAGGACCCTCCTCACGGGCTGGGCTGTAGGCGTTGGACACTGGTGGCCAGGCACTGCTCAGGCACTTATTCCTGGGGCTCATCCGAAAGCCTGCAGCCTGTTTTGTGGCTCCCGCCAGCACCCTTTGGTGGGTTTAACTCCTGGGAGGGCTGTGGGCTGGCACCAACTGGTGCCTGCTGTTGGGTGGGTGCTGAGCAGCCAAGGCTGCAGGTTTTGAGGTAGCTCTGGCACCTAAAAGCTGAACTTTGGCCCGAAAGCTCCTGCAAGTATTTAGGCAGCGTGCCAGGCCCAGAACTGTATTCTAAAACCATGGTTACGCTAAGTGTTGGATCTGTTCAATAACTTTTCCTGATTGTTTCATTACAGCTTAGATAACAAGCTTTTTGCAAAGATGGTTTTACTGCTGCCCGGTTTGGCTCCCCTTCCACGTGGAGCAGCGCTTGGTCAGCTTTTACCTTGCAAGAAGCTGCAGGGTTTTGTTGCCCGTGCATCGCTCCTGTCTCTGTCTGCAGAGCCCTGCTCACAGCCGGACATCTTCCCTGTGTGCCTGCAAACGGCAGCCTAAAAAAACCTCAGGATAATCTCCCGGCTCCTAAACGCTGCAGCTCACCTGTGTGCTGCTGGGTTGGTTGCATGCAACCTGTTACAACCTCACTGGTATTGCCGGAACAAAGTCACAGCTGGTTTCTCTCAATGGCTCCTAGGGAAACCCATTTGCATGCGTATAATAGCGAGGCCGGATAAACAGGGACGGCAGTTTTTCTGCCGCTGCTGCTCTTTCCAAGCGTCTGGTTGTCTCTGAAGCCAGTTTATCAGGCAGCGTTGGAAGGGAGTGGCTGGCCTGGGGAGGAAAGTCGATGAAAATCAGGCTTTTCCTAACCCTGGGCAGATGGAAACATGTGCAGTCTGAGCTTGGCCCCAGACTGGATTAATCAACCCCATGGAAATGTCAACTGTACAGATGATTTTGGAGGACACGGCGGAAAAAGAGAAAAAGGGTCTTTTTGTTTTGTCTGTTCCAGTTCTTGGACCCTCCTCCCTGCCCTAAAAAAAAAAAGGCTAAAACTTCATTTCCCTCAACTTTTCATTCCCTTGTCATGTCCACAGAAGTTTCCTGGCTGGCTCCGCCCGGCTGCCCGGTGCTCTGAGCCCTCCCCAGCTGAACGCCTGCCCTCTCCCCTCTCCTGTGAAAGCAGAGCAACACCCCAAGCCCTAAATAAACCAGCTGCTTTCTGCCTCCACCCATCTCTAGGATTCGGGGTGTGGGGGGTGACCCCAGTAGCTGCCAATGTGCAACCCTTTTTCTGGTGTTCCCTGCATGGGCTGAGCTGAGCATCACCCCTGTTAATGAACTTTCTCTTTGCCTCCCCAGATGCCAGAGTCACAGCCACGTCCCCTGTCTCGCTGCTGGAGCTGACGCAGCGACCGAGTCCCCTCGTGTCCTCCCGCACAGGACTCCGAGGAGCCTTTCGCATCCCTTCCCGGCACCAGGAGCAGGAGGCACAGCTGGCATCACGCTGGGGGGGCGCCGAGGGCCATCCCAGCCCCACCACCAGCCGCCGGGCAGGGACGGCGAGGAGCTGGGAGCGCTGGCTGCAGGGATGGGGCTGGGGACTGGGGGTGCGGGGCGGCTTGTGGGCACCAGTGGCCCCATGGGACTGGGGAGATGGAGGGTGTGCACCAGGCTGCATCCATTGGCAAGCACAGCGTGGGGAGCCATTAGGTGCTTTTTGTTACTCGCTTGGGGGGGTAAAGAGATATTAATAATGTTTTTTGTAAAGGCAATGAACTTGCCATAGGCAATGCCTGCTGTTCGGGTGACTTGGAAGTGTTTTTTAAAGGGAAAAGGGGTTGAGAGCACCTGGCTCTCCCCATCCTCTGGCCACTCCGTGGAGGCAATGGCTGTTGAAACATTAAAGTGTGGGAGCTCAGGGCAAGCTGCCAGCAGTGCTGGGTACCGCAGCAAAACAGGGCAGGTGCCTTTTGTTTTGCACTTTGGGGCTTTTTTTGCTTTTTTTTTCCCCCCTCCTCTCCTCACTGCAGCCGGTTGTGATTTGGTCGGAGGCCGGGCAGCTCCCCGCACGCAGGTGCTGGGAAGAGCGCGGCGGCTCTGTTAGTGTGCCAAGGCACCGGCACCGCCGCCGAGATATTCACCAGATAAACCCGCCGTGTGCTCAGAGCCGGTCTTCTGAGTTTCCCCACCGTGCTCGCCGAGCAGCGCGTGGGTGAGGGTGTAATTAACAAATGAGCAGAAACAGAGGTGCAGCGGGGCAAAGCTCGCGCCTTGGGAAGGGGCATCTTGCCTCTGGAGAGGCCTCGGAGGGAAGCGAGCAGACGAGGGGAGCATCGCAGAGCTGGCAGGACGGGCTGGGGAGGGTCCCCCTCCTTCCCACTGCGCTGTACGGCTTCACCTTGGAGAGATGTGAGCATTTTTGACTGCACAGCTGCCCCAGGTTATCCACACAAACTGGCTGCTGGCTGGGTTTACCCATGCAAGAGTGGTCAGCTCGAGTCGCTCCTTATTCACCCTGTGGAGGAAGGCACGTGGATTTTGGGATACAGGGATGCAGCTTCTGAGTGGCCTCTTCCAGAACTGGCCACCGCTGAAGACTGGTCCTGCACCGCCCCAGCATTCCGCTTCCCTCCGTAGCAGATCTGGTCCTGCAGATGCTTTGGGCTTGCCTTTTGCCCCTGGATTAGGTTAAGCTGTAGCCTGGCCAGCTGAATGATGCAATGCGATGAAAAGCTTTGACATGGCTTCAAACAACAAAGGTCTTTTTGGAGCAGTGAGCGCCCGTAGCTGCCAGGAAGAACACACTTTCTGCACAGCCAGTCTGTGATGCTCTGAATGACATTTATTTACATTTTCTAGTCTTTTTTTTTTTCTTTTTTCCTTTAGCTGCTTGTGAACTTTAATAAAAATGATGATCTGGGAAACGGTTTGTGTGTTTTTCACAGGAGTCTTCATTCTTAAGCAAGTTGGATTTAAGTCTAATAACAGGGACGAGGAATAATAGCAGGGTTGGCACTTGGTGAGGCAGTTCACAAACAACCTCCTAAGCAACCAGCCCGGCTGTAATTATTATTGCTTCAGCGCTTGGGAAACTGAGGCACAATGTCAGGTGTCTTGTTCAGGGTTAGTGGTAGATCTGGGAATAAAGTCCAGGGCTTCTTGTGTCCTGAGGACATCATGTGTCTCCTTCGCCACAGCTGCTCTCACTCAGCTCGACTGTGCCATGATTTTAGGAGAACTTGCAAGTCTGCAATGCTAGTACCTGCCAAATAGGTTGAGGGGGCCCAACCCAGACACAGCCGTACTCCTGTAGGGAAAACCAGTCATTTCTAAGGAAGACGAAGAAGGATTTATACCTCTGTTTTACTTATTTGCCTTCGCTTGGCTGCTGCAGCTCCCAAGAAAGGGGCCCATTGCCGGGTGAGATGGGCTTTCCAGATGAGGCCTCTGTTCACGCTTCTCCTCCGTGTGCATCTTTTCCCATCCCAGAGGAGCAGGGGACTGGGAAGGCTCTGGGCTCTCCCCTGCTACGAGACCAGCAGCTCCAGCTTTGCTCAGGACAGGGAGCACGAGAGCATTGCTCAGGGCACCTAATAGGCACAAGGCAAAACACAACAACCTTCCCAGTCTGTATCTGCCTCCTCTGACTAGCAGGGGCTGTTGGGCTTGCTAAGCGAAACTTCCTACGGGTGCTGTGCACGGTCTCAAAGGGATTTGGAGCCTGAAGTTCTGAGCTGTAAAGGAGACTGGGAACACGTCTCCTTGCCTGCAGGAACTGGGTTGGCAGCAGCGTTAGCTGACGTGAGCTGGGCAGATACAAGTGTAAGGCTCCATAGAAAAAGCTCATTAAAGAGCCCTTTGGGAAACCAATTCAGGGTAGAAATTACTGTTTGATGAGCAGAAGAGGGAAAAAGAGAGGGTGTGTGTGAATGAAATCCTTTTCAGTTTTGTTGGTTCAGGTTTTATATGGGACTCTGGGACTTTAAATACCAGCTCGGGAGGCTTTACAACTGGCTGGCTTTGATATGAGCCATGCAAAGACCTCCTCTTTTGTATTTATTCTGGAGCCTGCCTGAAAGACAATTCAAAAGCAATCAGCAGCTGCTGTGACAGCACAAACCTGTTGCTATGGAATTAAATGCGATGCGAATTACAAAGGTTTCTTGGTTAGCAGCAACAAAGTAAAAGGGGAGTAGGAGATGGAAACGGATGCAACAGTCAGAATAAAGCTACAGCCAGAGCGGGGCTGGGTTTTAACTGGGAGGTACAGGGGAAGAAATGTAAACATGATTTGTTTTGCTTTATTAAAGGAGCTTTTATGCCATCTCAGTGGGTCAAGCTCAGCTTTGTCCAGGAGCGAGTGCTTGGGAGAGGCTTTTCTGGTGGCCTTGCAGGGGTTGTGTGTTCCCAGGCTCCTGGGAAACATGCCCACATGCCGTGGCCAGCCCTCGCTGTGGGGTGTCGGGCGCTCAGACACCTTCCCCACGAGGTGCCCGGGACTGGGCACGGAGAGCCCCAGAGGTGCAGGACCTTGCTCAGACCCAGGCATGGCAGCGACGTGCTGGCGGCAGACCCAGGCCTGAAGGGTGGTTTGTTCCACACCTCCTGCTACCCTGTTCTGCAGGGGCCCAGTCCCACAGGAGAGCTTGGACAGGACACAGCTCCTTCCAGCCCCCTCTGGCCTGGTCGGAAGCTTGCCGTGGGCTCTCTCCCCCTCGGTTCCCCAGCTCTGTAACAGGGTGCTTCTCATGCCCCAAAAAGCACTTGGGAGGAGAGGGCAGGGAGGTTCTCAGAGGTAGGACTGGGCAGGCAGCTATGGGACCAGACCTCTCCCACGACCAGGTCTTGGGACCTCCATCCCCAGGGACTGACTATGCTGAACCTCCCCAATTATTTAAATACGTCTTATTTAAATGAAACCCATAGTACCTTTTTAAATATGCATTTTCCCAGCCTGACCCCAGCTGGCCTTGAAATAATAGTGTTGTGCAGTGAAGCCCTACGAGGAATTATCATCTGAGCTCACTCTCCCTTTGTCACTAGAGTCAATTAAAAGCAGAGTAGCTGGTGATTTAATACCTCCGGTGTCTGAGGAAGCCCCACATCCATCCAGAGGCTGGCTCTGGCATTTTAGACACATAATTGGAGTGGAGGAGTGGTTTTTTTCCAGTCATCCAACACGCTTTCAAATTCATCCATGTCTATACAGAGCACCGAAGCCTCATGTCCTTGGTTTGTCATCTTGTCCTGCACGTTAATTAATGCCCCAACATTGCACATTCTCCCTGCAATACGTCCCGTGTCAAATTGTTTTCCTATTCCTCACACACCTTCTCCCTTGGGATAAAACCCAGCATGTTTTAGTGTCTGAAGAGGGTCCAGGCTCACAAACAGCCACCCTAGGAAAAGCTCACAAATGAAGTTAAGTTTCCAAGAGCAGGAGAAACCATTGACCCCAGCTCCCCACAACCAACTGGAAATTTAAACTGGGCCCAATCCCTCTTGCTCCAGTGCCCTGAGGGTACAGGCAGGAGTGGTGGGGGGCCCCAAGACAGGACTTGTGGCAGGGACTCCTGGTGGGAGTGAATAGCAGAGGCTGAGCTCATTTATCCTCCTTTCCTTACAATCTCCCTTTTCTTTCCATTTCACCACCTCCTTATTTAACATCAGCAGCTGTTGTGCAAAGCCATCAACCCTGTTTGCAGCAGTGTGACCTACTTTACCGCGTCGGCCTGACTTCCTCACTGAAATCGCAAGCCCAGAGCCCACCCAAACCATTCAGCGTTTCTCAGCTGAATAACAAATCCAATTAGGTGGAAGAAAGCCTGGCTTTCACGCTGTCAGCGCCTGGACATCTCACTTCCCTCTCCCCAGCACACGCTGCGCCACTGATGGCTGCGTCTCACAGACATCGCAGACAAGGACCCCTCTGTATTGCTGTGCCCCTCCCTCCAAATAAAGATGGGGGAAGGGTTCAAGAGGACTGATCCTGGCTATCCGACGCGTCCTTTCATTCCTCCTGACAGCCCCCCAGAGACCACAGAGCTCAGGAATCACATAGTCTGGGGCTTTTCATTCTGGCTCTCTTGGGAAGCCCTCCCGTCCCAGCTGAGGCTGGAAGGAACCGTGTGGGGCGATGCCAGGACGGCACAACTTGTGCTTGTTAAAAACCTGCTGGCACTTTCAGCCAGGATGTGACTTAATGATGGATAGAAAGTCCCGCCTCTCATTCCCGGCATCACACCTAACCCCAGTCCTGCAGCTCTGTCCAGAGAAAACATTTCAGTTCTGCCCTTTGCTGCTCCCCTTAGTCTCTTTTTCCACCCCAGCAGGGACCTTTCTCCCTACAGCCACCAGCAGGCAGCCAGTCCCCAAGACGCTGGCTCTGCTCTGTCGTGGGGGATAGCTGTGTGTTAAAAGGGATGAGTAGAAACAGAACAAGGAGAAAAAAGCTCAAGGGCCACCAGAAAAAGCCCCTTTGGTTTCCAACTTCCCTGGCTGGGTAGGATGGACGGACATTCCCCTGCCCAGATGTGAGCCCAGCAGCACTGGGGCCTGCAGCGTGTCGCTGCTTGGCTCTCCAGCAGGTGCAGGGAGTTGGGGGAACACACATTATTCCATTTCTGGGTCACTGTCTGAAGGAACGACACACGTACACACTCTGACGGCTGCTTCCCTTCACCCAGCCGAGCGCCTGCCGCCTCCCGGCCCCCTCCTCTGCCCACGCTGCTGCCCCGTCGGGCTTACGGCTGCTCTGGGGCTTCCCACAGGGCTCTGCTAATGACTCACCACTCCTGCTCAGCTCTAATTAGGCTCCTGTCTAATTAGGTTCACTGGAAAGATGCGGCCGGTGAGAAGCAACTCTTTGGTGAAAGGAAAAGGGAAAGAAAGAGCGTCTGGAGACGCCGAGTGCCGGAGGGAGAGACGCCAGGCTGCGGCGAGAGGTCAGGGGGAACTACATCTGTGCAAGGGATCAACCACAAAGGAGAGAGCAAAGGGACCTAAACAAGCCTCCCACCCTGGGGACCCTCCTGGGGCTCAGCCCTGCCCCGTTGGGGAGCAGAAAACAAACCTTGGCTCTATCCTGCTGGGGACACCTGGCTGAGGCACCCGGATGTCCTCCAGCCAAGAGTGAAGGTGGCTGTTTGTAGCCCTGTTGAGCAAGTTATCAACAAACAAAAGGAGCCCCAGGATGCAGGGGAGCGGGACGGGGCTGTGCAGGCAGCGGGGTGGGGGAAGCTGGTCCTGAACTGGCAGCATCCTCCCCTGAGCCACCTTGGAACAGAGGGCAGGAGAGCAGGCTCTGGAGCAAAGCCTTGTTCAGAGGGTTTCAGAGGTGTGAAGACAGCTTTTGGGGGGTCACCTACTGTGTCATCCTGTGAGGGCTGAGGCTGCTCACTCGTATGGGCTCTCACATCAGTTGCTAGTGTCAAATAGTATTTTCCCCTTAATTTAAAGATGTTTCAGCCCCAAACAACCCATTTGCAGTGTTTAACTTCCTTCTAACCAATTAACAAAACCCAGGTGCCTTCTATGGCAAAGGGAAGTCATTCCTTTACTGTTCACCTTGTATCTGATCACAAGGCATCTCACTCGCTGAATTAATTAGGGTTTTGCCTTTCCTTCTCTCAATAAAGCCTCCATGAATGAGCAGCCTGTCTGCAAGCCCCAGTCTAGCTTGCACCTGTGTCCTCCCAGGCCTCCAAGATCTCACCCTGGAGCCAGCACTGGGACTGAACCCAGCAAAGGGCAGGAAAGGGGAAATACAGGTAACACAAATGTGAAAAGTGTCACTAAAACGTATTTCTGAAGAGCTTCTCCAGCCCCTGTCAATGCTTTAAGAGTCCCATCCAAGTGTAAGGATCCTTCATGACCCCTTTTAGGTGAAGGTGACAGTGAAAATCCAACCACATCCAGAAGACCCACCTATGGCTCCGCAGAGATCTTTTCTCTAATCTTGGTTGCTAAGGAAAAGCCGGGGCTGGGCAAGAAACCTCAGATGCTCAGAAACACATCACTGCTGCTTGGAAACCATCTAAAATAATTGACCCATGTGGTCTGGGGAGAACATCCATTCTGGCTCAGAGCACAGACTGTGGGTGGAATTGTGGAACAGCTGGTTTAGGATATTCAAACTGCCACATGGAGAATGTCCGGAGAGGTGGGGTCCCTTGTTTCCTCCTCTGCCTCAGGCAGTTTGCATTGCGTGCCCAGGCTGCCCTCCGGCCTATGGAAACAGGGGGGCGGTTTGGTTTGTGCTGTGCAGGACCAGAGAAGCTCACTCTGTCTGGTTTGCTCTGCACCTCGGCCTTGCCCTGGCAGGAGCTTGATTCGGCAAGAATTTGACTTTCTGCATGTCATTTGTCATCAGTAAATATGCCCTTCCTCCTCCCATGACCAATGCCTGTGGTATCTCAGCAGCCGGGTGCAGGAGCGCTGCCAGCAGCAGCTTCTCACACTTCCAGCAGCGGCTGGGGCCGTTGTTTTACTGCAGCAGCGCAAAGGCTTGGGGTAACCCAGCGGTGCTTTCGTTGGGCATCCAGGTTTCAGAGCCAAGAGGGGCCGCAGGAAAACGTGCTCTTTAAACACCACACACAGGAGCCGACAGTTCGGCGAAAGCTTTTATTCGCTTTGGTAAATAGGTGAGCTGGGACGAATGGGAATGCAAATAAAATGAGGACTACTGAACAGCCGTCGAGATAAACGAGCTCTTTCATCTCCTGTCTCACACCCAGGGAGCTGCCCGTCTCGGAGCAAGCGCTGCGTGACAGGGCGTAGGTTTGGGTTCATTGGCAAGATCCGGGTTTTTAGAACAGCACATGCAACACAGATGTGAGAAGGGGGAGGGATACACGCGGTGCACGGCTGGCTAACGGCGCACAGGAGAGGGGTTGGCCTTTCCTAACACCTGCTAAGGAACAACCCAACGCCACCAAGCAGCGTTTATGTTGATGACCTGAAGGCTTTGACCAATACATCTGATTCTTCTCAAGCATCCTCTCGCCCTCCCTATCCCACCTCTGAAAACAAGTGAAATAATAGATGGAAATGAAGCAGTTCCTCTGCCTCAGAATCAATATGCAGAGGGTGAAGGGTGCAGGTCTCCCTGCTCCTTCCTCCTGGGGGGAGGATGCTCCAGTCTCATGCAGGACAGGGGCAGCTGTGAGCGGTTTAACGGGTTAAAAAAAAAAAAAAAAAAAAAAAAGAGATGGTAGAGAAACTCCAGCCATGGCATGTAGTCCTCTGTGCCGGCTCCTCATCGCACTGCGGAGCAAAGCTCCCTCGGCTCTGTACTTCTGGCACCCTCTTCTGCCTGGACTGATGCCTGCAGGCACTGGGATCACCACCGGCCTTCACCTCCCCGGGCAGAGGAAGGACCCGGACGCTCACCACAGCCTTTCCGCCTTTCTGCGCGGCCTCCTCTTGCAGGGGATGGGGCAATACATAAAGCACAGCCCACCGTGGGCGCAAACATCCCCCCTTCTCTCCCCATCCTTGTGATGAGATGTAGCATCTCTTGCTCCCTCAGCCAAATGATGTAAACCCCCCCCCGTGTCCAGGATGTGCTGAAGACACGGAGCTATTTCAGCAGGTTACAGAAACTCTATGCCATGAGAGAGCACACGCAGCCACCAGACTGCCACTTATCTCAGCTTACCGAGCTGAAGTGGCTGATAACGGCTCTGACACTTCCCCTTCTTGTAAAAAGATGAAAAACCTTCTGTGTGGGGGGAAAAAAACCAAGGAGCTGAGTATCCTTATGGCCATATGCCCTCCAGCAAAATGCAGAAGAGAAGGAAAATAAGAGTCCAGTGAGTGCAGACTGGACTCCAGATGATAAAAGCAGTGCAAACATTTGAGTACAGGTTGGGGTCACGTCTATTCATTCAGCCTCGGTGCAACAAAGTTAACAGCACAAATACCAAAGGTGTGGAAATAAATCGGGCAGAAAACTCAGACTTAAAATCAAATTTATTTAGAGGAAAAAATGACTTTACAAGAGGTTGATGCTGATAACTAAAAAGGAAGATAAATAAAAGCTTGTTACAAAACCTAATGGTTTCTGGCAAGTTACAGAAAAACTGAAGAATTTTACAGTCAATAACCTGCTCACTTTTTACATAATTACAAATTAACATACAGCAATTAGGTTTTACCCTTTTTTTTTTTTAAATCCTTTTTTTTCTATTTTCTTTTTCAACTTTTTTTTTTTTTCAACTTTTTTTTAATGGGTTCAACATGAAAATGCAAAGCATTTTTTTTTTTATTTTTTTTTAAGAAACAAACCAAAAGCAGAGGTATATCAGGTTATTAAAATACACCTCCTCAACGCTCTGGGAATTACTCAAGTGCATTCCATATTAGTACAAAATAAACATCAGGCTAAACTTTAACCATAGGCGAACTGAACTGGACATTGTTTTTTTTAATTTTTTTTTTTTGAGTCAGTGTTTAATATTGATAAAGAACATAGTAAAATACTTTAGAGCATGGAAAGGATGGATACCTATAGACAGCCTGAATACATACAAAGCTTATAGCTGTATGCAAAGCAGTGAATGTTATCCTGTTCCCCCCTCCCCCCAAGCAATGGAAGCTGAATATATCTGGGCAAAGCATCAGGGTCAGTGAAACGCGTGTGGAAAGAAAGGGCACCGAGCCCTGAAAACGCAGGTGGGAAGGGAGCTAGTGTTACGCTTCCCATCACTCAAGAGCACGAGGTGTACGAGATTAAGCCAGTTCAGCTCGCCTATCTTTAAAACTTAGCTGTATCGCTGGATCAAGAACTGATCACCGATGGCTGCCCCTTCTGACAAACGAAGCAAGAGTTATGAGCAGTAGGGGAGGTTTTTTATTTAAAAGGGTGCCTTAAATTATGTTAAATTCCCAAACCTGGCCAGCAGGCAGAATAATTTCCAGACTTCTGGTTAACAAGGAATGTTTTGTGGGATTTTAGCAGATACTCTCTTGTGCCCCCTGCCCAGTCCTCCTTTGCCTCGTGCCACAGATATCCTAGACAGCTTCCTTGGGATTTGGCACCTGATGAACCTCATCTGACTCGGTGGCATTTGGAAGGACTGGATTTGGGTGTTTCAGCAACAGCTTTGAGATATCCTAGTGCCTCAAGGAAGGTGCAAAGATCATCAGACTCTATGGGTGTTCCTGCCTTTGAAAGGCAGTACAAGTCCGCGCAAGCTAACGGCATTACTGTGCTTCTCAGCAGTGGTCAAACTTCCAGAGTGAAAAGAAGGGTCCACCCTCAGTGGCGGTGAGAGCTCCTGCCCCAGGGATAGCACCTGGGAGCTCTCCCAACGGCCTGGACAGTAAATGACTTAGTGCACAAAGGGCCTCACTTCCCTTATTTGGCTGCATCCCCCCACCTCCTTTGCCCTGGGTTTCTCCAAGGAAAAGGAGGTGGAGGGCAAAACACTGGCAGGACAACTGCTTCCCTCCCTGCAGCAGCACCCGTGGTGAGGGAGGTGATGATGATGCCAGCCAGCATGGGCTCTCCCGGGGGATATACCTGAGCCATCAGAAGCCAGTTCCTCTGGTCCTGCCACTCACCCTATCTGCAGTGGGACTGCAGTCAAGATTCACACCCACTTTGGTCTAAAAATAATACAAAAAGCTTGGCCCTTCCTCCTCTCCTGGGGCAAAGCCAAACCAAACCAGGAATATACCTACTTGCTGCTCAGATTTTTCTGGGGGTGCAGAGGGGGGGAGCAATAGCAAAGCTGATTGTCTCCACATAACCAAAATGAAAAGGGACAAGACCAGTTCCATTTAAAGTGCTTTATGGCATCAACCTGACATCAAGTTACATGTTGAGATGATCACTTCATTTAAAAGAAGCTAAGGCCTACCCCACACAATTCCACAGAGTCTCACACCATTTGCTACAGCTGCTCTCTCTTGCTGGGGTATTCTGGCACCTCCAGCTAACACTGACCACTTTTGTACTTCATCTGAGCCCACACTCCCACTTCCTCAGTCACCAAAACACCTTCTGTTGGGCAGTGATAAAGAACAGGCAAAGAAAAGCCCAAGAAAAGAAAATCTGATCTTTCCCCTCCATAAAACAGTAGCAAAAAAAGCTCCAAGAGCCTCTGCTGGGTCCTCTTCTCCCTCCAACAACGGGAGTTTTGCACAGACATCTTTGAACCTGCTCTGTGTCCCAGGAATCTAGTGCAGAATGGGGGGTTTGGTTACTCCAGACTGGATCAAGAGACTGTCTCTGGGAACCAGAGACAGCGTCAGGCTGTGCTGAAGAAATAAAATGCTTTCAACAATTGCAGGAAGGATGCCAGGTGTGAAACTGAAGCAAATGTAGTTTTAAGGCCAGGCAGAGGAAAAGCTCCGGTGCTGTAAAACTGGGACCATACTCAAGCAGACCACCCTACGTAACCTGCAGGGATCAGAGTGGGAATCCAACCCTGGGAACCTATGCCAAGCCTTTCCAAAGAAAACCTGAGAGGGGGAAAAGTAAAAGACTAAAGAGATAAAAAACAAGCCCTCACCTTCCTAAAGGTGAAAGAAGGGGGAAGCAGTGTGGGAGTAAAGGCTTCATTCAAAAGAAGTGAATCATACAGTAACAGACATCCTCCAGGGACAAAGGTCTGCCCACCAGAATGAAAGACACAAACAGCTTTGATATGCAGTATTTCTGGTCTGTGTATTTCTGACTCATGCCCATAGTTTCTCTGACAGGGAATCATGGGGACATTAGGAGATCACTTAGCCAATATTATTTTCACTTAGGGCACTGACTGTTCTTTTTTGATTTGCGCAGGTCAGCAGAGACAGTCAAGCCAGGAAGCGACTCAGCCCTGCCACCCTGGGCCTTTGGATGCCCTTCTCAGAGCCACGGGACGTTCCCATGTTGCAAATTCAAGATGTGCTGGGAGTGGAGAAAAGACAGTGGGCTAAAAAGAAAAGCTCATATTGGCAAAGGCTATTACAGACTGAGGGGAACTTTCAGAAATACCGGGGACCTGATCTGTGTTTACGCAACAGTAAATGAGCCATGCACTGCTTTGGTTTCCAAAAATTTCAGCTCGGCACATTCATTTTTGCAGATGTATCAATAGCGGGGCAGAAGTTATTTTCTGAAACTGGTGGGTTTCTTATGAAAAAGGTAACACCACAACACCAGCACATGCCTCTTTTATCTCCCTTTGGATTCAGGAGCTGCTTGTATCTCTCCAGAGAAGCAACCTCACATCACTGCAAGATGCTCCGTGCTTTGCTTTTTCCTTTGCCTCCAAGGAGTATGAGAAAACCTAAACAAAACATTTAAACAAGGAAACTAACTGATAGGAGGAGTCTTGTCTCAAGTCACTGCTTCTTTTTCCAGATTTTTTTTGGCCCAAAGATGCTCTGTCTTAAAGAAAGCTCTCAGTTGAAATTGTGTAACTCTGGGCATGGCACAGGCTGCAAAGCAGCGCTGCCCAAACCCTGGTTTTGTAGGAACCAGGGAGATAAGAACATTTGGTTTACCAATCTTTTGGTAAGAAAAAAAAAAAAAAAAAAAAAGGGGGGGGGACACACACACAAAACCACCCCTCAAACCCCCAAACAAAAGAAAAATAAAAAGTAAAAAGAAATAAAAAAATAAAACCAAGTAAACTTTTAAAAAAAAGAACTCTTTCAAATAAACAGAAAGATAAATATTTTTTGCAAGCCCTGCTTGCAATTCAGTACAAGCACCAAACAATATTTAAAAAAACCCCAAAAATAAATCTCAAACCTTTTCTTTTTTTCTTTTCTTTTTTTTGAGTCTTAATAGTTTAGAGAGCTTCAAAAGCAAGCAGGCGGTTTAGGATTCCTGCACTGAACCAAGACAGACCAGTCTAAGCATCCACCTCACCATCAACGCTGCTGATACTCATCAGCACCTAACTCTGAAAACTGCTGCGTGTTACTGGCTTGTGAGAAGCCAGAGAACAAATTAAAACCAAACAATAGTGCAAGAAGAGAAATTTTTTTTTTTAAAGAAAAACTGGTAAGAAAGGAAATGCACTTGACAGCTTCAAACTCTGAGCAAACCTTTGAGCTATTTTGAAGCCGATAGCATCTTGTTACCATTTACAAATCCGCCTGGGCAATTCCCCTGAGAGGGTTTGGAAGAACAGTAATTTTTGAAAAAAGTTTGGCTCGCTGCATTTCTCTTCCCCCGCTGCACACATCCCTGTATTCAGCAGCTGTACAAACACCTCACAGTCGGCACAGCGAGAGCTGCCCTCGGACCTTCCCCTTCTGCTGACGGCGACACGGGGACGCACGGACACTTTCACCCTAGAGCCCACGGGGATGGAAAAGGACCTGACACACTGGACCTTTGGACCTGTACCACAGTGGTTTTGTCAGGGAGAATATATCTTTTCCCCAGAAATGGTTAATAAGTGCATGGTATTGTACAGGCACAGGGACTAGGAGCTGCCTCTTTGGAGTTCACTCTGCGCACAGCACTCAGCCCCTGACCTGCGACGTCTCACTGAAGTGCTCTGAAATTGCTGTTGTCTCATTCTGTCTTAGAAATGAGCAAGGGAAGCTGACAAAACTCAGAGAAACAGGAGCCCAATGGTAACACAAAAAGTGGGGGAAGAAAAATACAAATAACAGAACAAAAGTCCCTAAAAGCCAATTTTCAGCAAGTAAGTCATCAGGCTTGTAGTGAAGGGATATCAAATGCAACTGGAGAACTGTAGTCTGGAAAAAAAAAATTATCTTTACTTAGGGGAAGGGAAGGAGTGAGTTGGAGCTCAAAGAGATTGTGTAAAAAAACATTGCTTAGAGTTGTTCCCACTTGAACACTGTCTGTTCTGGCTCCCTGGGGCTGCCTTACAAGCCTACTGAACTTCTCTTTTCTGCATCGTTTTAAATATATCCAGACGTTCTGTTTGATTCTAGAAACAGTTTGACATTTAAATCCTCTGCCCCATGGAAATCTTTTGGAATTACTTTAGAATTATTTTCCTCCGAATTTTTCTTTTGAATGCTGTTGCTGCTTCCTGGTGTAAAGTACCTTTCTGAAACCAAACAGTCCATATACCATGAGCACAAAAGGGGCGTGCAAGTCAATGGCATTACAATTGGAGCAGTAAGAGCAAGATATTTAATATCTACACGCTCCCTGAAAGTCATCAGGTATCATCTATCCCCATGGGCCGAGCTAAGCTTGGCTGTACAGACTGTAAGCATATCCCAGTGGATACATAGATACATATATGTATATATATACAGTATATCTATATATGCCAGTGTGTACGCACCATTTGTAGAGTCTCAATCTTTTGCTAAATGCTTGGTTTTGGTTACGTTCCCCAGAAAAGGGGAATTTGAAGGCACAGACCCCTTAAGGCTATGTTCTCCCATCCTTTAGCAGTAAGGAGAGACAGAAAACACCTATCCCAATCCATTTAACCCAAAGTTGGCACAGAGAGGTGGTACTATTTGCCACGCAGTCAGTCTCTCTGGTGAGAATTCACGCAAAACCACAGGAGAGAGGCCCTTTCCCACCACTTAACAGACTTTGTAACATGTTTTATTTAAAACCTCCAGATGCTTGTCAGCTGCAGGCACCAGCAGCGTGCTGTGGAGCGGGTAGGGAGATGTCCACTGTACCAATGCTGAGAGTGACCTATAGAACCGTCCGTGCTCAGCAGAAGATCTCCTCACCCTCTGGAGGTGCTTCTGATGAGTGAGAATCTGCAGCACAAAAAAAAAAACAAACCAAAAACAAAAACAGGTGGGAATCACTATGGGAATACAGGAATACAGCTGGCAGAGCGGGACTCCATGCACATGGAAACCCCACTGGCTGCTCAATCCACTGGGCACCTTAAAAGATGTCCAGTTCCCTGACAAGGTACCATGAAAACACATGTTGGAATTATGGAGCTTGCCTGTGCACAAGTTGGAAAACACCAGAGAGTTAATACGGATAAGCCGGTCATCTGAGGGCGTGAGATCAAATTTCATGTGGGTCAGAGGTTTGAGGTGCAGAACTGAGTCCTAAGGGGATGGATGCAAAACTACCAGAGGAAAAAAACCCGGCATTTTTTCTTTTTTTTCAGATCAAGAGACAAGACAGACCAGCTGAAGCGAAAGGGAGAGGCCACCGGAAGGGTTGTGGGTATCACTTCCAAACTACAGCAGAGTTAAAGCAGACAGCAATGCCGCAGGGGCTGCAAGAGCCAGAAGCAGCCCAGCAGCACCTCCTGAAAGCACATACACTGAAGCAGGACATTTTCCTCCTCAAAGCACAGCAAGCTAAAAAATAAAAGGGGGAATCCAGCCTGTGGAGACTGCTCAGGATGGGATGGGAAAGGAAAAGAGCATGGAGCAGAGTGCGCCCCTCTGACAACCCCAGGAGCTGCAGAACAGGCAGAAAAGCCCACAGAAGACCGCTTCAAGCTAGGAACACCACTCATCATACCTGATCTTTTCCATCCCTGTGTTACCATCCACATTCAAGGATGGATTTTGTGCCTTTCGCAAGTTCACTGGCTGGAGGGAAAAGCCAGGTCACCAACCCTGAAAACACACGTATGACCTGCCCTGACACTCACCAGACTGTTGGGAGCGATGTCCCCTGCCCTTTTTCTTCTTTTCCTTCTTCTCCTTTGGTTTGGCTAAACTGAAGAGGCGGGTAGGCATCTGGGGCTGTTCCTCAGCTGCCTTGTTAGTCTGGTTTGTTGTGCTAAGCAAATGGAAAGTGCTTTTCTCTTTGTGTGTCCTTGAAAGACTGTTCCTTTTGGGGGAGACAGACAGTTCTGCATCAAAGTGCCCTTGTTTAGGAAGGGAAGGGCTCTTCTGCTTGGAGGAGTCATCGATGCTGGACTGGGAGGGGACTCTCGCAAGCTTCTCATGTAGATTTGAAATCTGTAAAGGAAAAGAAAAGTGTTTCATTGGGGCATGAAAGAGGCTAGCAGAAAACCTGGATAGGGAAGGTGTGTCCCAGGCCACTCATACAGACAGAAGTTGTGAACATCCAGCCCATTAACCTTCTTAAAAGTGTTCTCCATCCTGGCAAAGCAATGAGAGAAGGAGCCCTCTCTGTTTAAGACGAAGAAACTAGGCATATAAATAGTAACTCTCCACTATCTTTTGCTCTTACATGTACTATGCTATGTATCAACAAGCCAAGGGCAAATATTCTCTAAGATCTCGATACCAAGACTCACCCTGCATCGTTCATGCACACAGATGGTGGCAGAAGGCCAAGGAGAAGCGTGCCTCTCCGGCAGGGCAACGCCAGCACACAGCACTGGAGCGGCATGTGTCAAAGGAAGCCTCCCCAAGCAAAAGATGAAAGCAAAAACATTTTTCCTGATTTTTTTTTTTTTCCCCTAACGGCTGTCTCAGGATGTAATTGAGCCTGCACATTCAAAGGGAAGATCAAAACAACAGCTCAACAAAGCCTTACTGAACCCTCTATTAATAGCTCTGAAATGTCAGTAAGATACCTGACTCGAAAAGGTGCTTCCTTCTCCTAATCCCCCAGGCCTTGCAGTTATTTTACCTCTCAGCCTCTCCCATAGCATCCATCCCCCTTGCATGTCTACGTGTGTTTGATACTGGAACAGCTTCACCGTGTGCTCGGAAAACTTCTGCCCTGATCAGGAACCAGGGTGGGAGGGAGCAAACCCCCCCTCTGATGATTTGCTTTTCAGAGCTCACTGCTGAGCTCCGCAATCAGTCCGTTCAGGCACCCAAAATCATTTCCATTCCGCAATCCAACATTTATAGACTAATTCTGCTACAGCTCTAAGCAAATTACACTCAGAATTAGTGAGTTACAAACAAACAAATGATCTCAACAACAGGCTTAAGGATCAAATTCAGCCCATGTTTTGCCAACGGATGCTTGCTCTCCTCAGCCAGACTGCTGTGCAGTTATAAGAAAATAAACCCTAGCTTGCTGGAAAATGCAGAGAGCAGGATCTGTGTGGGGGTTTTTCTTTCTGGTTGTGAGCAGCCAGACACCAGAAGCCTCTTGCAGCAGAGCCGGAGACTTTTGCTCATGACCAGACTGCAGGTGCGCAGTCTCTTCAGGACAGGGACAATGGCCATCTCTTTGCCAGATAGAGAATGCTTTTGGAGATGGATGTAGGTGTACAAACAGCCGTCCCTGCAGTTATCAGCCTCACAAGTGGCTCTCATGACAGCTGGAGGGTGCAGGTAACCCAATGCTCAGGCTGTTTCTGAGAAGGATGTCTCATGTGCCTGAGCATTCCCCAGAGCTCAGCCCCCACGGGGTGAGGGCCAACGCCAAAGGCAGTATTGACCTCCTGGGACTGCCTAGGGCATCTTCTCTGCTCCACCATCCACCAACACACGGCACAGAAAAGCAGGCAGAGCTCAGGCTGTTGTAACCACCTACTGCTCAGGACCGACCAGGCATCCTGAACACACCATGTTGCCTCAACACTGGCAATGCCTCAGCAGCTCTGGAGATGCCTGAAATGCAGCACCGCACATCACGTGCAAGGAGCCAGGTTTAAATACCAGGCCCTGCATGTCTAGGGCTGGGCTGCTGGCCTGCAGCTGGCCCAGGAGCTGGCCACAAGCTCCCTGCAGGGCATGGCTTCCCCAGCAGCCCACGGCTTCCCCAGCAGCCCGGTCGTTGGCATCATTCACCTGGTTGTGGTCAGGTTCCTGCCGCATTTGAGCTACACGCTCCATGTCTTGCTTGAACTGCATCTTCTCCCTCTCCAGCTGCTTCTGCGCCATGCGAAGCCTCTCCAGGTCGAGCTGGTAGGAGGCCTTCTTCACCTGCAGCTCCTCTCGCTCCCGCTCCAGATCCTGCCACCCTCTCTGGACCTGCTCCTCTCGCTGGGCCAGGTGGGCCTCCTGCTCTGCCAGCTCTTTCTCCCGGACTTCCCACTCCTTCTCTCTCCTCCGTCTCTCCTCCTGGTGCTGTGTCTGCTGCTTCTTCAGGTTGGCCAACTCCTGGCGCTGCTTCTCCAGGTTGCGCTGCTTCTCCTGCTCCAGCAGTGAGGTCGGCCGGAAGAAGCTTCGGGTCAGAGCCCTCTCACTCAGAGCCAGCTTCTGGTCCTCGATGTAGGTGTCCTGCTGCAGCACGACGCCCTAGGAGAGAGGGGACACAAATCACTGCAGCACCTTCTCCACAAAGAGAGGCTCCATCCCTGAAAACCAAGGGTGCTTTATCGATCTTTGCCCACCAAATTCACATTCGGCTGGGCTACCAGAGGATGCTGACAGAGGATCTCCCCCAGCAGCTTCCCAAATTCAGGTGAGCACCAGTTCATTCAGGCAGCAGCTCATTCCTAGGACGTGTCAGCACCCTGCCTGCAAGCCACCTGCAGGGTGTTCAGTCAGACAGGGATGCGACAGGCAAAGGGGAAGGAGAGATGGGGGGCGAAGCACGAGTGGCTGTTGCTGGCGGGCAGGATGTGCAGTTCAGGCAAGCAGCATGCAAAAGCAGGACGAAGGGCCAAGCCTACCTGCAAAGCACTGAGCAGCTTATGGAGGCTGGTAATGGTTTGGAGGACCTGCTGCGAGAAAACAGAAGCATTGCTATTAGATCCAACTGGGTGCCAGGGTACGCGTAAAGCACCCTTCCTTTTCCACTGTGACCCACCAGTGGGTCTGGCAAGCTGTGTAGCCATCCCTCTACACCTTTGTTTTTCTCATTCTGCACTTGCAATGACTGTCATCCCCCAGTACATAAATAACATCTCTTGGACATCTCTCAGAGGTGCCTGGCCCAATCTTCCTCACTTTCCTAGTTGTCAGTGTGGCACGGGAGAAAATGTCTGCAGAAGCACAGACCTCGTGGGAACTCCCAGGTTGTCTCTGCAAACCATTCCCCACAGCATCAGCTTGTTCAAGAACAAGCGGAGTAACTATGATGAAGCCCAGCAGTTCACTTAAAAGATTTCAGGGAGAGAACCTCAAGAGGTGAAAAAAGAAGAAATCTTAAAATGGATGTGGACTCTTTGTACTCTTCCACCCCTGGCTGACCCATTCAAGTCCCACTGTCTTTAGACAGAAAAACTGCAATACAGCAGGCACACAAGTGCAGCAGGTGTGCTCATGGAGGCTCTCTGAAAACACAGGTAAATGTGAACACATGGTGCATCGATACAGAGCGAGTGACTTTAGAGCGATGCCCTAACCCTAAATATGTTTTTAGCCTAGCTAAAAATTTCTGTGAATCTCTCATATCCTTCAATTATTTTGAAGAAGATGACAAACCACCACAGAATTTGCAATAGTGGTGTGATAGCCAGTATTAAGAAAACTGCTTCTCATTCTGCCATTAATGCTAATTGGGAGTTATGAATGTGTATCAAAGGGAGAATAGAAATCTAATTGTCCCAATTCACTGCACCTGCAACATAAAATTAAACTCCCTCTGTCTGCAGATGCACAATAAATACAGCCCTGTGCATCAGAGTGGTAATTAACCCTTGCTGCTTATAATCAGCACGTATCATCCTGCTGGCAAGCAGATGACAATCAGTGAATTCCCTGTCTGAACATCCAAGGTTAAACAAATAAATGACACAGTGGGTTCAGCTTAATGTATTTAAAAGTCTACATGCGCTTCAGCAAATGAAATGTATTTTCTTCCACATTATCACCTATTGAGACAAATTCTCTTGCCACTTAAATTAAGGAAACAGCTGAGAAATAGAATCAATTCTTACCTCGTTATTTCTTTTCAACATGAACATCAGATTAGCATTTCCACCCTACGAAAAGATCGCAGATTTAATAAGAGGACAAATGAGAAATCACAGCAAATGTGTTCTGAAGCTGAACTAATGACAGACACATTAAACCCCCACCCCCATCTTTCATTCTGGGAGAATTCATGCATGTTTTTTAGGCAAGTTAAAATCACATAAAATAAAATGTTAATTAGGTATCATTTTGTAACTGTATGATGGATTGATCCACAGCAGAATAGGTGCAAGGTTATAGTTGACCTTATCATTTCAATAACGATGCATAATTAAACACATGCTTTAGCTGATCTGCAGACAGATGGCAGATAACCTGTGCCACAAAGGAATACAACTGATTTGCAATGGTTTTCAAGTCAGAATTTTAGCTACAGCTAAGTGTTTTTGGCTGCATACTTCCAATTTTGTTTTATTTTTAACTTACTAGGATACATCTAATTGTCAAGAAATTCAGGCATTTTTCAAGACCAGAATTGTCACTTTCTTGAAATCTGAACTCAGTGGCAGCAGATAAATCAAGCGATACCTTCTTTAAAATGCTGTCCGACTCTGTTCTTCGAAGGTCCTGAGCATCTTCGCCTTCATCTTTCGCTCCACCTAAAGGAAGAAGCCAGCATTGACACTGGTTATTCATCATTTTAAGCCACAGATGAACTTATTAATATCTGAGAAATTTAATGCATGAAACTCACATGTTTCACAAAAGGGGACACAGAGCTCTTGACACTTTAACTAAATGCATTTGCTCCCTACATATACAGAACACGTCAGCACCACCAGATAAAGTGGATGTGAATTCAGATTAGAACTGACTTTGGTTTCAGACAACATGCTGATAAATGCATCACACTCATCTTAACTGGTGCTCTGTCTAGCCCCTGCACTGCTGTCTGCTACCAAAGAATACTTGCTGAGAAGACATGAGGCAGAATAAGAGCAGATGGAGAACAACAGCAGTATCATATCAGGGTATATTATTGCAGGTATAGTTTCAATGCCTTTTGTGCAAGTGCATTTTACAGCTGGGTCAGATACTGCTGCGCAATACCCTGTGTAATTTTATGCTAACAATTTCTGCTTAGTCTTAGTTATCAGAAACCTGTATCTTCAAAGGACACTGGCCTTCTCTTTCTAGCTTCCCCCTGGATGGCTCGTATCAGTGCTCCGGTGCAGGACTGAACTGACTTGTGGGGCCAAGAGGGCTGCAACTCTCCACCTCCTGCACCCAAGGGCACGTTCGTCTGCTCACGGAGGCAAAGGAGTTGCAGGGCTCTTTGGTCCTCTAGCTCTTGCCAAGACTCCTGCACTCCCCTTGCCAGCTGAGATGTAGCCCATGGGGAAAATCCACAGCTGCACTGGTAACCTCCTTACTGCCATTGTTTTAATGATAAATGACTTCACAGACACGTGTATCTGAAGCAACGTGGAAGACCTAGTGCAAGGATGCTCTCCTCCCACCATCCCCCAGGCAGGCTTTGCTATTAAAGGCTGACCCTCAAGTCCTCCTAACAGACCTTCTCTCCTGCGCCACGTCCTCGGACCTTCCACCTCTTTGCAGGAGGAAACACCTTCCTTCTGCTTTGCTGGAGGGGAGAACGAAGGGGAGTCAGGTTATAAGCCTTGCCCAAGGTTGCACAGGTTGTGAACAGAAGAACTGGAGATGAAAGCCAGGTTTCATGCCTCCCAGCCTCCAGCTGAACAAACAAGCCTTGCATTCTTTTCCCAAATTCTCCCAAGACCCTGCAACTATTGAATTACAATCTAATTCAAAAGAGGACATTTCTACAGAAAACCTAGAGCTGGGCAATGAACAGCCCGAGGTTGTCCTATTCATCACTGGAACAGAAGAGAGGCAAAACCCTAAACAAACCCCTCCAGCGTGAATATATTTGTCATTATGATAACAAGGCCTGTGGAAGGCTTTGCAGCTTTCCTATAGAGCTGGGAAAACCTCTACATACTTCTCATGTCTGACTGTCTGGAGCTAACACTGCTCCTTTAATGCAGAAGGTCAGACGAGGTCCAACGATCCCAATGCTGAGACAGACACTAGCGCAGCAAAACTGGCTGTATTGGGAGTGTGAGTGAGACCACAGAGAAAGGAATTTGAGGACAGGGAAGTTTCTGATGACTAAAGGCAAAGAAAGAGAGCATTGGGAAGCAGCCAACTATGCAGCTGAAATAAATATTCACACATTTGTTTGGGAGAGACTTAATTACAGGAATAACACATGCAGTTGTATGTGGAACACAAATGCAGTGAGAGCAGAGCAGGGGAGAAGGTGCTTGATTCAGCAATATCCTCATCCATTTGCAAATGCAACAGCACCAGGCTCCTGCTGGAAGATAACTGAACAACGAAGAACAGAGCTGCAGATACTACAACAAGAACACAAAGACACTAATTCATTAACAAGCCAAATGCTTTCGTGAAGCATGCAAGTAAAGAGTAAGGACAATTTAGAGAGAGCACAAAGAGAGAACAATGAAGAGCTCAGATGCCTAATCCTCACGTAGCCACAGGTTCTCAACAACCATCATTCCACCAGTACGTGCACTTTTTTTCTAATCTGCTATTTAATCTATCAACTATTAATGCAGAGGAGTTGCAAAACCAAATCACCAGCTGCTGGAGTCCTTCTGAAGTAAGAGGCTCTGATGACTTTATGTATTATTAACAAATGCTGATGTGCACATGCGTAAGTACTCACACTTGGAGGCATTCATCTGGTGACTGTCAAATCCTCCAAAAGTCTCTGCCCTTCTAGGGAGAGAGATGGGGCCAACTCCTCCTTCTTGTTCCATGGCAGTGCTGCTGACCTGCTGCCCGAGGGCAGTGCCCAGGCTCCTGTTCACCAGGTCTTGGAGCAGTTCAACTGATAAAAAGCAATGGTATCTCTGTTAAAGACCACTTCAGGCTTCTTGAGCTATTTTCATCCCTGCCTGAGCTCAGGTGAGAAATCCATATGCTTTGTTGTACTAAGAAACCATGTTTCTATGACAATTATATAAACAGTATGCATTCTCCCTGCAAAAACTCAAGTCTGTCTGACCATTAACTCCAATTCCTGGAGCTCTGCACAGGCTTACACACCTCCCTCTATTCCTCCAAGCAACCTTGCTATGCTCTGACAACAGCACTTAATAATTTGTCACCTCTCCAAAAATCACACCAGAAAGTTGCCCCAGTTTCAATCTACCCTTGCATTTGTCAACAGACTTGCTTGTCTCTTGCTGGCACCACAAGTGCCTCCTGGACCCTGAGCCCTGCTCCCATACCTGGCTGAGACTGAAGCACAACAAAAGCCTGGATGGTCCAGATTTCAGCCAAGGATAAATCCCGCACTGCCGCTGTCCCCAGTGCAGATTCAGGACATGGTTGTTCTCAGTGCTGACTTCTTTTCTGCCCTCTTTCAACAGCCATCAATACCCGCTTCCTTTCCTGACCCTCGCTGCCTGTCCCTGAGACAACTCCTTGAGTAGCAATATCTCCTTATCTGTGCTATTATTCTGACAAAGAGAAAACTTCCCCTGCAAAACTGGTGCTCCAAGACTGATGGCTTCACCGAAGGTGGGTCTGTTGGTTAGTGTAATTAACGTGTCACCCATCATTGCCCACCTTCATTTATTGCAGTTTTCATAATGGCCTCTCCTTTTGGTGCCTCCTCTGTGTTGGCTCTGAAGAGCAGCCTGGAGCCTGGCATGTCCTCCTGCACAGAACTGTCTGCCATGTCCCGGAAGATCTTAGACTTCTCCTCCAGCAAGAGGAGGATCTGCTTATCCTTCTGCTGAAGCTGTTCTGTGGGGGCGAACAGTGAGCAGAGAAGACAGAAAATAAAAAGCTTTGGCAAGGAAACTGAGCGATTACTGAGATACTGGCCCCATCTAGTGGAACCTCGTGATACGAGCGTGCCCTGAGCCATCCTGCACAGCGACAGCATCCAGCAGGCTCAGAAAAAAAACAGCGCGAGCAAGGTGAGGGGCAAACAGGGATGGCAATTACTTGCTGGATGCAGGATTTTCACTTCTTTGAAAAAACTCATAGTTCAGCCACAAAACCCAACACAACTCCTGTAAGTTTTTAAAAAACTGCTCCCCAGCTCTGTCCCAGGCAGGATTTTACCTTTCAATCCTCTCACTTTTGCGTCTGACACCTTCTTTTCAAACTCAGACTCACAAGGGACTCCTTCGTCTTCATCTCTATCCCTGGACAAGAGACATGTCTCAATTACTACCAGAACATGACCACGTGCACCACCTGCCTGGCAAGAACAGCTTGGTAGCTTACATGGTGTTCATTGTGTCTTGAATGATCTGTATCCAGCCATTACGCTCTTCTTTGGAACTGGCATGGACTTCCACCATTTCAGGATCTTTTACACCCATACTGATCAGGAACAAACCCTTCTCTTCATGAGCCACTTCTCGTACAATCAGCTTCTTCAGAGAGATCACAGTGGATTTCTGGTCCTTCAGATAGAAAGAAACAGGTGAGGAAGGTGAACAGTGCTAGTTCCCAGACATAACCTAGCACTGAAACGGTCCCAATAACCATAATGCTATCTCTCTCAGGTTGTAAACATTTTCTGAACCTACTGGCTAATTAAAAAAATAAATCATTTTAATGGGGTCAAAGAACAGGGAAGCACTTGCTTTCCTCCATCAGTTCTGTAGGAAAAGCCATTTCACCTTGTTCCATTTCAACAAAGAATTAATTTAAAATTGACTTTGTGGTTTTGCAAACTACCATATTTTGCTCTGACTCCAGCAGACCTTTGATCTCATCTCCTCCTGCCCACACTTTCTTTGTCATTAATATCACAGCTCCTTAAACTTAGTGCAGCTTGCTAGTGCCTGCTTCACACACGTTATCTTCACGATCACTCCCAAGAACAGAGTAACATCTTGTTTCCAAATCCCACAAAACCTCTGCTGTTCCCAGAAGCTCGTAGCTGACTCCTATGATGGAGAAAGCTTGTGTGTAAGATGACGTTCACTGTGTGCTATGGTGTCTGTGTGATGAGCCTGCTCAGTTAAAACGTCCCTTTGCTGCTTGCCACTTGCATATGAGTCAGCCCATTTGTGCATTCTACAGGATGCTACAGCTGGGGTGATTTGGTAGCGGTTCACTAGCAGGACTTGTGTGCAAATCGACTGCCCCTGTGTAGGGCACTGAGTCTGTGCAGATTGTTGGTGGAATTGGAATAACAAATTATTAGCTTTCAAAATGTTCAAAGAGTGGAAAGGTCACAAGGTTTAGCCAGTCTAGACCATGCCTGCAAGGTACAGCCCCAACAGACTCAATGAGGTACCAGGTTTGCTTTAGCAGGTCAGTGTGCCTAAGCCCTTTCATGAGGCCTGCCTTCAAAAGCTAATGTTTTTGGTCTTGTGCATTACAAATACATTTCTCTGACATTTATTTTCAAGCTGTTGTTAAATTTACTGCAGTGGCATTTCACCCCCCACACCCCATAGTGGCTCACAATGTATTAGGACATCTCCTTCTGCTAAGATTCATTTTTATAATGTTTGCATTATCTCCCTGCCCCCTCCCACCCCAATCACTGCTTCAGTTTGCACAAACTGAAAAGGAGTAAGTGTATTGAGTGACAGGCAGGTTTTCAGGGCCAATTACCAGCTGTGCCAAGGCACTGCAGAAAGGGGAGGTGGGGCACGTAGACATGTTTTCCAGTCAAAAAGAATGGAGTCTGCTCAGCAAACGAAAATGTTATAAGCAAGAAAATTAAGTTGATTAGCAGGCAATGGCTGGCTTCGCTGCACAACACACATCAAGAGTCTCTCACGTAAGAAAAGGAAGGCGGAGAAAACGTTGAAGCCTTACCAGTGAGGCAAAGACATACTTCTGGTCCTTTTCCTGAAGGAATATGAGCATGTCAGAGAGGAGAACAGCCTGCACTTCTGCAAAAGAAAAAGCATACCAGTGGAGTATAACCATGGAACCCACCCCAAAACACATTTCTTTTATTAACACCAGTGCTGGGGAGCAGTAGGGCTGTTTCTGCAAATCCTGGGAGCAGGCTCAACCTCCCAGTTAGAAGAGGCAGGGGCAGCTCTTGGAGAAGCCTGGTCAGGGTAGCTCTGAACCAACTTCACGTTAAGCAGAACACAACGGTACCTGGGAAACCTGCAGGGCTTTCTCTCATCTGTCCGAGCAGGGGTGCTCCTCTCCAGCCGCATACTTTCTAACAGTTAGGACTCAGGCATAACAGTGAAAGCTAGAGATGCATACTGAATAGAAGCCCTGTTTTCTCAAACAATCAGTATTTTAGCCCCTGAGCAAAATATCTGCACAGGAAGTTTGGGGTTTTATGGTTCTCTTGATGAGTGGTTTGCGGAGTGTAAATTATCATGCAATAACAACATTTGTCAGCTGCAGTTTCTTTCCCAGGAAATACTGACTTCAGGAGCCACCTCTAATTCTGCTCACAGACAAATACAACTCTTGCTGACTCCAAGGGGAGCTGACAGAGCCTGAGTGAGATGCAGGACCTGGCTTTCTTTCACGGGAGAAGGAAACACTTCAAGCCAACAGAGAATTTTAAATCAGAATACAGCCTTTTCCCAGAGTACACATACAGCCTTCCAAGTCTCCTAATGACATATCATAAAGTTGCACAGCAACTACCAAGTATAATGCCCCACCCAGAGCCCTCAGTACAAAGAGGTTTTGTGTAATGTACTTGGGAAATCTTGTGACAGACAGGAAGCAAACCAAAAAGTTAAATCATCCCGTGGGTAATTCCTTCCATTCAGTTTTGGGAAGACAGGATCCGTTCAAGATAAAAGAACCATGAAACTTTAATCAAAGCTGTGAAATGAACTCCAAGCTCAGGGAGGTTTGCAAAAGTCGGCATTTGACCCCCTTCTCTATCGTCTGTGCACTTTGCTAGAGGGGATATGCTAAAACCTTCTAAGAAAAATTCTTCCTCTACTTCCTTGTGCTCCATTTCAAACCCTGCAAAATAGCCTGAATGTATGAACTAGCAACTCTCCCTGGGCTCTGCAGCTTGTCTGCAGGATCTGCTTTTGCTGGGAGCTTGCACTACAGACGGAGGTATGTTTATGCATTTCTATGACTTAGAAATGCAAATGCAGACTGTAGTTATCACAAGATTTCACAACAGCAGCATAACTTGCTTCATCCACCATCTAAAGTCATCTTGGGTGCCTAGAAACCATCTGTAAACTTCCTGTTTCCAAAGCCTCAAAATAAATCATAACCAGTATGGAATTTCATGTTATCACTGCCTCCCTGCACAGCATGGCACCAGGCTGCCAGTCCCCATTCGTGCCCAACTACGGTGGTTTAATTAGTTGATGCTGGAGTGAGAGAAGAAAAGCTCAGCCTTCCTGCCAAGCCTGAGACACAGCTCTGTCTGCTCTACTGCTGCCATAGTCCCTGCTGAAGGCTGCCTTGGGAGATTTAGTGTTTAATTTCAGTAGAGAACTTCGGTGTTCAGCAGAGCACAGCACCTTAGAAAAACTATTTCCACATGATAACAACCAAAAAACAAGAAAACACTGACCAAACAAGAAGCAGCTCCAGGGACACCAGAGCCTCTCCTGAACAGTTTATGTCAGCAGCTCAGGAGGTTCGAGAGCTACAAATGCCTGGGACACCTCTCTGGCATTCCATTTAAACCAGGATGGTAAGGCTGAGCCTGGACAGCCCTACTGCAGGTCTCGGAGCAAAGGAAAGGCAGTGCTGCTGGCGGGCAGAGCCAGCGGGAAGCTGAAAGTTGGGTTTCAGATGCACGAAGGACGCTTCCGGGAACCGCTGCACACGCGCAGCGTGGCGCGTCGATCTGACTCACTGCTCTGGGCAACTGCAGCCCCATCCTGGCCCAAAGGATTCCCCAGCAACTCCACTCCTTGGCTAACGCACTGAGGTGTCACTGCAACACAAGCCTTCAGCAGGCACGCAGTCACCAGGAGGAAAAGCAGCTATCTATCACCCCAGAAACTATATAAGGAATCAGAAACACTGTGATGGGAAGCGGGTGGACAGCACAGGGAATGCTGCTGCCAAAAATCTCTCAAAGCAGAAGAATAAATAAATCTAAGGACTAATCCTACAGCGAGACAAGGCGAGCTGTATCCTCCCCTGGCAGAAGGCAGCATAGTCTTACCTTTTAATCTGCCAGCTGCATTTTTCAGTGAAACAGGCCCATCTCGGATGAGCTTCCGATGTCTCAAGTCCTCTCTTGCAAACATCTGGCCACTCTTCATTCTCATGATGGACTTGCTGTCCGTCCGGTTGTAAATCTCACCAAGACGCATTTTCTTTTCATAATTGCTGACTTTGCTATTGACTGCAGCAATCACATCTTTAACGAGGTTTAATGACTGAGTCAAGTCTTCATGTTCCACTTCATTTTCTTTGAACAGAAAGAGAAACACTTCTATTTCACTTCATTCTTGTGTAGTTTAACTTCCTGGTTTTACTTCCTTCCTTCCTCTTCTCTCTCTCAAATTCTTGCATTGTAACTTTTTAATACTTTCATGAGACAGGCTGCATTTTTGTCCCTTAAGGAAAGTGTCACAAAACCTTTCACATATATGGCTGAGGTTGGGGACTATTCCAATATACTTTGTATATAAGACAGTATATGAAATTCACAAACTAATCACATATTTTAGCCGTTACCAAAAAAAAGCAAGCTGAGAGACTTCAGAGTCTAAGCAGCATGTTGCTCCATAATTAGCTACAGACAGACTTATAACAACTATATCAAGGAACTCAAATAACCAGTCCTAAATGGAGACATGAAACTGAGTTATCTCGTCACAGTGGTGTGAGACAGTAATGACTGGACTAGTCAGTCTATTCTAAGAAAGTCCGCTTCAGCTGAAAAGGATCCAAGAAATTTACACTAGAGGAATAAATACACGCTTAGAATAGAGGAACTGGTCCCTACCTTTGGTGTACTGCAGTATCCTTTGTAAAAGGACTGGGTACTTTGTGATTCTCTGTGTTACCAACAAGATACATTCAGAAATCCCAAGGCGCCTCACCAGGGAGCTGCTCATTTTTTTCTAAGGAACAAAGATGGATATTTCAGTTCGGTAGCAAAAGGCTCACCAGAGTGCAGAAAGGACATACTTTTTCCATCGACTATGTCTGTTCTACCAGTTCATACCTTGACAAATGCCTGAAAACGCTTGTCCTTGGAGTACAGATCTTTGAAGTTATTTACTGCCTCATTGTGATGCCCACAGAATTTGCCGTATGTTTTCTTCATTCGCTCAGCACTCTCACCAGAGAACTGTAAGACATGAGACATAGAGGTCCAATTTGCACTGAGCTCCTGGTGTGATACCCAGCAGTGCCTGCCACTCTCAAAAGAATTTGATGAAACCAAATTAGTCCAAAGCACCCTAAACCAGCCAAGTAGATCTCTAGAAAGTAAAGAGCTGAGTTTGGGACTTCATTGAGCTCACACTTACTGCAAAATTTGGGATTCTACTCACAGCGCTTAAAAGCCACCAACAAAACAGTCAAGACGGGGAAAAAGAAGGGAGAAAGCACAGATAAAGAAAAGTAAAATGACACACCCAAAGTTAAATAGCAGGTCAGTAACTCAGCCAAGAGACACATGGGGCATATTTTGCTGTGGGCTATTGCCTACACTCCAGGCTATGGTCAAACCATTCTGTGCTTGACAGGGAATGCTTCTCTTTCCCACAAAATAAAGTAAACTAATTTTCATCATTAGACCTTCCTCTGAAAGAACAGAAAGTTCTTCAAAAAGCAGAGGTGGAGATTTTTACAAATGTGAAGAGTAAAGGTGCCATCAACTGCGATTATCTAACAGGCATAAACAGGAGGAAAGGAAGAGTGCCTGGTTTCCAGCTGTGCTCTCAGAAGCACAAGCGTTTTCCAGCACTTACTTGATTCACTAGGATGTCACCTATCCTCTTGATAACAAAGTTCTTTTCACTTTTGTCTGCCAATGACTCCTTCTTCCTTTCCAGAATCCGCTGGAAGAAGTGACTGTGGATGTGCAGCAAGTTTTCCAGGCAGGGAAAGATCTTGTCCACGACTTGTTGATCATACTGCAGCTCCTTCAACATCCCTGCGCTGTATACATCATTCATGATCTTCAGGGTGCGGACATGATGCATTTCTGTCTGCATTAGCTCTGTACAGGATGAGAACAAGGTCAAAACTAAGGTCACTCTAGAGTACAGGTGTGTACAGTAGAAAGAAAAGCTGCCATCAGAAAGCTCTTCCATAATTGGGCTTCTCTAGGTGGCTTCAGAAAATTTCATGTCAGGTATTGAAACATCGATCAACAGTTTCATGTGTGGGAGAAACAGGGGGCAGAAATCCCACAATAAGAACTTTGGATGTTGCTGCTGAGGTCTGGTCCTTCAGCATTGTTATCTGCTCCTTCCTAACACCTCACTGCCAACCAGTCTAAACATAGTGCACTTTTCCCATACAGGATGGCCTTAGCATCTGGCAGGAGAAGACTTCCTAGCTAGCTGCTCTGCTGTAACAGAGTTTAAGAGTCATCAGCAGACAAATGAGGAGAGGCAATTTGGTTTTTTTGATGGCTTCCAGTTATGTGAAACACAGAAAGAAATTTTTCACAGAATACATTATGTTTCTAAGAACTTCAGCTTCTGAGGAAATCAAGTTAATGTTCCTATTCACTGAAAGAAAGCTTCCCAAATCCATGCATATGAGTATATCAAGAAGCTATCTACAATGAGTGAAAAATTAAGATGCAGGTATCTCACCGTAAATGACATCTTGCCGTTTGACAACATCTTTGTTTTGCTGCTGCAGGAACCTGCTATCCACTACTTGGCTCCAGGACTCTGCCTCCAGCTGCTTGGAATCTAATTCCAGGTCTCCCATCAGCTGTCCTTCATTCATGTCTGCACCTTCACAGAGCGATGTAAGTGCCATTAAGATGTGAGTATCTTGTCTCATTTGAGATTCCTGTCTATTCATTTAGGTTTAGGCTTCACTATCATAGCACAGACATCACACATATTGCCATTCACTGACACACAAATGATTATATGGAATTACACCACGTAAGGACCAGGTTATGAAAAACACTTTTAAAGGTTATTTGCTAGTTTCACAAAACTAGTTCACTCTTTCCAAACAGACCAAATTCTAGCTCAGTTAAAAGACAATGGATTCTTTGTCTGCAGTGCAACAATATCGCAGATAAATAAAAAAATCACAATGCCCAGTTTGCTTTCCCTCTTTTATATCACTGAATCAAGGGAGATTAGACTTATTTAAAGTCTGTATTTTCAAGCTCAAAAAGCCAGAACTGATGCAGGTAGAAGAGAACTCTACATACAATACATACACATATATGTATCTTTAAGAAAGATTGCTCATTCGTGCAGGAACTGGAAAAATTTTCTCTTATCACCATGAGCATGCCCTTGTTTAGTCCTTAATAAATAAAGACCATTCTGTTCTTTTCAGGTAAATACTGGGTAAGATGTAAAAATACTGGCTATATCCTAAAAAAGCATGATATATAAAAAATATTTAACTGACTTCACTTTTAAATCCACAAAACTAAACAATACCCCACACTCTAGAAAAAATACAAAATGCAAAACATCAGCATGAAAAAGGTGACAGAGTGCAAAATCTGTGGCTGTATGAGTGGGCCAGAGGTGCAGAACGACAGAGGAAATGTTTGTTCCTCAGCTAAATTCCAAGTAACTCAACTGTAACTGAAACCTTCTGAACGTTTTCCCACAGTTCAACAAGCTAAAGATATCACTATGTGGGGCTTTGTTTTAGTTTATGCTACTAATATTCTAAGATTAAAGTAAATACACTTTAATTGTCCATTAGAAAGAAAAACACTTGCTGAAATGCTAAACTGAATGTTCTATTTCCAGAAAGCAGCACTGAGACCTTCCTCTTGCTATAAATGCCATGGGGATTCTCCTACCTTCGTCAACCAGTGACTCCATGGATTCATTCACCCTGCTGATTTTATGTAAGGAGTCTGTTGACTGTGACAGGAATTTCCAAGTGTGTATTAAGTTGTCATCGTTCCCAACCCTGCAGAAAAACAGAATACAGAATATTGTTTATGACATTAAAAACCTAGTCAAATATACTTTCAAATACACTGAAGAAATGCATTTTAAATATTAACTGAAAACCAAAGCAAGTATTGCAGTTATGGACAGAAATGTACTTTTATTAATTGTTCTCCTACAACTACCCATTGGGGCTCAGGAGGCTCTAAGATCCACAGTTCCAAGTCATGGTGCTTCTTCTATAAAGAATCACACCTGAGGTTTTATGGTTTGGATAACTCCTTTTCATTACTTTCCATTTTACAGTCACTTCTCATCCTCATTGTCCTTGGTGCAAGCAGTGCAAAAATGCTATCTAAGAGTCTTTGTCACTAGTTCTGAGAAAGATCAGAAAAGTGGACTGAAATAAACTAAACCATTAATAGCTAGGGCATACAAACTGTCCAGAACATGCCAGTCCATGCTATTAGCCTGTGTGTAGAACTGCTCAATATGCAGGTAGTGTAGGAACCATAAATTAGATTTTATTCTATGATTTTTTGTAATTAATTATGTAGAATGCAGTCCTAAAATACCATGGAGACCGCAGCTGTGTGCCTCTGTTATGGACACAAAAGGTAATGCTATACCCAGCCGAAGGCAAGGGAATTTCCTCCTGGAGCCCAGAGCATCTCTACAGAGTAGCCTTGAATACACCCAGGCCAATTCAGATGCCTCTGAACTCATGCCATGACTAAACCAACCCAGACAATCTGATTGTGCAGAAGACAACTGATGGTATCATACGTAATACGAGTATTTCTGGTTTTGTGATCCTCTTTTGTACCTTTAACACAAATCATAGTACATGATTTTTAATGAGATCTGAATTTCTCTATGCTTGCAGTGTCAGATAATAGACACGTACTCATGCACACAGGGAGAAACCTTACCCTGCAATGTTCTGTATGGAGACACTCTTCGAAAGTGCTGTAGTCTGCTGTGATCTCCTGTTATTGAATATTGAGGTTACGGTGTTTTCATCAGGAGCAAGTATCGCTGAGCGAGGGCGCTCCTTTGGTTGTGAGCCTGGAAGGGAAGTGTCAGAGAAAAGTCAGCTCATGCAACTGCACTGTTAACTGAGATGATGACGACTTAAAGAAACCAGGCTCTAAAATTCACTTCCTTTTCTTTCTAGAGTCAACACCAGGACACCTCAGCTGTGTGAAGGAAAGGACATCAACCCCTGTGCAGAACCAACTGCATCGTAGTACAGTTAAAAGATCTAGGTGGGATCTGCAAGTCCAGAAACATACATTTGGGAAACTGAATTTGATTTTTATTTGATAAATAATCACATGCAGTAATCTACTATGTTAGTTTTTCATTTCTCAGGGCCTATAGTTATATACATTTTCCTGCTTCTGGTCAAACTTTTGGAGATACGTTTATCAGTACGTACCACAAAGAAACGCTAATCCTCATCTTATTAATCCTATCACATACCTGTAATTAATTTTTTCATATTAATTCCAAGTTTTCCCTTTTTCAGATGCATTTCTGAATCTGGAGCGATATGTCTGATTTTCACTGTAAACACTACAGTGAGTACATTTGGATCATACAGTGTGGCTCTGTATAGTGATCTCCAAGCTATCACTAAACAAGCTTATCAAATCATGGCACTACAAAGCCCATGTGGGCTGTTTCACTCCTATTCTTTGCCCTCGGTCACACTGGATAGCTCCACAGTGCTGTGTATATCTCAGCGCATCCAGGAAATGTTTTCAGTATTGCTCCTATTCAAAATTAAGTTTTTACATTTTTACTACCTCAAAGCATAAGGCTATTTAATTAAAAAAAAAGTATTTTGAAAAAGCCTCCTCTCCATTTGTATTCTAATCAATCTCTGTTAATACAGCATTAATACTTGTATTCTTTCCAATGTTAGACGCCTGTGGACATAGGCTGTCTTGCAGATTCTGTGGACTTATCAGCTGTAGGCCTCCAGGAAGCTATAGCAGTCAAGTAGCCATTCTAAATCTGGGATGACTTTACACTTGTTTAAAGCTACATGGACACTGCAGAAGTGGATGAACTCTGTGCAACTTCAGTACAACTTCTGAAATCCCAAACATTGCTTATCATGCACAGAAGATGCTCTCGTCCCTGCTTTGATAAATGCTTATCTTTCATCATATCGAGTATTAGTTATCAGAACAGGTAAGAACAGCAGATATAGACCATAACCAAAGCAGAGTGAAAGGAAATTTTCTTACTTTTGTTTCTCATGGTTACTGTGGGTAATGAAGAGGTATCATGTGCCTGCAGCATCCCTCTCTGTGGCTGAAAGAAAAATGAAATTTCACTGTAATTTCTTCCTCCCTTCTTCCATCAGCCTGTGACACATAACTGAAATAAAATAGCTAAGTTTTTTCTGAATCCTCTCAGAACAGATCAGTTCTTGGCTGTATGTGTATTTTTTTTATATATCTATATATATGTGTGTGTATATATATATATGAATGCACACATGTACACATGCACACCCCCACCCCGAGCTGCCATCAATGAAATGGGAAAAGTAACAAATGGAAAAGTGTGCAGCAAATAGGAAAATGAGAAAAGTGCTGACAATACTGAAAAGAATGGTTAACCATAAATGTATAAACATTAACTAGCTTGGAGAACCATACTGCAGAAGACGTTCCTCACGTTTGGGGCAAGGACAAATTCTGCACGTTCCTTATATAAACAACATACATATTTATAGTTTTCATTATGCATTATATACACGTGATGCTGCATAACAGGATGCAGCATTTGAGAATTAAGACATATGGCATTTAAGGGTGCTGGACACCCCTGAATTTTGCCAGCAATGTGGTTTTGTTTTCAATAGAAGCATAGGACAGACAATCTCTCCATAAGGTCCCCATGTACTGCAGGGAACAACGCTGGGGATCTGCTGCCAACAAACATCCTGTGGCGCTGTCCTGGAGCATTCACAGAGTCCCAGGGACATCTACTGTATTAACATGTAGTTCTGGGGAATTTCAGGAGAGCCCAGAGAAATTATTCACTATAGCACAGGGGCTAAAGTTCTTTCCAACAAGCTGGTAACTTTGGGACATATGGTAGAAGACGTTACGTATCTGCATGCTAAATTGTTTAAACATTTTTGTTGATTCACTATAGTAGATAAAATCTCTTACCTTCATTTTGACCTTTGCACAAGAAGCGAAACTCTCCTTACAGCCTTTGTGAACAATTGCATTGCAGTCTGTCAAAAGTAAAAAACCCAACCAATTAAACAAACACACAGAGAAAACAGGTCAGTTTTTGCAGTCTGTAATCTGAACCGTTATCTTGCACAACTGAGAATTACAACTTTCAGGCATCACTGTGGTTTACACGAGTAGCTACAGATACTGAGACACAGACTGTTTTCTTGGATAATTAGTCCCTTGATTGTTAACAAGATTTCTTCATGGAATTTAACAGGAAATTCTGTTTACAAATCAATGCAAGGTTGAGTTGCCAGGGTCCTAATGGGTCTTAAATCAAATAAAAAAAAAAAAAAGAAAGAAGAAAGATGGATTTATTCCTCTGAAAACAAAATGGAAAGCAGAAGGAGGAGGTAGAAACACAAACCAGTTTTAGGGCAAATATATAAGACTGTTCTTATCAAGAAAAGGATTATGGGATCCAAAAGACAGGAAAAGCACAGGAAAATTCATTGACATAAACTCAGACATTACATAGCCAAGATTTACAGTACAGGAACCAAGTGTTACTGCACTACAGGATTATCAGAAAAAGTAAGAGGAGCATCTGCTAGGTGACCATGTGTGCGAGGTTGGGACTTCCTGCTGAAAACTAGACTGAAGCCACTGTTTTGGTCTGAAACCACAACATGTACCAATGCAAGGAGCATCATGCTTTAACACCACTCTTTGTTATATATATATGCCAGAGCAAAAGCTGTGTATCTTTTCCAGAACAGCCTGAGTCTCCTCATGATCTCTGCCAACAGATTTTGGAGAATCAAAGTTTTCAAGGATGATTAAAACTGTTTTTTTCATAATAATTGATAATTGGATTTGGAGCATTAACTCATCTGACAGATGAAAGATCACAACTCAAACACTCTCAGATGAGATTCAGAAGCTTAGAGAAAACCTGTTACTTCCACTCATTCATGAAAACACATATTAATACAGATCATGAATTATATTTTAAGTGTACGTTACACTGTAAGCACACAGTTCTGAATTATTTCTAGAAGAAATATGGAAGGAAAAAATTCCACATCCAGAATGACAAAATACTCTCACATTCCTACAATTTCTGACATTTGGGTCTAATTAAAAATCCAGTAACTCTTCTGATATTTTGAGAGGTAAGGATAAGACCACAGGGTGTTGCTATTCTGTCAATGTCCCACAATTTCCTGTGCAAGAGAGACAGAAGAAACAAACCTACATGTTCTTGCAAAAACCCACAAGCAGTATCATTTTTCAGATCAAACAAGGAAGAGGGACAGAACCTGCTTCTGGTGCATGAAAAGAGGCAGTGAGACAATTCAGAACCATTAAATTCGTACTCAAGCCTTGAAAGCCTGAAGGCAGCTCTTTAGTATGTACCATTTAGCAACAGAGCATTTTCATTTTTTAGATCAAAAATCTGGTTTCAGAAACTTCAATCCAAATCAGCTCTTCAGCAGGCTGGAAGTTCCTCCAACTTCTCTGTATCATTGGTATTAATAATTAAAACATCAAAAACCTTCCTTTCTGCATCACTGATCATAAAAAATAAAAAATACCAGGCAAAGTGCTATTAAAAATTAGAATTTTTTTGCTTATCCATTTGTTTTAAAGCACACTAAATCTTTCAGCCCTGACTAGCTGTTTCAGGATGCTGGAGGCATCATTAAAAAAGTTGAGACATTGACTTTAAATGATCCAGCACTTTAAAAGGCATTAAGAAAAAGTCATCCATAGGCAAGACAGCAGTGATGGTAGTAGTAAAGCACTGCCACTTCTGTAAGAAAAAGGTAGACTACAACAGCACGGCAACAGAGCCTCTGCTGCTGGTTATCAGTCATTTCCAAGGCTTTTGATGGCTGTTTTAAGATGCGAGGGAAGAAAGGACCATTCTGAGATGTAAGCTTACACCTGGACCCTCACCAAACTTTTCTTGTGGCATTCATTTTCTGGTCAATGCAGAAAACTTACACTAATTTTCTGCTGTACTTTGAAAAACAAGGGAAGAACAGCTATGCTAAAACATAAAATGTTGGATTATTTTAACTCATTAGGGATTTAGAGAGTTAAACCAGGATATATTTGATGTTCTAAGTGGCTCCAGAAGCTGTTAAGAAAGTTGACTGGGGAAAGGGAGAGGATGCATTTGAGAGTTTATGATTGTTGATGCTTTTGACTTCCCATCAGGCTGACACAGAGCGTGTCTCATGCAAACAACTTTGCTTAAATCTCTTCTTTTCCAGGAAACTCAAAACTGCCATTCTGGATTCAACTGGCTGTTCCCTCCCTTACTCACTAGAGATGTCGTATACGCTGCTCATCGACCAGAAGGAACAGAGACAGAGCCTCCTGCTCCAGCCTGGGAGCAATTCCCATACATGCTTTACTCATCTCTAGGCTAGTGGAGTGAAAAATATTACTGAATAGTGAGGAACACAGAGCCCTGAGCTGCAGTGGGAAAAAGACATATTCTGTAGCTTTGGGTCACTGCGTAAACCAGCCACCATTCTGGTCTCGACCACACAAATGCTGCTGACCTTACTGAGCTACAGGCATGAGAAACTGATAAGAAAAGAGAACAATATCACCAGTCTCGCAGAAACCCTCCGCTGTGGTTCCTGTACTGCCTGCCTGCATTGTACTGCACGTACTTCACATGCACACAGGCACCTGCCATTTGACCTGTGATGCAATTTCATGTATAAAGGGAGAAGAGGGTTAGTATTTCCTTTTTGTATCATACTGTTCTCACTGAGAGCTCACCGAAACAGTATTTCAGAGAACTAAAGCAACACACTACAGACTGGTGGGACATTTTTTTTCCCTATTGGAAATAAAAGCTGTGATCCAAGCCAGCTTTCCCTGTTCTGCATCCATCTTAACAAAACACCTCAGCCCCAAGCCATAACATGCAGCTGAAATAACCAAAGTCCTCCAGCTGACTGATCCATTCCAACAAGCAGGGGCAGAAAACCCCATGGGATGCTGCGATGTCCAAGCACAGGCTAGGAATGAGGTTGCAGGACACCTCCTTGCAGCCATGACTCGTTTCAGTCCAGCTTCCACAAAACAACACACTGCTCCATGAATCACTATCCCCAAAGTCTCCCTCCCACCCCACAACCTGAAGCAAGAGGAAAATAAAGCATAAGGTTCGCATTTCCCATGTACGATTTAATGAAAAACAAACAGAAGGGTTGAAAAAACTCCTGACTTACTTGCACAGTAGTACGAATCCTTATTGAAAGGTTTCATACAGTGGTAACAGGTTGCTTGGGCTACAACAGAGGTTGCAGTGAAGAGATGTCCATTTACCAGCTTCTTATCTTTTTCCTTCTCCTTGGAATCTTTGTCCTTCTCTTTAGTCTTCTCCTTATCTTTCTCTTTTTCCTGCCGAGACAAAATGAACAAATGTCTCGTTACTTCACAGAGGTCTATTCTCTAGTTACAAATTCTTCAGTGTTTGCCTTTGGCACTATGATGATATCGATTGGCGCACACCTAACAATAGTCATGCGTCTGCACAGCTCTGCTAAAAAATCAGCTTACAGCCCCTATGGATGTGGATTAACATACTACTGATTCACAGAACCTTCTGCATGGGTATCTCACCAGTGGAGACAAAACTGAGTCTGTTCTAAAGGCAGCTATTTTCTTACACTTTTGTTTTTTATTTGCTTGGTTTGATGACTTACCTCTTTTCTTCTTCTGGGCCTCATCAATCTCTTCAGCACTTTCAATGAATTGTGTTAAATACAAACACCATGTGTAACATGGATCAAACTTTCACCACAGCCAGTTTTTAAGGCCAACCTGTAAGACTCATGCTTTGCAACTGTATTTTTAATGAAGAATATGAGCCCTTCCTCAGTGGCTGTACAGTGTCACTGCCAGGATATGTCCACCTCTGTTTTCCTTCTGACTAGCAACTTTTTCAACAGTTTTATGCAACCCCAAGTAACTACGTGAAGTTTTTTGGGGAAATCGATCTTTCAAACTCAAAAAATACAGCACCACAGAAAGGCTGAGGAACAGCAGCAACATGATAAAATATTATCTCGTCATCTGGAAGCCATGTTTTAACCTCTGGGCTACTCAGCTTTGGAAAGATGACAAGCACAGACAGTTTCTCCAACTTCTAGCAGAGTTTTTGTTTACCTATCTATCACTACCCAAAACAGAAAATATTAAATACTAAAAATTTGAAACATTTTTCCCTGCAGCCTTTTGTAAAGTTGGAATTATCCCAAACAATTTTAAAAAGAAACTCCACAGAAAACCACCAAATTTGCATTGTAGTAACTCCGTGACTTTCTATGTACCACCTTAAAAAACGTTTACCATACAATTCAGCTCCACATCTGTATTTTAACTGTTACTGCAGATTTCATGGCATCTGAAAGAGAAGCTTAACCTGAAATCGGTAAAGGCTTTTGTAAGCTTATCTTTGCATTTTGTTATTTGTTTGCCACATGCCCTTTGCTAAATATTGGTCACAGCCTAAATATCACAGAGCTGCAGAGCAGCCCATGTGAGCAACTGCCATGAAGCAGTTAAAAGCAGTGTTGAGCTCTGCAGCCATCCACAGGGAAACTGTTGAGCCTTTGATGACATACTCAAATAATCAGTAACTCAGCCTAAGGTCTCTCCTCTCCCAACACACCCCAGGCAAAATGTCAGTGTCAGAGTCTCTCCCTGCAAAGACTCATAAACAGACAGTCTTTTTACTGGCCCTAAATGCTATTTTGTTCTCCAAATAAGCAAAACCAGAAGCATTACTGTATGGAATAATCCTGTCTGAAGCAGAAAACCTGCCAGGGGGAGGTTGCTTTGCAGCCTATCTCTGACTCCTCTGAGCCATCAGCTTGGATTACCAACCCCAGGTAAACCTCTAACAGCTCTGTTTCCCTCCACTGACCTGTTCACCTTTAACCATGTCCAGCCTGGCAAGAATCAAGAACTAAAACTCCGCAGTTTAGTCCTTGGTCAATGGTACCACGCTGACACCTACAGCTTTGCTCTATTGCTAGAACTTGTGAAGCTCCTGGAGAACAGATTACCCATGCTCAAGGCATATCTTGCAACTCTCATGCTTAAAATGCTGAAAGGAGATTCACCATCCCATACTTGAAAGTACCTCATGTTTACTGCAAAGCCCAGTAATTCTAGTCTGGAATAATGTACCCCGTCTTCATAAAAATCACTGTAAAAAAAACATCTTAAAGCTGAACGACCCCAGGAAAAACAGGAAATGGGTGCACCACTTTTAAGGAGGAAACAGCAAACTTCATACACGTGATGCCAGCCACACCACTGAAGTACAAGGTCTCAAAATGAGATTTTATTAATTCTGGGGTTTTTTTATATATATATCTTATTTTATTTTTTGCTATGACAGTTACGGGAGGTTTTTTTAAAAAAAGGACTGTAAAAACAAAACCATTTTCCTGTGCTATTGGAGCTGCCAGAATGACTCGCAGCACAGCTTCAATGGCTGAACCTGCACCGGTGTGCACTGACAGACACGATGGGCACTGCAAATCGGTCATGCGGTCCAAAATAACAGACTGTGTGCTGCAGCAGCAGATCCCGCTAAAAATAATCATGAAGTTCTTACCTCCCAATGCTTAAGTCCTACTAGCTTCACTGTTATTTGAGGTACTTCAGCAAACTTATTCCATTTTATCGACATCCTGCCCCTGGCAGCAGGAGAGCTGCTCCCCACCAGCATTAGCCCATCGTGATGGCCACGAGCTGCCAGCACAGCCGGGCAGGGGAAGGCAGTCAGCGAGGAGTTGAGCAAACGGGGGAGGGCGGGACGATTGCTACTAACTTCCTTGAAGATGATTTTAGCTACTTTGCTATTGCTTTCATCTCACCCTACCGTACCTTCCACTGCTAAAAAAACCCATTTAAACTAGTACAAGCAGGAAAGGATGGGATTAGTATTTTAGAAGTCATAAATCAATAAGAGACCACCCATTTAAAAGGCAGACGGTGATAAATCAAACCCTCTGTGATGTTTGGGATACAGAAAAAGTGAATTTTAACATACCTTGGTGTTGCTATGTAGTACTTCAGTAAACAAAGTGCTGTAGAAGATTTCTCAGACAGAAAGGTTTCACGTGTTTGTGCTCTTCCTGCTCTACAGGCCACAATTATTCCCCATCTCCTAGTCCTTTCAAACACTTACAACCCTTACTATAGACAGGGAAACACTGGTGGTGGTACAGCACTGCCTAATAACTGCACAGGTCAAGGAAAAAGAGAAATTACTCATGCTAATTTTTTTGTCGTCATTTCCCAGAAACTGTCTACCAAAATGATCGTCTTTTTTTTCTTAATTGACTGACATATAGCATGTTACAGATGTCACATACGGCAATCAGTGCATGCTGTTGATTTTAAGAAATTTGCTGACTGGTCTCCAAATAACACAAAATACATGCCAGACATGGGTAAACTTCTATCAGTATCCCCTTCAGGTAATTCTCCAAACACCCCTTTATTTTTAGGGGTTTTTTTACATAACTATTTACACCGTTTTCAAAAAGAGCTGTTGCCATGAGTAGGCTCAGATGTGCTTTATTTTATGGTCCATCTTAGAAAGCAGTGCCCTTCTGAAGGTTTGGAGAAAAGTAAAACCTAGCTGGAAAGAAGTTGAAGCCTCCCTCCCTCCTGACAGCCCAGACAGCAGCAGAAACCAACTCTTCCTGTCCAACTTCCTCTTTCAAGGTTTGTTGTTTTTCTTTTTAACTCTTACAGGTTTTCATCAGCCATAATGCTTCTGAGAAATCAGAGTTCCCAAGAATTTTTAGGTGAAATTGTTTAAATGTACAGCTGAAGCTCTAAAAAGGTACGTAATGCAACCATTCCACTGTGAGCAGAGCAATCATAATTTGAATGATACTGTGGCTTTTTAGTTAGTGAAAATATCAAAACTGATACAAGCTGCAATATTTGTAGTGTGTATTATTGTCGGGATTTTGGAGCAATTTTTTATCAACAGTTTCAGACACAATCATGAAATTAGTGAAATCAGACTGCACTCATTTAACAAAAGCAGAGTAAATATTTCTAAGCATGTTACATTTTCTTAACTGTCCCAAACAGATCTCTTTTTTACATATATTTATCTGCAGTTCTTGCTTTAGAGATTATTCACCCGAAGTGCAAGAGCCAGTTAACAAATTTCCAGTATCACTCACAGGCTGTGCAACATGCTCTACAACGTCTCACCAGTGGTTTGCACAGAGGTTTCTATGTAAACAGATTTATTTTTTTTTTGACATTGTATTCTGCAGCAGGGAACAGCACTGTCTTAAAGATGCTCAGCAGCAGCTCGGAGCCACTGCTACTTGCAGCTTGCATCTCTAAAGGAAGATCCATAAAGAGAAACGGTGTGTTAGGGTGACTGATCGCACTACAGCTGCTACTTCATTGCAAAGGTGACGCAGTCTTTCAAAATGTGTATCAAAATGTGCGCTGGACCATGAGAGCACACAAACCCAGCTACCTTAGCGGAACACTCAGGCTGAAACATCAAGTGCTTATTGCTGGGAAAGGCTAAAATCAAGTTTGCTGGTGCAGATGAAACTTTACCCCTCCCAATGTAAATGATTCAGCCCAGTCTTATTCTGCAATAGGCACAATGCTCATTATGCCACATTTTGTCTCCCATTTTCTATTCACTCATCAGAATATGTAACCATGTATCTCAGGGGCCCTCCAATAGCATTTACCAACATATTAGCTACATATCACCTAACTATATAATACACATTGCCCACTTTGAGGTAAGGAGCTCTTAGCTTTTCTCAGACACGATAAACCGAGGTGAGATTCAAGTAAAAAATAAAACCGAGCCAAAAATGCCTCAAACAGATATTAATCTTCAGGGACAATCTAAGGTAACCACAGCCCGTTTGTGTGAAGTATTTAGCATTAATGTAATTATTTCTGTAACCAGTGCTGTCCACAGGAAATTCAGCTGTGCAGAGCAGTGTTTAAACTTTAGCAAATTAAAGCCCAGGGTTTCAAGGATGGGAAAAAGGAGAAAATATAAATATTGGCCGTCACTAAAGGTCACAGTTTGACCAACTTCTCCAGAAGTGCACGGGAACTTTGTGGCAAAGGTAAAAATAAAAGGGAAACGCAATACAGCTTTCAGCAGCCAGTCCCTTCTTACAGCTCCCACCCTCATTTTATTAAGCACCTCCCAGGTTCTGTAAAAATTAGACCGATCAATCACTGCAAAGCCGTAACTCATGCTGGGGCACCATCTATTCTCTGTAACAAATGAAGCTTCATTCTGTGAGGAAAAAGAGGCCAAAACATTGCATAGGAAAACTTACTTCAGATGCATTTAAATTTTGGGTTGCTAAGGCCTCCCATGTAGCTATTCCCTACTACCCCACAGACAATCCTCCTGTTGCAAACGGAAGAAAGGAAGTCAGGTAAAGACATAAATACCACCCTGTGAAAACACACTGAAATACAGAATTCATCCCTGCTATGTATGGGTATTTCATGGCTGTATAAATCACAAGAAGCACTTACTTTGCTCTTCTTGCTGCTGGACATTTTATTCCTGAGGTAGCTGAAGGTGCGACTGACTTTTGTTACGCTTTTACCAGTGGGGACACTGCTGCTCTCTTCAGATATGCTAAAACCAAGAAAGAAAGAGATTGCTTTTAGGTTTGTTTTTTTTTCTCTCAAAGCATCTATTAAATAGATAGATTCTTCTTAAAAGGACAAATGCATTTATTATCCAATAGAGCCACGGGTTGCTTTACGGTGTTATACCAGAGAAGGCAAAGTGAAGACAAAATGCCAATCCACAAGATTTTAATGCATTTCAAGGAATCCTTTTATCTGTTTTTAAGTAATCTCCATTCTCAAATCATGCCATAGCACCCTCTGCTGCTCCCGTGGCCAAATAACCACTAACCAGCTTGCAGCATCTGCCCATTTACATGGCCAATATTGCATATACACAGCCAGTCTTGGCATTAATCATCAGTACTTCAGACAGAAAGGACAGACACACATACATCCTTTAAACAGAAATCTCCTTCCAGACAAGGACATCTAATGGTCTCTGAAAAGGCAGTGAGTGTCTTTAACAGAAACCACACCGTTAAACCACACAAACAGCAATGGTTCTTTGTATTAATTTAGGCATTTCTGGGACACCAGATATTTTCTACCAGTCTTTATATGCACAAGCTTATGACTTCTTCAGCTTCTATGGAAGAATAAAAATTACAGAGAAAACTATTATCGCATTAAAGAAAAGGACACAGTCTGTCAATAGGAAGTACAACACAAAAGCAGAACAACAGAAAGACAAACGAAATCAAGGAGAAAACAGCAGCGAGCAGGGGTGAAGAGCCACCAAATAAAGCCAAAGCTATCAGAGTGACACAGAGACCAGACACCCAGCTCCTTCAGTGCCACAAACGTCCTTCCTCCAGGGAAGTGCTTTTAAAGCCAGTACACACCAGAAAGATTATCTCTTCTCTACAGCTTGCAAAAATGAAAAGTAATGTTGTTTTGGCCTTCATTATAGAAATATAGACAGAATTAGCCACAGGGTAATTAGCCAAATTACAACTACTTTAGTGTAAAATATAACTCAGGGTAAACTGGTATTGTTTGATATTAGATAATCAGATATGATATTAGCTATGAATATACACAAAGCCTCATCAGCAATAAAACCTAAAACGGACTTTCCTATTCTATGATCTAAAATATCCTTCAGCCTTTAGACATACAGGACAGGTTTTCACAAGCCTGACAACTTGTGATTTCAGCTGAAGTGCACTGGTGACAGGAAGGCTTTTGGTGGTCCAAACCCAAAGAGAGCCCGCTGCAGGAGTCCCACCAGAAGAGACATGGTACCCCCAAATACTGTACCTCTGAACTGAGGAACCCGTGGAGCCACTGAATGTCTGTGTACCTGGAAAAGATCAGAGGGGTGGGGGGGTGTGACATGTTAGAATGCAATCTTAGTCCAGCGATTATAAAAACACCGTTTGCATATTTGGATGGTTAAAGAGAAGGGGAGATGTTTTCCAGAAGTGTTTAGAATAGATTTCATGTGCCCAGGATAAAGCCTGCTCCCTGTATCCTTAGGTGCTCTCAAACTGGATGCTGAGGTGAAAGCCTGCTTAGTATTTTTATTGTTCTTCAGCTATTAAGCAAAGGATGTGCATCTGTTACCTCTGATGGTAAATCAAGGTTTCTGAATTAGAACTGTCAATTCAATGACAATAGGTATAAATGAGAATCATTCTGCCACAATGCTTTTATTTATACACCACTAGAAAGAATCTATTGTGCAACACATCCGGGTTTTATGCATAAAACTTTTCTGCTTGATAAAATTATAGTTCATTTTCCCATCAAAATCCTGAAACACTTCATAAAGAGTATGGGAAACAAGAGAAGCCTTATTCCATTTTCCACGAAACACTACCAGCCTAGGGCTTAGTCACAAAACCCTGTGCTTGAGGAAAGTCTGACTTTCAACACGAAGCTGAAGCCCTGCCAATGACACGAATTCTCTTTATACCACAAGAAACCAGCTTGCACAATGCATTTGGAGCAGATCAGGTAGCTGACACCATTTACCAGAACCATCAAAGAATACTGATAAATCAGGATCCAGAGGAGAGAGGGCTCTCTCCAGACTAACTGGGCTTGTCAGACTCCGAAAACCCTCACTACAAGCACTGTCTGCAGTCCTATCTGAAGTTCAAGAAGCTGCATGACTGATCATCTTATTAGGCTTCTGCATATACATTGCAAGAAGAATGGTACTCTGGCTTCAAATTCTGTTAACATTTTAAAGCTAACGGTGAATGGAAAAGAGCCACTTGACATCAAAGGTGATCCTCTACCCAAAAGCAGTATAAGTGCATTAGGAAAAACTGTGCATACAATATTATGCCTTGTGATTCTAAAAGACACATTTTCCTAACTGCCGATTCAAGCGACAACAGAGTCTGAGACAGAAATATCATTTCTTCATATTGCAAAACTAAAACACAGGCATACTCCATTACCTAATCCCTGCTTGAAGATCTGTGTTAATACCTCCCTTGCAAAATCTTTCATCTAATTAATGATCTATGCCAAATACATCCAAGTTAGCAATACTGTAACATGCATCAAATGAAGTCTACTATTCAGTTTCCTGATTGTGTTGGGTTTTTATATAATGTCCACTTCATAAGTGCCTACTAAGATCACTCAAGTAATTTACCAACTCCTAAATCCCTGGTTAATGCTCCAGTGACTCTGGTTCATGTTTCAGCTCTAGTTTGCCTTAAACATGGGTTAAGCCTCCTTAGTTTTTCCTTTTTTTAACAGCTTCATCAGTTTGACTGGATTTAAGCATTTCACAAACCTTTTTGTTTCTTTGCAGTTAACATAAGAAATATGAATGAACTCTGAATCAAGAGCTGCAATAACTTATATTTGTGACTGTTTTTCAGCACCTTGAAAAAGCACATTGCATGGGAACCTCAGTTATGTACTATTTATCTTTTACTGCAATAGTGTTTTATCTGAAAAATGGGGTATTCTTGACACTGGCAAGCAAAACGAATGCAGACAAAAACCAAGGTGAAAGACTGTTGATGATTTCATATTTTAGGCTACAATATAATATCATATGATCAACACTCTGCTGGCAAGCTATAAAGCCCATGAAGGTAACCATAGAAAAGTACACATTTTCTCACCTTCAGGGTTTTTCTTTGGAAGTAGAAGATGGGAAGGAAGGTTTATTTCCATAATTTTTGTGTTTCCAATCGTCAACAGGTTCAAAACTAAAATGCTAAAACTGATTTCACAAGCCACAAAGAAAGATTGTTTTGTTCAAAGGCCAGGACTGTTATCTATGTCCAATGAATCTGGGCTAAGCACTCAAATTTTGGTGTACCTATCTGAACACCTTTTAAGCATTACCCACCAAAATTATTTATGGTAACTGAACTTGAAATAATTCAAGTTCCATTATGCAGAAAGCAGTGACTGGACTAGGATGTTGCAGACAAGAGAAATCAGCTCACAACTCCTTAACACCGGTATTTAAACTTTTGTGGGCCAAGAAATCCAAAGGCTTCATAGTAATTTTCTAAAATACAGACTGGCTTGTCCAGCCACCTGAAATCAACATCTTAAATATATAATAACATCAAACAAACTGCAACTAATTCTCCATACTCTTGAGAAAAACAGGCATGGAGCAACTGAGGAGCGGTAACTCTGAATGAAATGAAATCCAAGTTCAATGTCAGTGCCAACACATCTATCTTCTAATGAGAAATGAACCCTGAAGACATGAAAAAATAAACTGGTCTGGGATTACTACATGAAAAATGCCCATTGCCAAAGCAATTTTATGAATAGCTGTGGCTAAACCAACCTTTATATAAAGTCACCACTGTACCCTCAAATATGGGGGCATAAAACACACGTAAAGAAAGCAGTATCTCTGTTTGAGACGGTATCTGACATTATTTTAAATGCTCATCATTAACAGCAGCACTGATGAGGGAGAGAAGATAAATACTGGCTAACAAAAATACCTCCCCAAATCTATGCCCTAACCTGACTATTAGGAATTAACTAACTGGTCAGATGCTTAAAACAAACAAACAAAGATAAATAATAAAAACAAACCCAAAAAACAAACCAAAACCAAGCCAATCAAAAAAACAAATCCACCAAAAAGCTTAGCTAAGAGTATTTTTTACTACAGGAGTAAGACATCAACGCACAGCTGTGTGTGTCTGCAGTTCACTTTGTGGGGACCACGAACTGTCAATGTTGTTAAGGGCTGAAGAGAAGGACAGAGCAAAGGGGAAGAAGCTTAAATATGGAAAGGGGTAGAATCACACCTGGGAAGAAAGAGCACAGGACTTTCTTGTAGGAAGGGAAAAACCCACAGTGAAGACTGGGAATGGAAAGGAGGAGAATTTAGAATCCTATAACATGGATGGTATAGAGATTTTTTAAAGTCAGGAAGCAACCAAATCTGTTGGACTGGAAAGCAATTTCTCTCATCCCAGTATGGGCATGAGAGATGTGAGTTAGCTTCTTTGTAAACCTTTGATTTGTATCAACTAACGCAGCTGCTCTGAATTTTCTCTTTAGATAGAGAATGATCTGTTCTGGTTTATTTCAACAGTCTAATAAAGCATGCTTAAGAAATAGGAAACATTTTCAATTATCTTTGATAAGCCTATTTAAGAAAACAAGAGGAGTGAAAATTACTTTAATTCAATCTTCTGCCTGAGTTGGGTTTCTTTTAGCAATGGAGTTTGCAGGAGGCAAAAAAAGCTACCATGTAACACACTTGCCTGTTTTCCAACAAAACTATTCTGATTGTAACATGAGGACCTAGGTAAAACACCTTGATGATTTAAGGTGTTTGGCTGCCACAGATGCTTTTTGCTCAGTAGGGAAATTGAAGTTCCAACCAAGATTTTCAGAATTTATTATCAGGACTTCTCCCCTCTTCTCCTTCCACCGAGCAATGTACTCACTCTCACCTATGGAGGGGTAACGATCTACCTCTTCTGTTAAGGCACTGCAACAATCCCAAGACAAGTATTTTGGTTTTAATAAAAAGGTAACAACTACATTGCTGGTCAGAGTGGCATATTTGCCATGTGGATACCAACCAAAACTAACCAGATGAGGTGACGGTGCTGAGGTATGAGATTCTTTGGATTATAATTCTTTTATTCTGCCATTAGTTAATATTCAGACACAGGACTAAGATAATGTTGTTAGGCATCATGCAATAGAAAGGTTAGTTCAATGTCTAAAGCAGAAAACCAGATTTCCCCTTGCTTCCACCCATAATGGCTGCAATGCACAGAAAACGATTACTTACTATCCAACTCCTCCTCATCATCACTGGAAGAAGAGCCAATAGAAAAGAGAGTTTTAGACTTAGGAATGAGTGGAGAGATGCTGAAGGAGAAGGAGATTCGTCTCGATGGTCGAGTCCGGCCCTGGGCTGAGAAGTGGGTTAACAGCAGACATTAGAGCATGCTTGAAAATGCATTTAATAATAAAAAGGAGAGGAAAACGGCCAAAGCAAACTAAAACCAAAGCAAAGGAAATGTCTGCAAAGCAGCTGGCTTCAGAAAAGGCACAAGAAACAAAGAACTGAGAACATGCAAGTTCCAGAGGGTGCAGGTTTCAGAGGATGCAGGTCTCACTGCATGCATATCGCAGAGTTCAAGGCTTTTCTTATTTTTGCTGGCATCTTTTTATATGACCTCTTAATGAAGACTTACACATAAACAGTTACTTTCCCAAACAGAGTATCAACATAGTGGATCTCTGCACAAAAGGCATGTGCTTCGCAGAAATAACTGCCAGGAAATCAAACTAGAACAATTCAATATATTTGTTTAATGGTGCTTTTTGCAGTTAAATGACACAGCAAAGCTGCCGGATATTAGCAAGGACACTTTATCTGAAGTGTTGACTATCTACCTGGGGAGGTTCGTGCGAATTCTATCTCGAAAACAAACCCAAACATTTTGATAATGTTATGCCCTTAAAAGTTTCCAGCTTTAAAAGGGAGACACCTAAATTTCCCCCTTTTTCTTCAAAAATAAAACAGAAAAAACAAGCATATCTTCTGCTGCTTTCTAAAACTCACAGTCCTTGTTCTAAAGCAACTGCCTAACATGAGAAACATGAGAAAAGCCCCTCTGCACCCTCTTCTGTTCTTGTCTGGAAGATGTGTACCAAACTCAGCAATCAGTCTGTGACATCAAATCTCCCATAATTTGTAAGAGCAGCTCTTGCATAGCAGCAGCTTTGCATCAATCCGTTATAAGTACAATCTGCTCTGAAAAGAGTTGCAGGAGCCAGCTAGCCGCTCTTAACAGAAATTCCTACACAGCCTCTTAGGGAGATGCCCAAGGGCTGTATTTCCAAAATCTCATGGTACAAGCACAGGTGGAAACCTCTGAGCTGTGACCTGACCAGTGTCAGGCTGCTGGATACCCATTTCTCACATGGTACATCAGTGTGTTCTAAGGAAAGATGACTGGGACAGGGTTGGGGAAACTCTGCCCCTGGCACAGGTCTGACCTAAAGGTCCTACATTTAATCTATATTAAACATCTTCAGGGCATATATGACTTCTAAGTCATTCCATGACATGGATAAATCGATTCACTTGCACAACAGGGAAAAGAGGCTCAAGACTTTATCAGTATTAAACTTCCAAGAGAAAGAAGTAGCAATTATTATTCTCTTCGAGTGTCCTTTCAGCCACATACATTTGTATTGCTGATATCATACCCCAAAACCGAATTCAGAATATAAAAATACCATCTGAGGAATATCCAATCCAATGCAAGCAATGCAAGGAAAACTCCCCTGAAATTTTCCTTCAGCCATTAGTCATAAACGCCAATTGCTTAGAGGTGATTTGACTAAAATTATGTGCACACTTCCAATGTAAGCAAAACAACCCTAGAGGGACACAATGAAAGGCATTTAATTTGAAGAATTCTTAGCAAGATTCATGCATTAATTTTGTTTAGACTGCCTTTCAAAGGCGTTGTTCTAGTGTCCCAGACCTGAAGAACATGACTAGGCAACACTGTTTTCTTTCTTCTGTAGTCTACAGTCTATTTAGACTAAAAGTCAAGATGAACAATAATACTTTACTGTAAATAGAACCACCTCCTCCAGCACAGTTCAATTCAACTTCCATTTCAGTGGTTTTATTTATAGCAGTTCCTGGCTTTATAACAATGCTCCACACTGGAAATTTGCTATTCCAAAGCTGAAAGCAGTCTTCCGAGCACTCCAGCCAACAGCTCTTGTGACCTCCGTCTATAAAATGCTGAAGGATTAACAGTTGTGAATGGCCACAGCAGCTCTTGGAACTTCTGAGACATCAGATGGAGTGCGGGCTAAAAACTTAGTCTTGGAAATTGCTCCTACCTCAGTACATATGATAATAAATGGGAAATGCAAGTGAAAGCCCTCCATATGTTTATTCATATGGAGTTTTTGAAGTTTTTGTGCAGAACATGTTGCTTTCTTCCCATTCAGACACATTTGCAGGGATCGGAGAATTTTTTTAAAAAACACCTACCATAAAATTATGCAAGTGGAATGAAGAATTAAAGATTTCCTAGATTCACATCCATGAAATCAAGGATTTATTCTTGCAAAAGTCTGAAGTATTCTGCTGAAATATTATGAATGTCAAGCCAAGGTGATATAAGAGAGTTTATGGACCAAGACCTTCTTGTAAAAGGCACTAAGCTGCTTTACATTTACTTACAGTCCCAAGTCAAGTAACACTACTCCTCTTTCAAAGTGACTGAGGAAGAATGAAGTGATTTACTGAAGTTTCCAAAGTCAGGAAAGACTCCGAGCTGGGAAGAGAATCCGTGACCTAAATTTTCAAGGTGAGTAATCCTTTTGGATGCTCACATCAACTGTCTCAAATGCATTGATTTTCAGAAACCACCTTCCTATAAAAATGAGGCCCTTCTGAGCTGTCACAAATTAACTACTGAGAAAATAAAGCTCACCAAAATGTTAGTAATTTTTAACTTCAGTGTCCAAAACTCAGAAACATCCACCCCAAAGCAGAAGACCAACCCTGCTATTTCTTCCACAGCCCCTCTGGAAAGCTTACTACATCTTCTCTTTTCCTTCTCTCTCAACAAGACTTTCATGGCTAGGCCAACTCTAGAAGAGGATGGGATAATCAAACCTCTCTACCACCAGCTCAGGCCTCGATGGCATTTTTAATGGGGGTCATAAGACAGAGAAGAGCGGAAAGGTGTCAAGTTGTCCAATTCCAAGATGGAGGCCCAAATCCTTCACTGTCGTAACCCCCGCTATGGGCCTGAAGGGAAGTCTATAAAGCGAGAGGGAGATGAGAGGCACTTGGCCAGGCTCTCTCAGCCACTGACAGCATGTTTTCTGGAAGCTATGGTGTTTGGTTAGCAACTGGATGCAATGCCAATAAATTGGTTGCTTAAAAAAAAAAAATAATGAAGGCCTTCAGCCCGAGGAGGAAAGAGGGTGCCCCACTGCACAGAGCAGGAGCTGGCCTTTTCACGGGACAGATCTGCCCATGTTTTGGTTACCGTTGCTGGGGGACACATCCGTTAGGCCACATCCTTATTAATCATGGAAGAGAGATGGCAAAGAATTTACAAATGTCTCCTACAAAGCATAATCTCTGTGAGCTTCCTCCAGCAAGCCTCTTAAATGAATAAAATGCCTTTCTTAAAAGCACCTTTCCCTTGCTCAGCTTTGAAAGGAAAGCAGCATGTTAATAAAAAGGAGAAGATCAGAGACCATCACAGATTGACAAGACACGATCTAAAATGTCAATACAGTTTCTGGCTGGCAATTAGTAAAATGAAAACATGTGTAACAGCCCTTCCTAAGCACATCCAGCTGCAGCCTTCTGAATGACTTTTTCAGCCAAAAGAATCTATTCAGTGAAGCTGCAGCATTAAGTGCTTATTATCACTTCAGTTAAGTTAAACTGGACAATTTCACCTAATCACCTTTTATTATTTTCTTCAGGGATAAGAGTCAACAGATTACACCCAACTGCCCCAAAACAATTAACTCAAAATAAATAGCAACAAACTCCCCTAAGAAGACCAAGACATAGATTCCTAAGTTTCCATATATCAACTTTCAAAAAATCTAGAAGTAGGAAAATAAGATCTCAACTGGAATTTACCCGACATCAAAGGAAGAAATTCTGAAATGATGCAAAAATCAGACTTTTTTAAAAAAATAACAAATTCAATAAATCATAGTTTTCATATCAGAAGTCTAATTAAGAAAAAAAAAAAAAGACAAACAAAAGAAACCCCATAGAACTGGAAATAACTAGGGATATACTGGGAAGAACAAGACATGGATCTAAACTAAACGAGTTCTGCCTTTCCATACCCACAAATCCATGCAGCAGTGAAACATATATTTCACATAATATAGGAAAGCAAGAACAGGTACTAGCAAATTCTGCCTTGGGAAGGTACCAAGTTGTACTTAATAATACAGATGACAGAATGGATAAGGGAAAACTGTGTTACTCACTGTCCAGCACTGGTTTACTAATTGACATTAGAGACATAGATTTGGTCAGTGGAGATGAAACAGTGGAAGAACAGAAATTAAATCCTTGCGGCTGCGATGTCTGACGCATCTGTGGAACAGAAAATAACCACGCTGAGCAAATATATCAAGAATGACAGCACCATCCCAACTTCAGATCACAGTTCAGCATTCATATTTACTGAGCTTCTCACTTTCAAAAAGTGGGAAATTTAAACAATCCCAGCATAACGTAACAGGTGAGAAATGCAAGGACCACAAAAAATGTAATCGGTGTCATACAGGTGAAATGCAACATTTTGTTTTGCCTTTTAATTGTAGAACAACTAATTATGCAACAAACAGAAAGAGACTGGCTGCTTGGTTGTCTGGCAAGATAATGCAAGATGGATATTATTAACTGTCTGATGGCCACTGAAATTACTGTTAAGATTCAATCCTCAGTATAACTAGACTGTGGATCAACATGGTAAAAAATCTGATGCTTAGCAGTGCGTTCCCCAAAAATGCCATTCCTCAAAGCAAGAGAAGACATGAGAGTCTTGATAGAATAGGTCTACAGGCCAGATCTTGTAAGACCCATTTACTGCCTTGATGTACACCAGTGACTACAAGGTAAACAGACTGGCTGGCTAATGACTCTGGCATGAACCAGAAAATATTACAGCTGAAACTTCAAAATCAGAAATTCAGGGTATTTATAGTATTTAAGACTATAATTGCCGCTTTAATAAAAATAAGCAGAGATTCATAATATTGTAGCCCGTCTGTCCTTAATAGTTGTAATAGACTTTCATTCCAGAGAGAGCACTCTAAATGTTGCTTATAATAACGGGCTTTTTGATTCTGGTTGTGCCTATGAAAGAAAAAACCCCTTTATTTTCCTCCTATAATAAACCCAAATAAACCCCAAAACTTTAGCGGATAAATTACTACTTAGTACTTGTGTGTGTTACAGGACTGCAGAAGGCAGCATAAGCATTAATTGCAGCAGCTTTACAACACCTGCAATTGATAGTATCACTGTATCCATGCTGAAAAGTTAATCACTTTTCCATGATTACTCATGCAACCAGCGGAAGAAAACTGGGAAGTTTCTTGTTCTCACCCTAAGACTTCACCCCGCTTCAACTACGCTGCCCCAAAGAACCAAGCAGCAAATTTAACACAGTGGAAAGTCCTCCGTGTTAAAGATGGAAGATTTTAATAATATTATGTATATAGGGTGGAAGCCTTCATAGTGAGACCCACTTTGGAAAATTACTTACAAAACACTGATGTAGCATTTTCTAGACATATAACAATGCTTTACCTGGTGACTGTAGTCTCTGATTTCTCCTTGCTCGAGTTCTTCAGTGAGCAAAACCAGGGATCCACACTGATTGCTGGCAAGTGGACTCCTTCTGAGATCTTTGGAGCTCAGAGAAGAAGCCTCCAAGTTTGTAGAGGGCTTCTTGGTCTCACCAGAATCTCCAGCAAGGCCTTCTAGGCTGTAACTGAAGAGAAACCATAGAGGTTAGATGCTGACAAACTCACAGGGACCAGTGTCTTTCAGAACATAGCACCTTCAAGTGTAAAACACAAGGCAGTCACTAACTGAACTGTGAAGGGAAATGCTGATGTTATTCCTCAGCACGTTACTTCTTAACGACCAAGGGCAGATAGCAGTAGAGGGGTTTCTATTTTCTTCAGAACAAACAGCAGCATCTTTGTGCCTCTAATGAGACACAGTAGTTGGCTGAACAATCATTCAAACTTCTGGGCAACAGCCTTTCCTACTGTGTTTTGGGTTTTTTTCCTCCTTGAGTGCTGCACAGATAAATCTAAAAACATCCCTTCTAAAGATTTTGGTATTTCCACATATTCTCTGCTAGCTTTTTATTAGGCTCTCCCCTGGAATAAAGCCATCCAAATTAAACTACCTTGTATAGCACTGTGCTGCCTGTCCTGGATCAACATCCTCCCCAGCAGCCACAAAATCAGCTCTAGGCTGCCTGTAACGTTCCTCTCTGCAGACACATCCTCTGAATCTATTTAGCACTTGCCACTGCTCAGAGCTTTGGCACTGATAACGTCCTCCTTTCTGCCAAAGCTGGTTTCTTTTACTCATTTTCACTTTTTTTTTTTTTTTAAATTCAATAAATGTCTCCATCAGCCAACCAATCCTATTTTATCAGTTGCTGAGGAAGCTAGGTCTTGTCCAATGGACAATCACTCAAAGCTAAATAAAACACCAAACTTTTGCTTGCAGAATTGATAGTAATAAAAGGTTTGGCCAACCTCTGTAAAGACAACTGCTGATAGACAAGTGACCTCTACAGAAAGACGCTATTATACTCCTTTCTCACCTACACAAAACACTCCCTCTTTCACATGGGACTATTTCCATCTGATATACCTTGGCCTTAATATTCTGCTTCTGACCCTCCTGCTCCTCATGCCCAAGCACCAACAAACCCACTGCACTGCCAGTTTGGTTTAATGTGCAAGCTTCACAGATACACCAGTACCTCCCAGTACAGTAGCACAACTTCATGCCTAACACTTGATTTGATGCACATAAAGTCCTGCTAGTTTGAAGCAAGGCCTACTCTGGATATATATCCCAACCAGAGATAATCATGACATCCAAGTGGCCAACAAGCTGACCTATAAGCAAATGAAAGCGAAAACACACTACAGACTGTACAGATTATTTTAACAACCAGAGGAGCTTTAAATCCAGGTAGACTTGCATAATAGTGATTAATGTTCTGCATTCCTTTAGAAGCATTAAATGGCTGATAAATATGCATCTTCAAAGAAAAAATGGCAATGAATAAGAAGATTAAGTAAATGTTTTAGGGCTTTTTTCCATGGTAATTAATGAGAAAGAAGACTGGTTGAGGCATTTACAATTTAATCTGTTGTAGGAAGATTTTGACTCAACATTGTGTTTCAATAGCAGGCATTATAAAATTTATACTAAAACACTTGCAGAGAGAAATCAGTCTCATTTCTACTGACAGAAGAATATTTTTTTCTTTCATACCAGGGTGGTAACAACGATGCTACACTCATCATAGAGAAAAAAAAAAAAATCATGTAGTTTGTTGTGACATGAACAGATCAAACCTGCAAATACTAGCCCACAAAAATAGTTATCAGTGGGTATTACTGGTTTATAATTTATTGGTCAGGGTATATAGACCAGATGTAATTAAATTTGTAACTGGAAGGACAGATTAACTTCTTTCTCAATATCTGGTCTTCAGAAAAAGAGTTTAGAAGCTCTACCCACAACCAGCAAGAACTGCCAGAAGAAAGCTATAAAATCTGGGAGATAGGCAGGTAAGGATCTGATCTGCAAGCATCAATCTCAACTCTGGGTCTTTCTAAAGAAAATGCAAACTTTAAGTGCCTGGGAAATTTTAATCCGTTGCTACCAGATTGGTTTTTCATATAAAGTTTTACATGATTAGTCTCTTTGAAGAAAAAATTAGATCTTTCAATTTACAAAGAACAAGTCTGTTATGAACTTAAATCCTCATGAGATCCATCCAGGACAAATCGGCGATGAGTCACATTAACTCTTGATTCTTTGGATGTCACAATTACTGTTATGATCACTGCTGCAGAAAAACACACGCCTTAAAATCACGGAACAGCTCAAACCAACAGTGCAGCTTCTTTAATGCTCGAGGCCAATGAAGAGCAGCCGCCACCATCACCTGCACCCCAATTCAGAAGACCCATTCCCAAGATTAATTGCTGAAAAAGCAGACCAAGCAACAAACACGTGCACGCTTCAGCCAGAGCAGCAGTGGAAAAGGCAACGCACAGAAAGCTCACAACAGGGTGTTGCAGTGCTCCTTTGCTGCTGCTACACATTTATTTATACCATACCTTCTACAAGTAAAGTCAGGACCCATGGCAATGAACTGTACACCAGAGGGACACCAGCTCAAACTAGGAACATCAAAAGAGGCAAAGAAAGGAAAAGGGCTCTGATTATTGGATTGTTATGGAACGGGAATGTTAAAAGACTCTCACTCTTGCATATTTTAAACAAAAAACCCCAACAAACTCAGAAATAATACAGTAGCTACTATACATTTCTGGCTGCCAGAACACACCAGTGTCCCAAGTGACCGAGGTTACCACCAAACAGAGGGCAGGACAGCCCACGCTTCCCCCAAACCGATCCCAGGGGCAAGTATACAACATACTGAAGAAACTGCTCCTTGTGGGGAGAGAAGTTTTTGGGGAAAACAAGACTGAAACATACCAAAGTCAATTTTGCATAAGTAACTGCACACAGCCCTTGTGTTAGTAATGATTAGTATTTTTCTGGTACCTCTCATCTCCAAACCAGAAGAAGAATCCCTTAAAGACACTTAATCGTTTAAGTTCCCTCTATACAAGTATTAATAACCTCAGACTACACTTGAGAAAAATAAGGAGAGTGCTACATTCTTAAATGCTCCACAGCAAACCAGTGAAAGAGGCTGGAAGAAAAAAACCAGGTTCATCTTACTATTAACTGGGGATTAAATCAAGAGTTCTTCAAATAGTACTTTGACTAGAAAACCTTTCAGCTCCCATACCCCAAAAGAGTCCCAAGTTGCATCATGAAAGACATAAGAAATGCAAATACAGAATGCAAATATTGTGGTTGTTATTTTAAATACCACTTTTGTTATTTTTTCTCTGTCAGCTCATGGCCCAATTGCAAGCTTTGCAGACACAGAGAAATCAATCTTCTTGTCAGCTATGACATATAAAGGATCCTTAAATCCTGAAAAAGCTGTCCAGGAAACATACGTCATCTGAAGGGAATTTTGCATCAGCACAGATCTGCCAGAGCAGCACTGCACAAGTTCTGCTCCCAGGCCTTGGCCTGCAATCCACGCAAGGGGAGGACACGGCCAGAGCATGGTTTGCTCCAGGCTAGGAGCCTACAAAAAAAGCAAAACAAGTCTAAGTATCCCTGGGCCAGGATTTGCAAGTGCCAGAAGCCACAGAGGGCACAGAGGAAGGTTTAAAGCCACTGACTGCATCACCTCACGTCAAGTCCTCATATATTTTCCACACACAGTACAACACTGGAAACATTCAGGAAGGGTTTGATGGTTGGTGTTCAATGGTGGAGTACAGTTAATTGCTATCTGTTTTATTCAGGATGTTAATTGGATGAGGATACATGTGAAGTACCTGTGCTTTGTACCGCAAAGCTCCAGGTGTGCTTCACCAGCAGCTCTCAGCACTCATAAGCCTTCTTCATGAACATGTACCTTCCCATAACATGTCAATACTTCCAAGTACTTCACTGTCATCATCCAACTAAACCATGATGGCAGATGTAAGTATTAGGGAAGGACAAGGGAACAAAATACTTGAGATGATAAAAGAACCAAGTCCTGGCCACAGCAAACCCACCTCCATCGTAGATCTCAGTCTGCACTCTCAGGCTTAGGTTCAGCCTCCCAGCAGGTTAGCAAAACCTGCCTGGCAGAAACTAGATGGAGGCTGAGAAAGTTCCCCAAGGAAGGCATCAATACATGCTTCCTCTCTCCCTGCCTCCCAAGCCATTCCTGGCGGCCCCAAGACTACCAGGCTTGGTGGATGCTTGGAGCTATGCTTATGTTGACTTGTTTGCAGAAGACAGGAATTTTTGCATGGTCACTGTTCAATTGCAGGATATAGGATCTTCCTCATTAAAGAAATGATGCAACATTTACACTTGACAGTGCACTGTAAAAGATGTCTCTATTCCTGACCACTGCCATGTCACAGTGACAATCCCAAATGCTAAAACTGCAGGGAAGGGAAGCAGAAGAGTAGATGAGGGGAGGAGAGGAGAGGTGGCTGCATATATGTAGAAGGAAGCCTAGAAGTGATGGAAGGTATCAGAGAAGGAAAAAGACCTCTTGACAAGGGCTGTGGAAAGCAGTCTTACAGAATTACAATCCTGCTGGGGAGCCACCCACAATCTGTTGGCAACACCATAAAACCCAAACAAGATCAATGCAGAGCATGCAAAACCTCTTTACAGAGACAACTTGGGGAGGGGGTATGAGCTATTATATACATCAGCCTTGGGGGAGAGCATAAATTGTTGGAATTAGTTCCAGGCTGTTGCTCTCCAGCTGGGGTTAGAGGGGATGATACAGAAATGGTTGGGAGGCCAGAAAAAAAAATAAGAGAGAATGGTTATAAAAGAATTACCACACATTTCAGATATGGTTAAGTATTTTAGGCTGCCTATTCAAGACTTTTTCTTTATTCTACATATAAGCTAAGTGTTTCAGGATACTGTAACTCTAAATGCTAACACAGCTCCGACAGAGGAGCCTTAACAGGCAATTGGTAAAAAGATGTTAATTTGCATGAACTGAGAAGATGAGCACTGCACTTCTTCCTTCAGAGCACGGAGCGATGCAAATAGTGGCTTCATAGAAGTAAAAAAGCATGTTCGTTCTTGTCCCTTTTTTAAAAAAATATTTTTTAAGATCCCTCTCCTGAACTGTACAGCACTGCTCATATGGCTTCATTTATGCTGATGCATGGTAAGGCACAGTGATTTTTTTGGTAATAACATCATGGTAACATTTTTTACATGTGTGGAAATATGGTAGTTTGTACACAGACACATAACTCCATCCAGATCAAGGGAAACTAAATCCTGAGTTAACCTGCCACAGGAGGAAAGGGAGCAGGCTGTGGGAGATGAGAAGAGGTTGAACAACTGAAGGGGAGAGGTTAAACTTCCCCTTTTTTATTTTTTTTATTATTTTTTTTTAGCCTAAAAATGTGTAAGTGCGGACAGTCCTCATGTCTGCTGTGTTAAAAATTAAGTGTCCTATTTTATATGTTAATAGACAAAACAAATGTTACATGGGTGAAAAATGTGTATCTGCATGACGGATGAGAAACAGAAAGTCTGCTATACAGAAGAAAAAACACACATGGAAGTAAGGAAAAGGACCACACCTTATTTTCTATTTTTTAGGAAGATAGTTATAAAAAAAACCAGCAAAAGAGCAAAAGTAAAGCCATTTAATTCAACCAGCTGTAGATCTGCGGGGCATTATCCAACTCTGAGATCGTGCCTGATGCATCCCCTCCCCAAGTGCCCCTCCTGCAAGACTTGGCAGGAGTTTCGGATGTGCTTTAAATCCAAATGACGCACATGCTTGTAGGTAAACAATTATTTTAAGACAATTCCAAACCTTACACATGGTAAAGGCCAACAAAATGATATCTGAGATTTCTTAAAGTTGTTACATAATGTCCTGGAGAAAATGGCTTGTGCATGTGCTCTGTGGGTCAGAAAAACTGCCCTGGGTCAGACTGGAGAGGGAAGGCAGCCAAGTGGGATGCACAGCTCTAACGCCAATGCTTCGAGAGGTTTACTAACACGACAGTATGGAGTTAGTAGACATTCAAACGCAAAACAGTTAGTCACATTAGTTGGCTTTGTACCTTCTCCTATGAATGGGAGGCTTCTTTATACCATCCCCCAGAACTCGCATTGAACTGAAAATGAATCATGGAGAGTGGTCAGCAGCTTGAATGGAAAAAAAATGAACAAATGGCAGCTGAAGGAATAATATCCCAACACATGAACAACAGAGGGAATGGACATACAGGGAAAACACAAAATTAAATACTAAAGGAGGTAATGAGTCTCTCCTTCCTCCTCTCTCTTTTAAAAATAATTCTGGTTTTTGGTTGGTTGCTTTTTTTTTTTTTTTTTTTGTACAAAAAGAAGATTTCACAGGTATTGACCACCTGCAACTTAGCTGCTGCCAAAGCCAGGTCAGTTTAAAGTTTAGATAAGGACAAACTATTTAACAGAAGCTGTTAGAAACCAAGATTAACACTAGCTCCAGTTTTGCAGTGAAAACGTCGGCGTTTCTTTCCTCTGACCCAAACGTTAAAAACACTGCATCATTGTTGAAAGACAAGCATTTCAAATCTGCTACGAATGTCAGGAATTAACCGAAGGATGAACATCTTTTTGCAGCAGCCTTGTTAGTTCCCTTTGTATTTTTAATAGCAAAATCTAGACATGAGGATTATCTGTGAAGTGCAGTTGAGGAGAGAGTGGAAGCAGAAGGGAACTGAGCTTGATTTCACATTGTATTTAAGACGATTACATTTTCTCTGATCTTTTCTGTGAACAAACTTTTATGCTCATTCCTCTTAAACTGAAAATATGTAACACTGGAAAAGACCAAATCCTACAAAAGACTGATTTTTTTCCTATAGACTCTGTATCCTGTATCAGCAGCTCTAAACTTGACTTAGCTACCTTTACCATCAGGGGAAAGACTGGTTTTGGTATGGATGGGGGCTGGACTAGGCTGTGAGTCTTCTGCTGGGAGAGGGGTCACCTCTTACAGCTCGGCTGACCGTGCAGCCTGCCACCCCATTCCTCTTCCCAGCTGCGCAGCCCAGTTCCAATCCTTGGGTTGGATTTGATGGCAATTACACCTTATTTAGTTCATTTTCTGCTCATTTAGTGTGTGCAACCTGCTCACTTATGGACCAAACAAGTGCCATGGGTGCACAGAGGAGGAGGAGAGGGAGCATGGACAAGGGGTGGCAGGTGATGGGAACAGCACAGGTCCTGCCCATCAGCAGGACACACCTCAGCCAAGGCTTGTGCTCCGTGTTACTTCATTTCAAAGGTTTGCAAAAGTCCATTTATAATAAGGGATTTTCCCCTTTAAATGGAAATCTATCTTCTGCGTGTGATATAAATGAATAAGCAAACACCCTGAATTTAACTGATTTGTATGAAAGTCACTTGTTTGGACTTAATTTCCTCAGTATTTGTTGTTGCTCACTAAGCAACCAGAATCTCAACATCACAACAGCCATGTATGAAAAGAACAAAGAAAAGAAAAAAAACTCAAATAATCCAAATTCCTCTTTAACAGAAACATAAAACCAAATAGGAACTGAATCAGCAGCAGAGACCCACCCAGCTTTTCTTTTTTCATTAACCTATGTGACAGCTATGCTTATGTAGCAGCAGCTGTATCTAACAACATATGAGAATAATTACTGTTCCTTTAACTCAACTTTTCTTACATTTACAATGCATGTATTTTCCCATATCAGAGACAGCCTCCAAAGTCTGACGCAGGAGAATTTAACCCCATCTGTTAAGTGTTAGCAGTAATTGCCAGCTATGCAGTTTATTACCCTCAGAAATCCTTACATAACAGGTCCTACACTTAAAAATAAATCTCTCCAAATGAGTTTATAAGCTTATGGACTCATTCTGTCATAAACCTGCATGTATAACTTATGCTGATTCTTTTGTAGCTTTAAAAAGATAGGTATTACTTACTTTATCTAAATATTACCAGGGGACCGGGAATGAAATCAAAAAAAGGTGGCAGTGGTAAACAACAACAATAAGTCTTTCACCCTATGTTACTTAGAGGGTCCTGAATCTTCTTCAATATCGGCTTTAAAATCTGCAGAGTCTATGGTATTCCTTTGGTGATACCCACAGCTCCTAACGTTAAAGAATACATACATTTCTGATGGGAGGCTGCTGCCTCTCACTGGATTATCCAAATGGGTCAAGCAACAATTTACCAGGAACCCATTATGAGTGGCCAGTTTTAATTTAACAGCATCACCGAATGCAATGGCTCTGTCTATCTTAAAAGCAGACCTGTGGCCACGAAGGTAGCAGCAGCCTGGAGAGAGGCATGGCACTGCACGCCTGGGCTTGCAGCCTCTGTTAGCTCTGTAAGGTAAGGGCTCCACGGGACAGGAGGGTACAGCACCCTGACACTGTTAACTCAGCTGGCCATTCCTGCTCTGAAAGCACTAAAATGCATTGAAAACATTGGCCAAACTTCCACTGGTTTCAGAACAGGCAGGGTTTGACCCCAAAGCATCCAGCAGCCTGGATGCCGAATAGTGCAGAGCATGGCAGGGAACCTTACACCAACCACTTCATTGATGTGCATTTCGTTTTACTTCCTCTTTTTCCCCACTGAGATGGGAGGCTGAACACCACTTCTTCCCACAGTCACTTGGCACCAGCACCTACACACTCATGTGGCTGTTACACCTCTCCCTCTTCTATCATCTGAAAGAACAAATGGGAAAACTTCCCTTTTCAATCTTCCTGGGCATCACCAGGAACACCGGTGATGAGTTATGTGGGATTTACTGTCCATGAGAGACTGAGGTGGAACCAATTCTGTGAATTGGGGACTACTCATCTTAACACTGTGAGGAGCCTCAACACCATTTTTTAAAACCCTGGTGCCCATGCTATCTCTTAATACAATCAGAGCAATAATGGTTGTGTTTATTTTGTGGTCAATGAGATTTAACACTCCAATAATTCCTTTAACAAAGCCCTTCATACAGAAAGGGGTGGTGATAGTTCAAATAGAAGACCTGTCCCAGGGTAATTCCATTTCCTCTGGAAAGCTCAAGCGTACTGTAGGTATTAAGTACTTTAATCCTGAAAGTTAATTTAAAAAACAAACAAACATACTTTAGGAGAGTTTCTTCACCCCTTTAAGTGAAAAACAAATAACCAGAAGTGACATCCTCAGTTTTCTGTTTTTTCATGCTGAGTCCAAGGCTTAGATAAATATGCATGAGTGGGTGCAAAGTAAATCAAAGCAGCTCTTCACTCACCTCCTCTGATTTATTTCTGCTTCATTGGTGGCGTTCTTCCCTGGCCCCCAGCTGTGTCGACGGAAAGGTGACAGTGGCCGCATGGAGTTTCGCAAGACAGATGAAGGAGTGGGCACATCCGTGATACTGTCCAGCTCCTCTTCCTTTTCCCCTCCCTCTGTAGCCACCATGTTGGTGCAGCTGCCATCCAGGCTGTGCCTGTCCTTGGGCTGGATGAAGTTCAGCGTCGGTGGGAAGGGAAGGGATGTGTCGCTGCCCAGTGATGAGTTCCTCTCCAGGGACATGGTGTCATCTGCAGAGGAACTGGAGCTGGTAACATCACATGCAGACTGCTCCTCTTCAGGCTGCTGTGGATAAGAAAAATTAAAAATATATTAAAGTAGAATCATAGACTGGTTTGGGTTGGAGGGGACCTTTAAAGATCCAACTCTCCCTGCTATGGGCCAGGACATTGTTCACTGGATCAGGTTGCCCAAAGCCCTGTCCAACCTGACCTTGAACACTTTCAATGAAGTGAACAGCTTTAACATTTTAAATAAATGAAAATATTTTGTATTTCACATGAGCTGAGAGATTCCTAGTGACACCATGAGGCAAATTAACCATCGCAGAAGTGAGGCTTTTTGCTCTGCCTTCAACAGAGGTTGAAATGCTCTGCCAAGCAATCTCTTCCACTCCGCAGGTCCCTGGTTGCTGTCACCCTGGGCTCCCAGCTCAAGTCCTCTGCCTGCCTTCCTCTCTCCAACTCCACATTTCATCCTGCACAGCAACTCCTGCTTCTCTCACCATTTCTGGATAATCCCGTTATCAGTCAAGGTGCCATAAAAACACCAAAGGTTTATGGAGAGCAATTCATGGAGAACTGGGTCATCACGACTCCTGATGACAAACTCCAGCCTCTCTTGTGGGACCTGGGATGGGTTTGTAGCTGTCAGTCACGAGAGCTCATAGGGCAACATACTGTTCCACTGCATCATGCAGCACAAAAGGGGCAATTATTCAGTAGTGGAAAACAGAAAGAAAAAAAAAAAAACTTAAATCCCATCCCCCACTACTTTCCGTTAAGCAGAAAGTTAATGCCAAGGTTTGCAGCATTTTTCAAATCCAACTGTAATTGAAAAATATTGTTCCACAGGATCAGCTGCCCTGTATTACAGGTCTCAAGTCATACTGCAATTTTTTTGGTTTAGTTTGCTCCAGAAGCAACAAGTGGAAGCCAAACTGGTTCTCTTTGGCCAAAGGCCACATGCTGACCATACAGCCTGAGAAGAGCCTGTGTGTATTCTGTGTTCCCCGTGGCTAGCATAAAAAAACACAACCATCTCTCTGACATCACCTTCAGTCTGAAATGGTGTTTGCCCCGAAGGACTGACATGGGAAGTTTCAATTTATTCTCCTGCAGAGCCCTGTGCTGTATCATTTAAAATAATAATAGGCAGAATGATCTGTCAGACCATATATAATAGGCTATTCAGCAAAGCCACAGCGGTTAATTGTCTTCAAATAGCAGGCTTGGTGGGTCTCAGCAGAAGCTGAGTGCTCAAGGAGCTGCAGGCTGTCAGCTCTCATTTGACAGAAAACAACGGGCTATAAACTCCCGTCCTCAGAAGGGAGAGATGGGCATCAAAACCCATGCAGGGCAGGATGAACGGGAGTGGTGCTGCCCCACGGCAGTCCTCACCTCGGATCCCATCGCCCTGACTTCATTCAAGGCCAGCAGTCTTAAATGCTCCAGACACTTTTGCTTTTCTGTGCTTTTTTTTGATGGGCACACATTGTCAGTTAAAAGCTTCTTGTTAAACTGAATAAAAAGAAACTGAGATGTTCAAAAAGTAATCTAATAAAATATTTCACTACTTAGAGGGAAGCCCTGCTTCAAGTTTTGCTATTTTTTATTCTTATTTCAGTTGAATAGGTACACAATAATGATCCTAAGGTGGTTTAAATAAATGCTGTCACACTATTTCCCCTCCCCATCCATCAAAGAAAAACACAGCACAACACCAAAGCACAATATATCTTTTAAAGACAAAATATTAAAAAACACATTAAAAATATATCCCTCCAAAAGCATTCATTTTATGGTAAGGAATGTCAAATATTAATGGTGAATTTGTGTAAATACTTCAATAGTAAATTTATACTGTAATGTAAAGGATTGGATTTGACACATATTTAAATAAGAAGTAAGTTAAAACAAGAGAAAACTGAAATGGATGCCCTGTAAAGTTTCTGATGACGCTTGGCGTTATTCAGTATAATCTGATATTTGTGTGAGTCATGATGAGACCTTACTGCACTGCTGAAATCCAGACAAACTAAGCAGTCATTATGTGGATAATATTCCTTCAGTAGAGGAAACAGTCTGTTTCATTTTTCTGAGACACAGGAAAACACTGTTAGACATTAGGACAGCACAGCAGGAGGAGAGAGCACTACCCGCCAGCTGTACAGTGAGAGAGTTTGGAAACATTAAATTTGGATGCAAATCTAGCAACAATAGTGCAGAACATCAAATTATATAGGGAGGAATTAGCGTAAAAAGAGGAATTTTTATTTTCCAGATGAGAGTACTGCTCCAGTTTAAAATGCAGAACAAACCCCACTTCCCAAGCAGGGAAGATTTAAGGTTTCTATCATAACGTGTAGTTTGAAGAGATGTTTGAAAAATGTGAAACATGTTTGGTCTGTTTTAACTTTTACCTTGAGCATCAGAGACTGAGTACAGAATGCAATAAACAATTCCCTTGAACTTGTGGCCCGTGCTTATTCCTCTAAAGATATTCTTCATTTAAATGATTAATTTTTTTGGAAATAAAGCAGAATAGTTAATATGAAAGACCAAGACTCTGTCTGCAAAACGCCAAATGTGGCTGACACATCTAAGAAAGATCTATATTGTAGCCACCTCTGCAAAAAATCAGCTATCTGGCCAAGTGCCAGTAAATATGCACTGCTCTTTAATCCTATTTCAGTAAGAAAATACCCTGTTTTCAGAACAGAAATGGTTCTCTAATGTGTTATTTTCCTACAGGAAAAATGAAACATTAAAGAAATACTAATTTTCTTCAAGTTAGGCTTGCTGCATTGAACCTCAATGAATTCAAGCCTTAACTGTGACCATAGAACTCATGGCTGAAAAGAGCTTTTAAGACCTGTACCAGCAGGCATTTTCTTTGCTCTCAGAAACAGTACTTGGTGAGAAGCTAGTATGAAAAAATGAGATAAGGCACAAAAAGTGAGTTTTCTGAGAAAGAACGTATATACTTCTTCATGAATACAGATAAATCACTAGGATGGTGGAGGTATAAGATAACTTCCTCAACTAAATCCCTCCCTCTGTAGGAGGTCTTGATAAGTGGAATTAAAATGTTCTTTCAATCATTTTTGTGATGACAACATGAAAAGTGCTGAGACACAAACTTACTCTGTCCCCGACCTTCCATGTGACAAAGATATTAAAGGTGTTACAGGATTTAAAAAAGAAGACGAAAAATATTAAATCCTGGCATCCTGAAGTTTATTTGGTGTACCTTTACACGAAAGGAGTCAACATCTTTGGTTAGCTTGATATATAATCTAGCAGAGTAATTTTTTATTTGGATTTGCCTATGGCTCCAGGTTCCCTAAAGCCAACCTCAACAGTGGCCTCCCTATTAACTATTTATCATAATTTTTATGACTTGGAGCAGAGGAGTCTTTCCCTGCTGAAAGCCTTTCTCTTCAAACTTTTATTCCTTTGGGTTTGGGTTTTTTGCATGTTGTTAAGTTTATTTTTTTAAGAGAAACAGTAACTCTGAAAAAATAAATGCAAAATATTGATGTGTTTGTGTGTTTCCTTGAGCAAACCAAAACAAAGGCAGAAATTGAACAAAATTCAAGGGGCTGAGTTGTAATCCTTTCTTTTCACAATGATCTGTGGGTTCCTGACTTCCCAAGGGACTTTTGTCTGAATTATTTCCCAAGAAGCACATTAAAAAACTTCCCAGTAATGCTGAATTTTGGTGGCAGGTTAAAAGTTAAGATGAGCAAAGCGTATGGGCTACGCCCCAGGATGTTACCAGATGACTGTGAGAAATGACCTTATGCAGCATTAATCATTCAAGAAGGAGGGTGTTGCAAAGCCTGCCCAGATGGCTGTCTGAGATGGAGAAGGAAAAGCAGGATGACGAGGACATGGGAATGAAGCGCTGACGCAAAAAAATGAAACATTTTGCTGAAGCCATAGACCTCACATTGGAAGCGATTTCTGGATTTCAGCAACAGTCTCTAAAGTCTGAAAAAACAACTCAAGTTTTAGTGCTAAAGCTCTCTGAACCCAGCAGCTCATGTTACACAGCTCAGCACGTGTCTTTCAGAGAAAAAAAAATAATTAAAACAAGCACAGGAGATGGCAAGGAGATGGTAAAGAGAGCATGCACTGAACACCAGGGACAATTTAAGGTACTTGGAGATTTTGTGACCCCACAGACCCCAATTCTTCATGGTCCTGGGATATAACCAGGGCTTTAAATCCATACATTTCTAAGTGAATTGTGAATCCATACATTTCTAAGTGAATGGAAGCAGCCCAATGGCCCTGGACAGACAACAGCTTGTTCTTCCTAAGATTTATTTTAATGTATTAAGCAGTTAACAGAGAGGGAGTGATTTGTACAATAAAACCCATCTCTAAACTAAGTTCAACTCTTCTCCATACAAAGGGGAAGCAAGAACAGGACTAGTAATAACAATCATCATCATGACACTGAAAGGTTTGAGATCCTCTTTTTGTTCATAAACATGTTCTTTCTCTTCCCAATTTGATATGGAAATTGTACTGCTTAATAGGCTTATAACTAAGCAATTACAACCAAGACATGCATCTCTCAATATTTTTCGGAAGAAAGCTTATATCCAACACCTATCTCAGTGGTTATTAAAAATATTTAACTCTTCTATTTCTACCAACTGGGCTGAGTAGTCAAAAAAAAAAAAAAAAAGCGTGAATATGGAATGAGTTCACAACACAAAACCAGTGTCTCCTTCTAGAAATAATTTTTAACTGTAGAAAAGATACTCAGATAAATTCTGAGAAAGGAGACAAGGAACCAAGCTAGTCAGCAAAGCAGAGACAAAAAAAATGACTGAGGTTGAGATTAGTTTTGAATAACTTCCTAAACTCAACTTATGAACCTTCTGAACCCATTTGCAGATGAGGTCCGCAATCCACTGCATAATGAGAACAATGCAAAGGCTGCCAAATTAAGAAATTCACTTTCTACAAAGAAAATAATTTCCTCCCTCTGCCTGCTCTCCACTTGCAACTGAAGATCAGCTTTCCCCACCACCTTCTCCTCCTTTTCCCTGCAGCACCCCTACTACATTGTACTACCTATACTTTTTAAGTTTTCTTTTTTCTTTCCTGTATTTGGAGAAGAAAACTTTTCAGGTAAGAAAGGAGAAAAGCTAAAATTCTGTACAACATAAAATTTACTGTGTTCTCACATCACTCTTCTCCCATGCATCCCCATACAAGCATCAAATCAGGCCCAAATGGCAGTCGGCTGTCATAATTTGTGCCACTCTGTATGAGAAAACTGAAGACAGTCTTCTACTCTGCCAAACAGCCTTATATTCCCACAGTCCAGGGTCCCGCATCACTTTGAGAGTAAGATGGGAAAGGGTGAGGCTGGTGAGCTCTGTGCCCTACCACATGCATTAAGGATGACTTTAGTGTTCATTTATAGCACATGAGATCACTTAGCCTGGGCTGTGGTGTTTCCCGTCCTGCTGGAAAATATTCACCATCATCTGATTTGATTTAAGCAAACAGAATTTTGTTTCATTAAGTATATTTCTCTGAAAGCAAGTGTGAAATCTACTCTGAAAGTTTAGTTTTTCAGAACAGGAACTGTGCCTGCTCAAACAGGTAAGCTGGAGCTGAAGCTAGGCACGGAGATGACACCAACATGACAGCTGCTCTAAAAAAGAATGTTCATGTCCTCTTTGACTCTGCATCTCTATGATCTTTCTGTATGCTTTTTCATCATCTGCCTAGGGCAAGAAGAATATAAATTACCAACAAGATTATTCTTAAAAAGCAAAACCTAGTCATCCTCTGAATAAATTCAGGCTGGTCTGATACAGATGGCAAAAGACTGATGCTAAAGGAGGCATCCTCTGTTCAGGATGATGACTTTGTATCTCAGGTCTCACCCACTCCTCCCCCTTCTCAGCTGTGAGCAGCACAAAGGGCACAGGGATGACTAAGGTTAGTAATGACTTCTGTTGTTGATTTTAAGCAAACCTGAAAACATTTTCCTTCTACTTGCACGCAAAAAGGCATTAGAGATATGTCGCCTAGGCAACAAAACTATTCACTGGAATTGGCCTTAAGTATTTAGAGTGTTTCCTTCCTATCCAGGGAGTCACACTGAATTTACAGAAAAACATTAGTCCCTGTGAGAATTACAGTATATAATTCTGAAGGTGTCAGCACAGAGGTCATTGTTTGCTAGAGAAAAGCTCTTTGTTACATGAGTTAAAGATGGCTTTCATATCGTCTGTGCAATCCCTAATGACCTTGAAAGAAAATCCACCTTTTCGACTGTTCCTCTAGTACACGATTTACTTTTGGACAGTCAAAATTACTTTAATCTTTTTAACACTGGGGGCTGCACAGTTTTTGGAATTCTGCTGAAAGTAAATACATCCCTCATGTTGCTGCATCTGCAGAGGGGACCGGATCCTTCCTATCTATTCTGTTCCAGGATAATCGCTTCCAGGTTTCTAACTCACCAGTGAAATCAAGATGTGTTTGCAGCACAGGTTTATCAAATCAGGCCTCAGAGATTTTTTAACCATATCCCAACCAGGCTTTCCTACCTTTCCAAAGACAAGGTCTTCCATCCCATCACCAGCCAAGGGGAAGAGGTCAGACTCACTCCCGGACTCTCTTTTAAGGACACCCTGTGACGAGGCACAGACGCTATTCAGCCCATCCTCCAAGAAGTTCTCACATTCTGAGGGAGCAAAGCAGACAAAGTTATGATCTGATGCTTTCTGTAGCATCCATACATCCGACTCGCACACTCTTAGTAATTTCAAGGATGTAAAACCAACCATAAACACAGCTTCATAAATTGCGTTCACCTCCCAAAACCGTGCCTGTAAATTTTCAAATAATTTATTCAAGAGTTTGAAACTCCTGTTTAATGCATCATCAAAGCACAGGGTGCAAACAGAAATTCTGTATTAAACAGTCATATACGCTTGTAGCTTGAGGTGCTGATAAATATTTTATATATCAGGTACCCCACACTGAGCATAACAGGATGTTTCCCATCGATTGCAGCAACTGGAAAATTAGACTCATATTCAGTAAATGTAGAAATATAACTTGACAATATTTCCTTTCTTTCTCAATTAAAGAATCAATTCCCTCTAAATGCCAAGGGGCTTTTAATGCATATTGGGACAATTTCATTCCTTCTTCTGTACTTCTCACTGAAAAAGCACTAGTATGACTTCCATGACAAGCTTTACTTTTTTAAGATTCAAAAACCATTTTTTTAACAATTCTCAGCTTTCATAACCCCTGGCATTGAAATATAAGCATACTGCATCCCTTTTTTTCTAAAATGCTTCCAGCTGTTTGTTATTGGGGTGATCAGCAGCACGGCCACTGAGAAAGCCCTCCTTTCCAAAAACCTTGAGACATGTATTTGCATAAAAAATGCTTGTATATCATTTCATTTGTTCAGCCTTCAGGCAAAAGTATTAATGACAATTTTGGCAATAACTGAACATTCTTTCTTCCCAGCTCAAAATATTTTCTAATTATTAGTATTTTTTAAAAAAAGAAGTGTTATTTTGCAACCTGCTCTAACTGAACAGATCCAAAACATGCTTAGCTCCCTGGAGAGGAGCCAGGGCAATAAAATATTGGTTCACTCTTAAATTACACCTAACTAACTCCATCCTTGGTGATGTCAGGCTTACAACAACGACACGTTTGGGTAGCTAGAAGCCACCTTTTTCCCTTCCCCATTCTTAACCTGTGCCTCACAGCAGTTATCAAACAGCCTGGCTGCAGCCCAGTCAATTGGAGCAACTCCACTGTCAGAGAAAATAATGTTAATTTGTTGATGGCAGTGGGACTCCCCTGTTTAGGGCAGGGGGGAGCTGAAGCTGGTCGGAAACCCCATTACTCCGTAGAGGAGTTTCCACACCACGGAGAATTGGAAAAGCACTTAATGGAGGCGGCGTGGCTGCTCGCTGGTCCTGTTCCCCTTTTGGTAAACCTGGAAAATCTGAACTGCTTTTCCATCACTGAGGGGGAGAAGGGAGGGCATAAGAAGAAGAGAGGGAAAAAAACAAACACCACCCCCCCCCCCAAAAAAAAAAACCAACCCCCCCAAAACAAAACAAAACAAACAAAAACAAAACAAAACAAAACAAAACAAAACAAAAAAACACAAAAAAACAAAAGAAGGGAAAAGCAAGGAAGAGATGGAGAGACTGTAAGGGAGCGGGCCAGGGTGCGGGCTGTCCAGCTGGCAGCCAGCAGAGCATGTCCACAGCCCAGACTGAAAAACAAAGGGGCTCGAGCCACGTTCCAGCGGAAAATCAGCGGGGACGGTCCAGATACGCCAAGGGACGGATACCTCGCCCTGACGATAAATCACAAGAGGCAGAAAAGCCTCCTCTGTAGGAGTCTCCGAGGGACAGAGGAGATGAAGTGGTGGGGAAGGACGATAAGGACCACAGTGGTGGGAACCCCATATACCTCATCTCATCTGTGCTGAGAAACTGATTCCCAAACCCTGTCTTCTCTCCACTGCCACCCCTTCTCTCTGCACATGCTGGATTTATAGTGGAACTGTGATTATCTGATCTACTCTGTGGAGGTGCAGATGAAAATACAGTGATGATGGTAAGACACTTCTGCACCTAACAGAGACCAAAAAAACTTATGTAGCAAAAAGCCCTAGGGAAAAATTTCCAAGCGACTCTCTTTACGTACGTTTTCCAAACCCTTGTGTCCTGCAAGACAGGGCTGAGCGCTACAATTCCATGCTGAAGCTACATATCTGCTACACTCCTCCACGCATTTAATTTCAAAAGCACTGACAGAAAATGAGAAGCTATGATTTCTCCTAAGGTTTAAGGACTCTGTCCTTATAAGCCATTTCAGCAGGATTATTCATCAGGTGAAAAAGGTCTAATTCCTTAACAAGTTGTGTATTTTTAAGTGAACCAAATTACGACAACTAATGGTTTTATTGCTGTTAGGTGTTGCCAGATTTTTCTTGCCTTCTCTACACTGCACAGCACAGTAGTGCAGCCGGAGGGATGCATGTGCAGTAACAACATTATTTCCAGAAAGGCCAGAACCTGAAGAGCCTGAGATCTTCCTGCTGCTTCAGTCCGACCGTAGAGCACATTAATCACCCTAAAAACCTGCCTCTTTGTGCCTGTGTTACAGACACATATTACTTTAATTATTAATATGTAACTGTACATAAGGCTACCTGATTACATAATTAATATATTTCTATACTATGATATTGCATTGGATATTTCGTCAGTATCTAACTGATATTGATCCATATGAATGCGTGATTACACATTTGGCAAGTAAAATGAGTGCACATCATTTTGCAGCCAAATGGAGCACAGTAACTCTTGCCTGAAGCACTAAAATATCATACCAAGAGGCAAGGGATTTGGGGACACAGTTAGGAAAGAAGCAGCATGGTGATACCACAGGCTCTCCTGTAATACGTTCTTGAAACAGCTATCCACTGTTTATGACTATTCTAAAAAGAGTACTATTTTTTTTTAATAAAAAAGCACTTATTTAACTTCGATGGGAGCTAAACTTCTACCTAGAATAAACCCTTTAGGTCAGCCACTGATTATCCCTTCTTAGCCTACACTCTGAAAAGATTAGGTTTGAATTTCATATTGACACTCACGTGGCTCAATCCCTGGTTTTCTTTCAAGTCTTTCAGATAAACTGAAGAAGATTCAGGTGAGACCCCCTTCTCAAAATGAGAGCAAGGCAAGAAGTGTCCTCCCAATGAACAGTCCAAAGTCACAACTCATGACCCTGATAAATTACACTATATGTTTTGAACATGCATAATTCAATTAAAGGAAATGCTTTATTTCTTATCTTGGACACCAAACCCTGTTTGAAACTTGCCCAGACAAGATTTTCTGTCCGGGTGGAAGAGCCAGAAAGCACCAGCCAGCACGCAGGGCTGGGAGCTCGGCATGGCTGGTGGGCAGGGTGTGGGAATGATGGCTCTGAACAGCCTTCCTGCTTCCTGAAGCCTGGAAATATTGCACATTTCAGAAGGAAAAAAAAAACAAAACAAAAAAACAACACAAAAAACCAAGCCACTGATCTGGATCTAAATATGGATTCAGGAGTTTCAATTTCTGACTGTTTTTTTTCTTTTATTGTATTATCCTTTTAGCTAGAAACTATGTCTGTGTGCTTCATCAAAACTTTCAAGTTTGTTGGTTTTTTTTTTTAAAAAAAGAAAAAAACAAAATACTAAAGTACTTTAAATGCATAATATTTAAGCTGGTGACACACTACACAGCTCACTGCAAGTCAAGTACTACAACCATGTGCTAACAATGACTCATGGCAGATTCATTACACATTTTCTTTTGTTTATGTATTTTCCCCGTTGAGGCAAGGATGTCAAAAATAAGAAGAAAAAGGAGGAAAGAAAAGGTGAGGAGAACTGCAGGGTTGCTCACCTGGAGACTCCCGTGTTCGTTTGCGCTCCAGAAGGGAAGAATCGGGACATGGCTCCAGTGAACACCAGCTTTCGCGGTTTATCTGAAAAACAGACCAGAGTAAATTAAAGAAAGGCAACTCTTACTAATGTACCTGTTAGCCTCTTCTGTAATGTCATTCTGCATCAACCAGCAGATATACAGTTATGGTTTAATTTTGCCCGAATAATAAAAACATCAAAAATAACTTACAAACTTTTTTTTTTTTTTTTTTTTTAAGCAACACTAAACAAACCATTAAAATATGCCAAAAAACTTTATTTCTCTGTGGAAAGTATGACTTCAAGGTGGCTCCTGCTCAAGGCTTTCAGAGGGACGATGAGCCAGCATTTAAGCTACTAGTTGAGGACTTTAGAAACCTGGCTTCAATTCTCACTTCCATTTGTAGTGGGACTGCAGGCAAGATACTCTTCTGTTTTATGCCTCGGTTCACTATCTGCAGAATAGCAGTTCCTTACCACCCGTACTGCTGTAAAGATAATTACCTTAAAAATGGTATGGTGTTCTGATAATGTGGAAACGAGGACTAGGGAAGTGCCCAGGTCATGGTGAGAACAGAAGCATTCTGTGTTTGCATTAACTGAAATGATTATGATGTTAGAAACCCCCATTTTAACACTAAAATACATCACATGGTTTATTGCAACATCAGCCTGTACCATCTCACCCAGTCCCTCACCCTTTCTGTGACTTCCTGTCTTCAAGCAAGGATGACTGATCTGTTCTCAGCCTTCTCCCTCTGCCTATGCTTCACTTTTCCTCACCTGGATTGTGTTGTCCAACATTTTGACTCTGAAGTCTGCTGGACTATCTGCAACACTTGGCTCATCTAACATACGCTTCCCAAGGCCTTTGTCTACTGCTGGTAGACTTTGGAAGCCCCTTCGCTTTCTGCCATTTCTCCTAGCTGAACATCTTTATTTGTCAAATGCAAGCAAATCTTACCTAAACAATCTGATGTCCCACATCACAAAATTAAGAGGTTGTTACCCCTCCTGACCTCCCTCAACACACAGGATCTCACATGTTAAGTTGTAGCTAAAAGAAAGCTACTGAAATGGATGACTTTGATTTTATACAACAACTATTTCTCCTACTCTCTCTCTAGTTTCGGTTTCTCCTGAAATAATTTCCTTTGCCTTCTCTCTGACAAATAGAGAATTTTTACTATTTATTTTTTGCTTCTGACCTGTCTTCAAATTTCCTGCATGATCTTGCTCCATGTTTGCAATCCCTTGCCGGATTCTCAACCCCTTGATGTTCTCCTTTCTCCAATGTTATGAAATGCACTGCTTTTTCCTTTTTATTTTTTTAAATAAAGAAAACCCAAGACTCCCCTACCCTTGACCTGACTTGCTGCTTTAACTAATGACCCATGTCCTTCTTCCTTTTCTCGCTGAGATCGTGGAACATGTGATTTGCAGTCGCTGGCTGGCGCCACTCACTGGTCTGGCTGCATCCCCCTGCCCTTTACCCGGAGGGGCTCCTGCCAGCACCTCCCCTCACCTCCTGCTCGCCACACTGCAGAGTTAATGCTCCATTCCCCCAGACCCGTCAGCTGCTTCCTACAGCACATTTTTCTTCCTTAGGTTTTGTCCTCCTCCATACTACTGCTATGACAAAAGGGGGTTGGAAGGGCCTTTGACAGCTCACTAGTCCCTTTCTGCTGCTCCAAATCAGGCTCAGCTATAATCTGAGAGGTCTTAAACCAACATGCCATAAAATCCTCCAGCAGCAAGGATGCCGTGACCTTCTCCAGTTAGCAGCTCTTGCTGTGGGAGACAGGGAAGGATCAGAGATCTGAGAGGGGAAAAATTAGGAGTCATCTCCCAGAAGAGGTGAAGGAGACCTTGTGCTCTACCAGAGTCGGGTCTCAATGTGACCTCAGTGCACGTCCCACCCAGACGTCCCTCCCCACCTCCATACAATTTTTCAGGTTATTATTCTGAGATATGATGTACACTTCCTATCAGTCGCTGCTCATACATATGCACTACATACACATTCATCTAAGAACCCATTTGTGCCCTAAGATCCTACCCTTCCCTGCACCTTTACTCAACACACACACCCCACACCCCCTTCTCACTTTTGCATATATTACATATATATTAAATAAGAGTTGGAGACAGAAAGAGCAGCAGTCTGAAGTCTGAGAAAAGCTTTTGCAAGCAAATACTCAAAACATTGATTTCTTTTGTTTTCCAAAGTGACATAAAAATGCTGAATTTTAACTGTTGCATGGACAGTGGGTCACTGTTCGGATTCTTTCAACAGAAGAAAGATACCTCCTGTTCCCAGCGAGGCTGAGGGGTATCTAACCTTTGCAACTGAACGTCAATGCAGAATTTATATATACTTTTTTAGTCTTAAAAGAGCTGTAAAGTCAATAAATATCACATCATTACTGTAAAGTCAGTAAATATCATGTTAATATTCTTTTCTCTCCAGACAAAGCAGAACCTATTTCGCAGCACACTATCTTACATTTTATTAAAGGCAAATCTAGAGGTTGAGCCTGAACACACGAAGGAGGATAAATGCAAATGTGCTCAAGTCCGCACAAATGACAAAACAACCCATTTCAGATATAAAATTAAATTCTGCCTCCTCCTGACTGACTTGCACCTAACTCCTTCCTCATCATATTGAGCCTGATCTTCCTTACTCTTAAACCAATGTATCTCCATCAGAATTAAGGGAACTACTCCCAATTTATACTGATATCCACTATTGGAAATCAATAATTAAACATCCTGTTCAATAATTAGCAGTAAGAAAGCAAAGTATGAGGAGGCTCAAGCCTATCCGTTGATTGGTAATAGAATAAACTATATTAGGCTGAATTAACATTATATTTTTTCCTTTAATAGAACCAATTGAGTCATTCACTGAAAATGCATTATAGACATTGGCATTTTTTCAAAAGAGATTTGAGTATTTTTCCCATTACCCAGCCAGTTCTCTCCTCTGTCCTGTGACTTTGCCAAGTATTGAAAAAGTCTGTTTTTTTCTCAAAAAAAAAGTAATCAGAGCACAACACTGAGGTCTAAGGTGCTGTTTCAGATATACCTGATTAGCTACAGAAGACAACATCAGGAACTAAGTATTTATCTCAGTATTACTAATTCAGGAATAATAATAATCATCATCAAAATACAAACAAAGGAAACCACTACTATACACAAGTATTCCCTATGCCAAAACGAGCCCAGACAGGATTTGAGGGAGGTTTACTGCACACTCTCAGGAAACTGGGTGGTCCACAGATACTCAAAACACAAACCCCACTATCCACAGCCCCAGACTGAGTACTGGGATCCCTCCTCAACAACCAAATTCTGCTTGTATTTACTCAGGACTAGTGACTGCAGGTACAGACATTAAGGACTGTAAAGAAAATACCACTATAAAAGCACCTGAACATCAGGGATTGGGGAATGCATCAGTATGAAGAAATCTGAACTGAGGTTGTCTTGGGATTTTGCAGACATATGTGCATTATATGTAACAAAACTCTTCCTCCCTTCTTTCCTTAGCCTCTGTTTTGTGAAGGGAAGCCCAATGACAGGACCGCAGGTCGGTGGCCTCAGAAGATGATAAACCCTCACACACTTTCTGCCTTGCCCACACTCATTACAGTGCATCGATTCTGGTCATCCCAAGTCTCTGTGGCGGGAGCAGAGGATGCAGCAGTGTTCAGATGGCAGAAGGGAATAGGAAATAGCCTCTGGGAAGAGAGTTTCAATACACAGCTTTTGAAAAAACGCCAGGAGAGAACCAGCTATTTTTCCATGCAGAAGCCTAAATGTGTTTATCTGCAGCTCAGACACAGAATGAATCATGGAAGCACATCCCCAGGCACCAAAAACTGAATCCCGAAGGATTTTCTCTTCGCCTGTGAACACTAGCAGACTGAATGTCCAAAGAGGGCTTTAGGACAACAGCTGGAGTTGCAAGCAGCAGACGGTTTGATTGCTCCTTCTGAGCACACATTCATGTATTTCCTGACTCTCAGAGGCATCTTCCTGCAGACACTGAATTAGGAACTTGATGTGACTTAACACATAATCCTCCCTGCATAAGAAAAGGACGGCACTGGACAACCTGCAGGACAGACACGGCTGGGATGTCCTCCATCACACAGGAATGATGAGCAACCCCAGCCTCTGTTCCCAAGCTCTTCCCTCCTCTCCCCCTGCACCACAGTCTTGCCTGAGGAGTTATCTAACCCCCCAGTGCTTGCAGTCCTGTGCGGTGCTTCACCTCGAAAACCAGAATTGGGATCTCCTTCTCAGAAGACATTTCAAAAACGTCTATTTCTGGCAGAGCGGCGTGGCAGAAGGTTTGCTAGACACACTCACCTCAGGAGCCAGTCGCTGCCTGGCTCCCATGCACCTCTCCTACCTTTCCACGATGGAAAAGTCCTTTTTGCCTCCCTCTGGTTTTAACTCATTTTGCCTTTCATTTCACAATAAAGAAAACACACTGACCTCTCAGGAAATCTTCCACTATTTGAAAAGTTTGCACTTGTCAGCCTCACTGGTACAGACATAAATCAGTATCTCTAGACCAGAAGGAACCAGATGATTTTAACTTTCATTTCCTAACAAACCTCTAGAGATTCATCTTCCCTCCATATTGTTTTAACTTTATCCTAAATTTACAAGTTTCCATTTCTGTCCTCCTCACACACCCCACCCCCCCAGCCTCCAGACTAAGTTCTACCTTGCAGCTAAAACCAGATACTATTTCACATAGGAAAGTATTTAATAGAGTAATTCTAGCTTGATTGGTGTATCACTAAGTACTTGTATACCACACTGATTAACAACTGACACTAGGAAAGATCTGAAATATCCATCAAAGAAGAAAAATAGCGGAAAATAAACAATACTTTAAATTCAATTATAACTAATTTGTTTAATACTCAAAAATGATATAATGATTTTATTTTTTTTTTTAAATTTTAATGTAAATCTTAATTATTCTCTAGAAGCTACCCGTTCCTGAAAATCTCCCGTAGCACAGGTTTCACTGAAGGAATTTGTACATATAACTGGAATTTAGTGTTTATTCTGAGCAACTTTTAACTTTATAATTCCATTTATGATGGAATTATCCAGTTGCCTCAGATTCCTGAACTGGAAACTAAAGCAAAAGTTGATTCAAACCTTTCACTAAAATCACCTTTCTAAATCCTCAAAACCTCTTTCAAAAGGACCATAAGGGTGGGGCACCCAGAGAAGAAATTTCCACTGTCTTCCTTCAAGAGCTGTTGATGAAGAAAACCTCTATATGCACAAAACTCACGTTAAGAGCAAAAATCACTGCTTTGGCAATCATCTTGCCAGACAATATTAAGAGAAGACATATCAATTTGCTTGCAAATTCCAGAATTTTTTTAAATTTAAATTTTTTGTAATCTCCCTGTGTATTTTCTTAGCTTGAGGGAAAGGTTTTACCATGCAGATGAAGAACACAAAGATGATTCTCCAATATATGACAAAAGGGACAAAGTGACAACAGCGGATTTCTATAGAGATTTATCTTCTAGCACTGTGAATACGCTACACTGAGCCTTCTACCTGTACAGAATTGGTGACACTGAACCAGGACAACATTTTTTCAAGGGGGTCCAAAGTGACCTCGTTCACAGCAACAAGTGAGCAGTGCTACAGAGAACTACACTAAAGGATTACACCAGAAGAGGCTCCTATAACCACAGGACATTTTAAATGACTGAATAAATTAGCACTTTGTGGTGTAAGAGCAATGCTGAATACCCCCTGGCAACGTCCCAACTGGGAAAAGGAACGTGAGCCCAAAGAACATTTTCCAGCCCTTGGCACTGGGATGTCCTCCACCAGGGATGAAGACTCCTGGTAACAACAAACTTTAATTAAGTTTTTAAAATAACAACGACTTTGCATAAAAACCATCTCTTGACTAAAATGGGAGCAAAATTCCCACAAACATGTATGGGCCGAAGGTAAAAACATATTGGGTTCATTTAAGTTATCCTTACAGTTCTAATTCTACATGAGACACAAACAGAAAAACTCAAAAGTTCTCCATATCATCCTAAATACACTTCTCTCCTGCTGTCCCTTCAATAACCAAACCAGTGTGGACAGATGCAGGATTAAAGTTCAGTCATTTTAGGGCCACAAAATTCAACAAGACACTGAATACCCATCATCTGAGGATGGTACTTCCCTCAGAAGAAGCAGCCCAAAGAAGAAATGAATATCCTTATGTGTCAAATAATCGAAAACACAGAAAAGAAAAAGCTTTACGATAACATACAATGGAAGAAACCTTAGTTTTGGTTAATTTGGGGATCTTTCTCCACACATTACTTTTAGATTAAGATGCTACAAACTGCACTTGTCCTTAGGTTGATTCCAGAGGATCTTCTCCAGCGCTGGGACAGAGCTACCAGAGCAGCCCTCTGCTAGGGAGCAGAACAACTAACCGATAATGTTGCCCCTTTATTTTCAAAATGCCTTATTTTTATAACATTGAGCTAGTTTTAATTTCATGAATAATGTTCTTAACTTTAGCTGGAAGCTGAATAGAATCCGTTCACCTGAAGAGCAGCTAAAATCAAACCTCATTTCCCCAGTTATGAAAAAACTTATACCCCCTGCCTACACTTAATAGTTTGAGCATTCACATAACAAAGGTGAAATGTAGATACAGGCAACAAGCAATTAGAAAACGTTTCCATTTGCAATTGCTCAGTTTCCATTCTCAAAGTGAGCCCATTTTTTATTTTCTAACTGCAAAGTACAGCCTGTTCATCCAGACTCGAGCACTCATCTAACTTCTCGTGTTCTTGCAAGGTGCCAGCCAGTGTGGTTTCCATATTCTGTCCCTAGATAGTTATATCTGTGGTAGCAGGCACAACACAAAAATGAGACAGGGCTGCCAACTCACACATGGGCACACTGAGAATTCCCATTTTGGGTCTTGGAATAACATAGCACAGACTGCTTTACCCTGCATGTAGCTGCTCGGAGCTCAGTGAATTGTCCAGACAAGCAGATATTCCACATGCCCCACATCTTCTCCCTCATCTGCTACCATGCAACCCCAACAGAAAAGATGATGGCAAATTTTAATGCCACTTCTGCATCATTCAGGCTTCCCTTGTACAGTGGCAAACCACTATGTTCAATAACCAAGTTCATCATGCTCTCATTGTTGCAGCAGCAAAAAAAGCTGCAGTAAAGATGAAGTCCCACCTCTGACACAGAGGCTAGGACACTGATTTATCTGTTGCCTCTCGCTTTTCTGTATGTGGGGAGGAGGAAGAAACAACGTTAAAGTCAAAAATAACTGTGTGCATCAACTCCCAAAGTTGCTGGGGTTTGTTGTTTTTTTTTTTTTTTTCTTTTGTAATTTCACAAGCCACTGTGTTTCAGGCACAATCTAAACATGGAAAATTTGAGCCCCAACACACTGACCCTTCAGAAGACACATGCATTGCAAAATAGTCGGTAGGAACCAAAATTCTTTTGTGACTGTTTCTAAGAATGGTTGCAATCACTCCAAATATAATCCCATCTATAAACATTTAGTAACTGAAATGACACAAGATCTTCTCTGTTCACAACTTGTTCCAGTTGTCCTTCTCCACCAGCTGTACTTCTTTCCTATGTCCTGATTACTGAGTTCCCCATCTTAAAATGAAGCAAAGAACATATTCATCTACCACTCAAATAAAAGACAACTTGTCCGGTCAATCTGTAGGCCAAACAGAAAACTTTTTGCTGCTTTGCAGGTATCCCGTTAAAATTTCATTCAGATCAAACACTCTTAATGGATCCTACTTGGATTTGCTTTTGTTGTAAGGATATTTACTTGCTTTTCAATACTTGGCACTTAAGAAACCCTGTCCTCTTAAGTCATGAAAATATCATGACCTAGATAAGGTACAGCTTTATTTAAGTATTTTAATTAAAAACAAATCCAACAAAAACCCCACTTCCCAGCTCCCTTATTAAGGGTCTGATCCAACTCCCATTAATGTCTAGTGATGATCTGCCACTGACGCACTCTAGTGCTGGCCTGGATCCCTAGATCATCAACATTTCATTTCATCTACTGGTTTTGTTATAGAAACCAGCTAAAACATGAAGAACAACTGAAAACCAAGCTAAAGTTGATTGTAACTATAGCTGTCACTAGCACCCTCCTGTTTCAACATCTGCAGCCTGTACGGCCTACGTTCGGAGCAGCAATGCGTGCACACACGCACACATATATGGACACTGAGTCATTCGCAGGAACAGACAGTATAACCCACGGTTTTGAAACTCAATTAGGAAAATACTAGTGGGAACTAACAAGAGCCACATTTTCTTATAAAATCTAAGCTTTGCTGAACAAAAACTAATTTAGGGAACTGATGACATCAGAAATACCGAAGTCAGATAATTATAGTGAATTACCTTTCAACCCAAGCATTCAGATACTCTGTAGAAAGAAAAAGATTGTGTTTATATTAGTAGCTGAGTTTGTCAGGGGTACCAGGTCTTCTCCCAAGAATTATTAAGCAGTCACTTCACATGAGTAGAGTGTGCATAATATGTGTACATTTTTAAATGACTCATAGAGTGTCTAGAGATTGAATACTACTATGGGATTCAATCCTGAACGTGCATCAGTAACATGAGAGTTCAAAAATACTCAACAAAAGTGAATTGGTAAAGGAAACAAGTTACAGTTATTTGTATCATCAAAAACCAAAGCATACACTGAAGTAAAGAAAAATACTTTCATTCCTAAACTAAGCAAGATAACAAATGCTAGATCTATTTTAGTGCAGATAAAGTAGAACAAGAATAATTTGAAAAATTTTTTATACATTGTCATCTCGACTCAGAAACAAGAGCATGAAGCAAAAATCATAAAAAGAGAAGCCATACGATCATCCAGAAAGCCACTGCCTCAGCTAAGAAAAGACAGAAAAAGGGAGAAGGGAAGGAAATGCTCCTCCAGGAGTTCAGATCTCTAAGCTGGGCTGTGTTTTGCAGTCCCTCTGGCTGCTTTCCTATTTCCATCCACTTTGCCAGGAAACTGCTGAAGCTCCAAAAGGCTGTTACGGAGACAGGACATTCCCAGACTGCCATTGTGCCATTTGGTGGAGCACTTGCTAATTTTAGGTTTAGAGGAGGAACACACTGGGGCAATTAGCCAAAAGAACACTCTTGGCTCTTACTCCAACCCATCTTCAGACAAAACTCACACCCAAACAGTAAGACTGACAGCAACACCCTTCAAACACAAACAAAAACAGAGGCAAAGGAGAATCCACCATGCCTTTTTTGGCAGAATATATCTTTCAAGGAATGCATGCATTTCAACCCCAAAAGCTACCACTGGCACTGAAAACCCTTTGCCTAACCAACACCTTACACAGAAAATCCACCTGCAAGTGGCTGAGGGTTTCAAAACAGGAGGGGACCGTTTAATGGCAGAGGACAGGGAAGATGGCCAGAGCAAGCTCTCCGAAAGAGATTCTGATTGCACGCCACAAGAGATTACCTGGTTGCAGGGATAATAATATCTGGCATGAAATGATTTGATAGCACTCAAAGCCATCTCCATGCTGCAGAGCAAGAGCTCTTCCACCTGTTCTCCCTCTCTGCACCGTCCAGCTGAGGACACGGGTACAGCGAGGAGCAGACTGACCCACTGGAGATGAGAAAAGGGACCCGTAAGTAAGTGTACACAAATATCATACCTTTAACAACACAACATCTACAGTCCTGTCCACCTTGGAAATGTCGCACAGGCTGTATCGCCTCTTGTGGCGTTCATACATTTTGTCCAAAAAGCCAGAAGCGGAGGAGCAGAGCCCACCATGAACCCCGGGCCGACTGCAGCCACGCGCACTCCAGACCTCTCACATATGTGCTCAGAGGAGTCCCCTTGTCTTAGCACACCAGCCTGTCCGAGCCTCTTAACAGGAACAAGAAAATCCCAGAGCTGTGATCGGCTGATAAAGTCTTCTCAGAACAGATTTGATTATACAGGCAATGCAGAAACTTATAGCAAACAAAAGATATTTGAAGAGAGCTTTATATATATAGGATTTTTTGTTGTTGTTGCAACTGCTAAGAATGGTATCAGCCTTCCTGTTATAGTAATAATAATAATAAAAATGTTTCCCAGACAACTTTGATATCCAAAAACCACCAGAATGAAAATCCTGCCCGAAATGAGAACAAAAGCCAGACGTTTGCAGCAGGAACCCTGACGCTCCGAGAGGGAAGGCAGAAGGTAGGCTCAGGCACGACGGGTCTAATTCAGGAAAAAAAGAAAAAAAAAAAAAAGAGCCGATCACCATATCCAACGTGAATACTGTCACCAATGTGTTGGGTTTTTTCACACCCTCACACACTGAATGAAACGATAAAAAAAGGTACTTTCCTCCTTTCAAGTCAGTCCAATGTTCACCAGACAGAAGGGCTCGGTTTTGCGTTAAGTTTAAATTTCTAATGACAGCACAGGGCAAAAGGAAAGAAAATAATGAAATAAAGCCACTCCCTCCTGATTTGGGCTGGGACGTCACTACTTGCCTTTTTAGTCCTGCACCAGTGTTCTCCCAGCTTTCAAAATTTCTTTGCAGTTGTGGGAGCATGATTCATCCCTTCAGAGAGAGGAAAAAAAAAAAAAAAAAGGGGCGGGGGGGGGAAGCGAAAGCAGCAGCTTTTCTTTGCCAGCCTCTTCCACCTCCGGCTGCAGGCACTCTGTGTGTTTGCTCAGTCCGAAAAGAGACTGAGAAGCAAAGGGATGTGATTTCAGAGAGGTAAAAAGACTCTTCCCTCTCCCGCAGGCCAGGTGAAAGAAAGACAATTTCAGGCTTAATGCTTCTACAAAACAGGTATGTGAACTTATGGTTTAATCAGTGCCCATGAAAACAAACAAACAAAAAAAGGAAATCATTCATCCATTTACCTTTTTGCTTGTTTGTTTGCAGCACAGAGCAAAAGATTTCAGCAACTTGCTGTCCAGAAAATCCAATTTTCCCTCTTTTATTCTAGCCCAAAAAGCAGACCTTTTTTGCTTTAAAAAAAAAAAAAACAAAAAACAACCACCACCCTAAAGTTTTTTCGTCTTTCTAATGCTGGGCCAGTCGGAGCAAGCGTCTCTCCCCTCTCAATAGCTCATTCACATCAGCTGGGCCCTGCATGCTACACTGCCACATGGTTTCCTGTTTTCAAACTGCCCCCTTGCAGCCCCCTCCGCTTTCCACCCCACCCTGACCTCTCGAGGGATGAAATCTTTCCATACTTCCCTGGCTTTAGACATTCTCTCATTCACCGATTCAAAAGGGTATGGGGGCGGTTTAAATTAAAAAAAAAAAAAAAAAAGGAAGAAAAAGGGAAAAAAGGAGAAGAAAAGTGGAAGGGGAGGTTTCTGTGGTTGGGAGTTGGTAGCGAGGAGAACTTGCTACTTTTCTGAGTCGAAAAGCTGGAAACGCAGGAACTGTTAATCCCGTGTTGCAAATCAGGAAGCACAGACATCGGATGGTGCTTATCAACCCAGTGTGTAATTGCAGATCTCCCAAAGCCATCCTCCTCGGCGCTGGGTGAACCGGCCCTCCTGCTGCTGCTGGGATTTGCTCTGCTTGTGGAGCTTAGTTAAGGGTTTGTAGGTCTTTTCAGGCCCTGGTCCCTTGGTTGCATGAGGCGCTTCGTAAGCACCAGCTCAAGCTCTGGCAGAGGTAACTCAAACCCTGCAGCCTGCCAAAATGGATAAAAAGTGAGTTTTCAGCTATTTGAGTACAAGAGGATTCTTCCAAATGAGGTCTAAACCCATCTGCTGTAAGCAGGCACTTCAGCTCCTCTCTTTCCAGTGCTACTCCGTCTTCTGGCCACCCAAAAACGTTGCACTAGCAGCCTGCCTGTGAGTAACACAGGAAATGACAACTGACTCCCCTCCGCACCTACTTGGTAAAACACGGAAGAAGGGGAGTTTACAGAAGCACAACGCAGTATTTTGGGCTCTCCTGGATATGACATCCCCAATCCGTACAGTCAGATTATGCAAAAGCATAATTACCCTCTAGATTTAGCAGACTCAGTAAGCAAACTGAGAAGGGCACCTTCTCCAAAGACTACAGCACAGCTTGGTGGCACGGTGGCCAGCCACCACTCAAAGGTCCACCTTTGGGCATCACACCATGACCACGTCCTCATGCGCTGGGGACTCACAGCAGATGAGCTCCTCCCAGTAAGTGACACGGGTATGCTCTTACCTAGTCAATGTGAGGTACCTCCCCCCACTTTCATTAGGCTCCAGTCTCTCCCTCACACGCCAAAGCTTCATCTCCACCACAGCACCAGCTGAACTGAGGAGGATCTCTCTGAGTCTCTTACAGCTATAATCCCTGGCTCGAGATCTCAGCCAATGATTCTGTTCTCCTTAAAAAAAGAGCTTCTGCTTTCAGTATTAGGACACACACGAAATGTGGTAGTACTTTGGGGACTTTCTGGAGCCACCAGTTTTCTCCACAAGTAATGAATCCCAGCAATCATGTGCCCGTTGAGATGAGGAATCAGAAATGGCTGTGACAGCATTCCAGCCCCTCAAACACTACCATATAAGGCAGGGATTTCCTCAAATCTAAATTCACAAGACAGAAACCTATAAACAAAGCATGTGAATTCAGTTCAGGTAAAGGAAATTTGCAGCAGTTGCTGTGCCTTAATGATGCTCTAATGTTTCATTATGGAGCACCCATATTTTTTCAACTGATACATCAGTTAATTCTGTTTTCAAATCAATTTAACTATGGCTGCTGGTGTGTAAGGCCAAAATTTATCCAAATGACAACACACAGCTCTGTCCAGGCACTCCACTTAAAGCACTTCAGCCTTGAACTGCAGTGCCTCTCTGGCAACCAGAAAGAGATGTTCAGTGTCAAGGCTCAAGCACCTTGCAGAGGAGAGTGCCATGCGAGCATCGCTACTAACTGCAATAGTGCATCTTCCACAGAGATACAGCATAGGGCTGACTTGTAGGTGCATCAACACCCAGTCTTTTGTGGCTTATGTTATCTCACCCTTCCACAGGTAAGGAGAAATGAGAAACATCTCCAGCCAAAGGAGGTGGGAGACACATTGGGAGATGTGCAGTCTTCACAGCAGGAAGTTAAAAGAGGAGCTTTTTATTTTTCTGAGCTATGCAAAGCATCTTGGGATGGCCAAAAGCCACAAGTAACCCAATGCGTGACTTCACGGGGCAGGAGGTAACAGAAAGTTCAGGTGAAAGGTGCAGGCAGGTGGTAAGAGGTGGCCAGGGAAATTGCCAGGCCAGCGCCAGGCAGGGTGGCTCTGGGCACAGGAGTGTCCCAGGACTCAGTACATGTCCATGCCTGACCTGTGAATTAAAATGATGACTTGCCTTCCTCCTTAATTATGTGTCTTGATCTAGTAAAGGTTGCCAACCGATCCCTTTGGACTCTACACCTTCAGACACAGAGAGGAATAATCAACAGAAACAAATAAACCAACAAAAACTTATCCCGCTCTCTCCCTTCTCTTTTTCTTTTCAAATTTAAGCTTCCAAATCTTTAATTTGTTCCAAGCGTTTTTCTGTGGTTATGTTCCTGACTCACAGCCAAGATCAGGAGGCCAGTGACGACTACAGACACCCAAAGTCCATCTCATCTTCATTTCCAGACTTTACTGTTGAAGGAGGGGAGAAATGTAATATAAACAAATAGAAGCTAATGTGCCAGACACACTCCCCCTTGGGAGACCATCACTCTCTTCCCACATTAGGTGGGGCTTTTGCTGCATTGTTTCAGGCTAGAAATCTTGCCTTGCACACAGCCTTATATACACACAGGCACACCGAGCAGACGCAGAAGACAGACTCAGCCCAGACAGAGCAGAACAAAGCTTTCCAGCCTCCTTTGTCCATCTATTTAAGGCAGTCCCTTGAATGCCATATGTATGTTTATACAGTGTATAGCATTTATGCTCAGAAACACAATGCACCAGACAATCAGAGGATCAAGATTAAATTAAAAAATTCTACTCCAACAAGTAAATAATCCACTTTTTTCAGCGAGTTGCTCAAAATGGAGCGGAGATGCGAGCATCAGCCCCGGCCACCGGCTGCTGATGTGACAGTTCTGGGCTCCTTATTGAAAACATCTGGAAGCGCTGAGCTGCTTTGTGCAGACAGAAGTTTGAAACTATCCAATCGTTTCATATCCAAACCAAAGTCCAGCGCTGTGGATTTCAAGGGAAGGAAAGGAGGGAAGCAAAAAAAAAAAAGAAAGAAAAAAAGGCACTTGATCGTGCCATATGATCTGTAACTCATCCAGCTAAAACTCCTCCTCCTCTACCCGCTAACAGACCTCTTAATGACAAGGAAATCATGGTTATTCTGAAACAGACTGCACTATTGTTATCTGTTTCAAATTACTTTTCCCATATCGTTATGAAACACTGAAAATGATGCAATCTGCAGAAATACTCAGGCATATTAACTTTTTTAACTGTGGCTCTGATAGGAACTAATGGAGCAGTGGATGAAAGGAAAAATTCTCCCTGTTTTAAGTAAGTCAAAACCCACTTTTGGGCACTAAACACAGGAGATAATAAATTCGTCAGTAAGAGAGAAGAATTACAATTTCAATTACTCTTTTCTTAAAAGAAATCAGCTTTTTGGAAACTATTTTTAAAATTTTATGTTTCTGGCACTTGCAAGGATAGACAAAACAAACCCCTTTTTTTCTAAAACTAAATAAGGCAAAGGAAATCTACACTCTAATACTGCAAAGCCTGTAAGAGGAGTGCATCCAATCTGGAAGGGAGTGCACATCCATCGTCTCTGATGGGAGGCAGGTCAGCACCCGCGTGAGAGAAGACCGAGACGGATGCTTGAATGTGGATTTTGAAGAAGACCAGGCAGTTGCTGAATGCTAGTGAGCACTCACAGCACAGACCTTGGTAAAGAGCCCTGGATGTTAGATAATGTAGTTCTCATTTTTGCAGGAGCATTGCAAGACTGAGAAGGAGTTTTGTGACTGACCCGCTCCCACCCTACCTGTCCGTCTGCATCCCTGCAGTGATACTTGGTCCCGGGCCATATCCCTCCAACCATGGCACAACCTGCCAGCATCCCACCAAGCAGTGTCCTCTTCATGGGGTGGCCCCAAAAGGCTGGTCATGATTTTGGATTCCCCTACAAGGTAGGGCATGAAAAGGAGTCACCAAGAGGGATGTGGACAGTCCCCTGTGATCAGACATCACAGAGATCCCATCTATGGCAAGCACTGCACTGCTCTAAGGGGGAAGGTCAGCGGTGCAGGCAACAAACTTTCACAATCTTGGTCCTAAAACACCTTGATATTCACAAGCTGGACTTAATCCTTGGGCCAAACTGTCCACAGTACCAACACAAGTTTCATTCTACAGCCTGGGCAGCCCCGACTCTCCTAAAATGTCCCTATTCAGATCTTCGTGCAAAGGTCTGGAGAGAGACATTTCCTTGCAGAGTGATACCATGCTTTGGGATGACATGACCAAGCTGAATTTTATATCCAAACCACCATACAGCTGCAGCCTGTGTTTGAGCTTGAAGACATAATGCTCTAACAAACAGCTAAAGAACCATGGAGGAGGAAAGAGAAGGGCTTGGAAAGCTGTCAGACATATGGATACATGGAGCACAAGTTTTGAGAAAATACAAAAACACCTTGAGAGACCTTCAGCCGTTTCCTGACCTTCCCTTTTCTAATATTTCTCTGAGACTCAGTGTACATTTCTCAGGAATTTCTATTGTCCAAATAACCTTCGGAAAAATGCTGAAGCTTTGGTCTGCCACAGAGCATGCCTGAACATCCTTCCAGAGGAAGTCATCTGCCCATCTTACTGTTCCCAAATGGCTACAGAAGAAACACATCCCACGCAAGAGATTAGCAACCCCTCAGCTGACTTTACATCAGTTTGCAACATCTAGTTCTGCCTTTACCAAAAATAACTGCAAATCAAGATGTCTGGCTGGCTGAAGTGCTATGGGATCTTGGACCATGTCACAGACATTTATTCAGTGTGTTATGGGAGTTGAGAGAAATACTTCTACTTCGCTGTCAAACACTGGATATGCTTTTTCACCCTGTGAATTCCAGCATCCTGAAAACGGGGAGGGGAAAGCGTGAGTGGATAAAGTGGGAACAGTCCCCAAAAGAGGCTGCCAAGGAGCACCCGAGCTATGAATTGAAGAAGCAGATCCATCTCCCAGAAGCAACCTGTGCTGCACATCCCCTGCGTCCCCGGGGACGCCGGCTGCTCCCACACACAGGCATTTCCCACCAACAGGGCACGGGGCCTAATGATCTACAGATTGGGTAATATACAAAAATAATGGCATCTGTCATTAAGAATAACACCATTTTCAACCAAGATATCTAAACGGGAGATACTACTTTCGTTTCACAGCTGGCTCAGCCCAGCCTGAAGCTGCTGCCGAAGGGGGTCATCAGAAACGACGTTCGCTTGTTTGACCTCATCCAGCACGGCAGCCAGTCGTGTTAGATTAGCTTCAATCTCCCTGCATGGTTTTCAGTTGCTGGTAATGAATATGCAAATTTTACGTGCACACAATGAGCAATAATCTTTGCTAATTATGGTGATTCAAGCCTCCCACTCTAAAGGCAGGATTACAATTTCTGGAATCTGGAAAGATAATAATATAAATAAAAGTATTTAAAACAGTGATTTGCATTTATAGTTTTCAAACCATCGTAAACATTACACAAGCCACTTGAAATTGGTTCCTACAGGCTATCCACCAAATGTGTGAAGGCCTGCTCAATCCACATGATACCCACACAAGCAATGTCTAGCAACTCATCCTACAGAGGAGTTAAGTAGGTCATCACTGCATTTGTCTCAAATGCAAGAAAAAGGGGTTGTTTTATTATCTATAAAGTTCACAAATGCAAAACTTGAAGGAAGTTTTTGGTTTTATACCATGCTTAATAAAAAAGAAAAGGATATTCTGACATCACTGGGATAGATACAGGATATAAGAAAGTATTGATTTACACAAATAAAAACATGTTCCATTATCCCATAATAACAAATTCAGAAAAAATACAGCCTTACAGTTCAAGGTATGAGGTTAAAAATTAGGATAAGTTTTTGTGCAGTCCACCTTGCATTTACAGAGTGCAGGAAACAAGACACTGTATTTGGAAATAACAGCACGATACCCATTGCTGTAGGCATGGCACAGGAGCAGACAGACACTGCCTGAGCCGCTCCAGGATTCCTCGCCATAACGCGAGATCGGTGCCACGACAGGCCTGGTGGATGTTTCTATCTAAAGAACTTAGGTATTTAGCTAAAAACAGAGCCAGGATAGCAGATTACATAGATGAATTGGCGGATAAAGCCCCACAAAACTGACGCACAGTATCAGTGAGTGAAATGAATAGACAATATAAAAATGACACATCTTGAACTGAGGAAATTATTCAACTTTTACCATTCTTTTATGGCTCCAGTTTAAGGCACTCTAATCCAACTGAAAAACAGAGAAGGGTCATTCAAATGAATAAATCATGCCAAAAAATGATTCAGCTTCCCTCTTATTTTTTTCTTTCCCCTTTTAATTGAAGTCCCTAGGACTCAGCCCCTGGGAAGCCCACACGACTCAGTGTATTGTCCTGGCTGGGCACTCTGTCAAAAGGGAAAAAGTTATCTCTTCTTTCATCTTGTAACTTGAAAATCCGGGAGGGGAAGTGGTGGGAAAGCAGAGCACTGTACAAAAGCACCCATCATATTTCCAGGTCAATTTTTTGCTTGGCTGCTAATGAAGGCAGAGGATCGAAGACACTGTGGTATTTGTTTTGCCCTTCCAGTTTTTCCATTTGCTTTGTGGGGAGGAGGATCTCAGGCCCGCCCGGTAACTGAGATGCTCTGGGTGCAGCCAAGCCCCCCTCTCCCCAGCAATAACAGACACTCCAGCTCAGCCTCCCACCTACACTCGCATCCAACCAATATTTTCATGCCCTCTCTACATGCATTTGGAAACTTGAAATAAAATCCAATGCAAACTTTGAGAGGAGGCCTTTGGATTCCAGCTCCTGCCTGGGAGGTCTGTTTTAGGACCACATGAGTATTCATTTGCTCACTGTTTTATCCGTTTCCCTGGTAGTCCTCTGTAAAAAATATTAAACAAACATGTCTTTACAGCTCAAGAGCCCGGGAAAGAATGTTGACCCTGTGGAAGAAACCCATTTTTACCAATTTTTACCCCACTTTTATCCCTCTTGTCTAAAGATGTACATGGAAGGGTAAGGATTCACTGAGTCCACAAAGCCATCATTAAGGACTGCTATACCCATTCATGCTAAACATGTTCTCTTCTTTAGTCCAATTTTAGAAAATATTCCTAAAGGAATTATAAAAACATTTACAATTAACAGCTAGATATGTGGAAGCACCGTCATTAGTGAGGAATTTTCTCAACTGTTGACACTGGTCCAGCAAAATAACAAAATATTTATTTCTAAGGTTATAAACAAACATATGCTACCATCTCCTCTACCAGCTTTTCAAAGATCTCTTTACTGTAACATTTGTTGTTGCAAGGATAAATTCCTACCTGGAATAATGGATCCAAACCCTGCTCCTACTCCTCTCCACTCAGTTTAAGGTACAGAACGTCAAGCCAATACAGGTATTTTAGAAAAACTAGTTGCTGGATTTTTGTGCTCCCCTCTCTCATTCCCCACCTGACACAGCTGCACTTCCATAGATGTAATAGCTTTAATCAATAGATAAACAACTAAATTTAAACCAATGGACAATGATAACTGGGGCCAAAAATGTCAAAACGCAGCAGTTATAATATCTGGGAGGCTTGCAATTTCCCAAGTTATCCTACTGATTTGGACTATCCCAGTAGCTGCAAAGGTCACTGCATTGCAGATAAGGAAAATGGAGCATCTGAAATTTCTTGCCAGTGACTACAAGGAAAGGGCTGGTTTTGTTTTCTTAGGAAGAAAGGGGAAAAATGTTCTGAAGCTCTCTCTTGAGGCTAAAATCCAAAACATTTACAAGACTCAGAAGCAAGAAAGCTTGTGGATAATCAGCAGAACTGATGCCAGTTCAATCAAAGCAAACCAGTAACAGCAACTGGGAGGAGTACAGATTACGCAGCATCATTCTGTGCAGAAAAGAATATCCTCTTCGTTATGCAACGGTTAAATAATGGAACTAGAAACCCCTTCTATCCCAAGTTAGAACTACTGGTTGCTCAGCTAGTCATTTTGGCTATTATGTGGCATTAATCTCTACTGTTTCTGAAGTTAGCCTTTCAGAGAAAAAAAGGCAACTTCAAAACATGCAAAAATTAATGAAACCCATATGTGGGATACTGTCATTATTCCATGTTTATAAGAGGATCAGGTTTTGTTAAATGGGCTTATTTAATGCAGACGCATAAGAAAAAATACCCAGCAAAAGATCTGAGAGCTATTGAAAGAAAAATATTTTCTTTGTTAACCCAAGCAGCCAGTAACAAGCAAAAGGACACAATTTAAACTAAAAGCCACTATATATTTTGGTGCAACTTTGTTTACAGCTTCACTGACAGCTTATAAAGTTTTCCTAAGTAGCGAAACCTCTCCTGGATGTATTTTACCCTTTTGACCCCTGTACTGTATTTAAGCTGGAACAAGCTAAAAATCAATGGCTTATGGACACATCTGTTGGTACAGGCACACGATTTAGTCTTTTTTAAACAGCTGTTGTTATTTTATGCTTTTTTTGGCTATGCCAATTGGTAAGACTGGAAGAAAATATTAGTCGGGCTCCTTTCCTGACTTTGGTCTCTCTTTAGCAGCTGCAGTCAGCACCCTGTTCCCTCCCCTGCCCTTGGAGTTTGGGACAAAATGTCTGAATGTCCCCTGAATCTGGTCTTGCTCACCAGCGTCAGACAAGAAAGAAAGGAAATACAGCTCCCAAATGGGCACCTACGTTATCTCACTCGTTTACCTAAATACTGGCTTAAAATAACCCTGGTTACAGCTGCCTTCTTCCCCACACAAGGGAGCTAAAACCCCTGCCTGCAGCACGCTCTGCTACCCATCTCTCCGGCTCCACCTTCCACTTCCAGCAGCGCCCCACAATAAACCCCAGGTTTGTCTTGCCTCCACTCCTGCTGTTGTATTGCCAGGATCCATACATCTGCTGACATTGACCAACATCCTTCGTAAAAGATAACACACCATATATTTTAAGAGCCAACTGCCAGAAGGAACTCGATGCTCCAGACAGCCCTACTTACCAGATAGGGAACATGCATTGCTTACAGTAATACATGCATAAAAAGAGAATGTACTTTTCTTGGGAGACTAATGCTTACCTAAAAAAAAAAAAAAAAAAATCCAACAAAAATATCCTATTTTTCAACATTTAATGCAGCTTCTACTTGAAACAATATGTTTCGATACAAATTCTTGTCTTTTCTTGAAAAAAACCAACTTATAAAGCTTTTAAAGCGCTCTAAAAATATTTTTTTCAGTGTACATTCAGACTGTCAAAAGCTGGAGAAAGCCAATACTCTGAGCACAAATTCTGCCCCCCCCTGCTCTTTTTAACAGAGAGGGCTTGTTTAATCTTACCTTCAAAACTGCTTATTTCCCTGCCATGCACTCCCAATGTCACCGTCAGTACTGACTGAACTGTGCCAACCCTTGCCAGAAAGGACCGTCGCAAGAAAAGCCAGTTTAAACAGAAACCACTTATCTAAAGGAGGGAGAGCCACAGGTTCTCAAGCAGAGGAGATATTTCAGCATTAAAGAATTCTAGGAGCTACTCCAAGACGCAAATTTTTGTTGTCTCGTGCACTGTAAGGATTTTAAGCCCAGAAAGAAGTTATTTATTTAGTCTATATACTTAGATTTATAACAAAGAGAGAGGATCCATCTACACTCATCTGGGTGCCTTCTGCATCGTTTACAACATACAAAGTAAACCTCAGCTTCCTCAAAGACAGAAAACAAGTAATAAACAAGTCTTGACAAGCAAAATTAAACACTGTCCCCCAAATATCCAACTATGAACAAAAATGCCTTTAGAGGTTTCTCTCCACGTCTCCTCAAAACACAATTAAAACCAGAATTTGCAAAATGACCTAAAACTCATTTCAGCCCATGCAGCAGGGAGCAAAGGACTCACTCTCTCCTCCTTCCCTTTTTAACACCACTGGACCCCAATCCCTCCCTTTGGGCATCTGCAAGTGGGAATATTTGGAAATGGTGTAAGCAACCATCCTTCTCTTTTAAAGGCTCAAAAACGTACATTACTGCTCTTTTTATACCAGTTACGTGCAGGCATTTGCAGCCAAGACTTATTCACCTCCTCCTGGGCAAGTGGGTGAGTATGCATTCCCTCACCTTGTTATGGTTAGTGAGTTAAAGATAAAAATAATAGTAGACCAAAACACCAAGAAACACTTCTTTAATCTCAGCAGACTTTAACAGCCCACCCCTGTCCATGCCTTTGGGAAGAATGAATAAGATCTGCAGTGTAATATTTTGGAGGGGCAGAAGAGATTTCTACATTCCCAAGCACAAGATCTCAGACCTAAAACTAATGTTTCAGAGAACTGTACCTCCAGCCTTTGAAAATGTGTATTTTGGAAATAATATTCCTCCCAACCACTTTTAGACATTTAATATGTCCAGCTGTGTTAAGAAACCAAGCAAAAGTTCAGTGTCAAGTAAGTCAGGATTATGATCTTTTTGTGATTTATGGAGGTAAGTACAGTCTCAGACAGAAGAAAAACAAGTCACTTGATGCTAAGCAGGCTCAGCACCAGGGCTCCGACTAATGAGTTAGTGAGGGTGAGGCTTCACGTTCCTGCCTCTTATCTCACCAGCTGGAAGGACAACATATAAGAAGGGAGAACACAGCCACTTGGTAAAAGAGAGGCAGACTCAGCACCACAGTACTTGCAAACACAGTACTAGTGTCTGCAGTAGAGATGGAAATGCTACAGAACAGGGAGGCATGAGCTATTTGATAAAGGTGCTGCACTTCCCACAGGTAAGAATATGCCCCCAAATCACTAAGTGCATAAATAAGGTGAAACTACCATTATTGTGGCTGTAATAGTATCAGGGTATATATATCAAGGCAAAGTCTTTAAGGAGAAGTAACATCTAACTAGGCAGAGAAAACCATAAGCCAGCCATCGGACCTCCTGCAGATCTGAAAGGAGAGCAGCATAACTCAGGTTAAACACAGGCTATCAAGAATTCCTCTGATTCGAACTACACAAACAGAAGAGAAAGCAAACAAGATAACCCAGAAATATTGGCTCTATCGTTTGGATTAGTCTCTTGGGCACAGCTACCACCTTCATTTTCACTGAGTACGTCACTGGCACTAAGATGATAAACACAGTAAGCAAAAAGGGAGGGAGCAGCTACATTCTACACTGCTTAAGAGAAAAATCAGAAAGTTAGCTAGATCACATCCATGCTTTTTTAGGCATAAATTTAATGCGTAAGTGAAGCAGAAAGAGAAGGTGGAAGGAGAAGAACCCTGATAGATGCAATAGACCAAGTGCAGATGAAAGCCTTGTTTAGAATCTGCTCCCATCTGCTAATTCCTATACAGCTGATCGAGTATATTTTATTAAAGCATTGCAAAACTCTGTCACATTCTTGTTACAGCCTCTATGTTGGGGTATTCCAAAGCAGAAGTCCAACACAGACCACAGGAGTAAAAACAACAAAATGGTGATGGAAGAAGGCAAGAGGCAGTGAGAAGAAACACTCATCCCTTATGCCTACCTGCTCTGGGGTCCCAACAGAAAAGTCACCACTGTCCATGCTTTTTACAGAATCTGCATTTGGAGGCATCACCTCTTTGTCGGTGTGACTGATGATAAATACAAGTCTTCTACCAAAATTCAGAAGTTTCCCTGCCTTAAAAGTTTTGATCGATTTGCTACCGTGACAGCAAGGACATCTATGACTAACCATGGCCAAACACACCACCACTGCTGTCCCTGGGGTTTTTAATTCTGACTTGCAGCTGTCTCTGCTCAGCCAAACCCACTCCCTTCCATACCAGTCAAACGCTTTTATTACAGATATCATATGCTTGGATACCAAAACACTCAGTCCTTCTGTACAGACTAAGATATTTTAATTACTCACTGCAACACTAACCATCTACTCTTGTTTCACAGTCCCAGGCTTAAAGCCCTCTCCATCACCACCAAACTGTCCCATACTACCACTCTGCACAGTGAAGACCTGGCAGGAAAGATATCCCTGAGAGAGAGCCAGAGAGCAGTTAAACTGCTCAGTGTGAGCAAGGATGCTGCATGGAAAGGCAAACATTTAGTAAGCGTCCAGGCTTTTATCTCATCTGATGTTTTGACAGCAGTTTGATCCCAGAAACGTTCTGCAACACAGTTGAGTCACTTTGGGCCACACCAGGATACGTACATGACACCGAGCAGTAATGGCAGAGATGCTGGAGGAAAAAAAATCTGAGATTTCCACCTCTGCATGAAAACAGTAGAATAAGGGAAAGTGGACCGCCTAAAGAGGGTGTGTGGGGGGAAAGGCTGAGAATGATAACATAAAGGGGAATCTGTGCAACTACTGCAAAGCTAAATGCATTTTGATTCCATGTTTCCATGGAAAGAGTTTTAACAGTACTGGGTAAAATGCCAAATACATTTTCATAACTATTCACACTGCATGAATGGAAACACTTAAGTACTCTTTATAATCTGCACTCTATCTCGAGGTACATTTCTCTCTCCTTTGTCCTTTACTTTTTTCTTTTTACTCACACCATTCTTTTCATCCTTTGATGAAGATTAAGTCAGAAATGCCGTGCCTGGATACTGCTACAACCTGTTAGTCTTCATCAGTGGCCAAGAGTCCCGCTCATCTCTCAGACAGTTGTCCCTACTTGAGGGCTCTCAGATTGCATTGCTATATTTCACATTCCAATGGAGATCTTAAAGACGAGAGGTATCATGCAAACACACCAAGTCCATACAAACCTCCAGGATAACACAGACCAGGCAACATAACCCCACAGAAGTTCTACCACTGGTCTGGCAGTTTATTTAAAGCTGCAGTATACCATTCATGGGACATCTAGTCCTGACCGAAACACTGAAAGCAATAGAGAGCCCACAGGTTCCTAAATAACTTACTCAAAGAATTAACTATCTTAGCCCTTCAAAGTTTTCACTGTCATTCCTACAGTCTCTTGTTTAACCTTACTTTCCAAACGCTGCATCTCATTTATGGCTTTTCCATCAGAGAAGGAAGTGGGAACAATGCTGTTCCTCATGCATACATTTATAGTCCAAAGCCCCCCAAATGGCAGGTGCTGCTTTGAACCCAGAATGACAGCTCTGCCCAGGTCTCATCTCACTTTTGAACCTGGCCCATTGACAGCACAACCTCCCAAGCACTTGTGCTGGCACAGCAGCTGTCACCGCTGAAGCCATGATCCAGGGGTACCCAGGGGCCTTCTCCCTCCATGTGTCACTTCTCACTGTGGTTCATCTTTCAGGAGACTTTTGGGATTTGGCCCAAACTATCCCAAAAAGCTTTTCCAAATCCTGAAAAACTCTACACAGGATAGTGGTTAGTGTAGGATGGCAAGAAAATTGAAGCACCAGTCCATGACTCCTCACAAAACCCTGGAACACATGTACGGCAATATACCTCTTTCTCATATTAATGAGGTTTTCCTCTAAGGTGGTATAACCACCAATGAACTGCATAAAACTTAAGTCTACAGAAAAAACATTAAGTGCTGGTCTCTCTACATTGTAGGGTGTCAACCCTGGCTTCCAAAATATCAGAATGGAGCTAGATAGGTTCCTCCAGAAGGATAAAAACCCAGTGATACGATACACCAACGTACCCATTTGTCATAATAATGCTGTCTCCATCGAAAAGTCCGCATTTGGTCTCCCACGTTATCATCTTATTTTCCTCTATATTTAGACCAGGAATTCAGTGTGCAGTAACCATGTCTACCATACAACAGTTACGCCACAAAACTTCAAAAGATTTCAAACACAAATAAAAGAATCCATATGATACAGGAGATTGAACCATTCAAAAACAGCACAGTATTTTCCTTCTCAAGGCACAATATTCAATGCCAGCATTCCTTTGCTACAGCAACAGTCTTACACATCCAGTATTTTATGGATCTGTACTTTCATGACTGCATAAAAAATGAATGTATCTAACCACTGGAAGAGAACTCCAAAACCAGGATTTTCTATACTGGAAGTCCTTTAGCTCTGTGTTTTACAAACCTGTGAAATCATGGAGTCTCAATCCTGAAAAGGGCCTCAGAAAGCTACTTTACTACACTGATGTTAAATAATTTGTAAGACTGAATCCATGATGTTGAATGACTGAATCCAATGATGTTAAATAATTTGTATGTCTGAATCTGAATTCCGAGTTGTCTGTCTGAAGTAAGCCAAGAGCAAGCACGTCAGATTTGTAATTATTAAGCAGTTGTTCTAAATCTGCATCCATCTCAAGACTATGGCAGGAATATATACACAGCTCTGTCTTTGAGGCAGCAGTATTTGCAGATGGTAAAGAAAACTGCAGGTAGCTCTAAATGGTTTTAACAATGAGTGTGAAAAAGTTGAGGGATAAATCCCCTTTGCAGCTGACACTGGGAGGATGGCAGAGACAGATATTTTATTAGAGGAAATTAGGAAATGATGAAAAAACAGAGTATCAAGGCTACACGCAGCAATATTTCCTTCTAAAAACCTGTCTGTTGTGACCGAAGGGCAAGGCATAGGGAAGAACTCACCATCTCTAGAGATCAGTGAGGGCTAGTACAAGCCGTGTGGCCACAGCAAGCCGTGGGGGTGGTGTGGGCACCCTCCTCTGCCCTGTCCTGCCACAGGCTCACGCCTAGCCAAACCTGGGAGCAGCATCTTTGCACTGAGTCGGGGATTTGGCTCTGCATCTGCGTTCCTGCTTCTCTTGCTGACATCCGTGAATCCTGTGACTGAGCTTGGAAACGACTGTCTCAGGCTGAGGATTAGCAGTGTTCGGGAGAAAAAGGCATTGGAACTGCAGCACCCAGAGAAGCTAAGTGTAGGACAAAAAAACCCTGCCACAATAGCTGTATAAACGCCTTCCTGCTACAGATTTCAAAGCATGAGTAATAGTAAAGGCCAAACAAGAATCCCAGCCTGGTTTGAATTTCTTTTTCTTTTCTTTTCTTTCCCCCTGCTTTTATTCTAACTCCCTGCAGCACGTACCGTGGACTCAACAGCTTACACAGTGATGCGCAGAGCAGATGGCGAAACCCAGGGTGATCTGTTCTGCACAGCGATGAATTTACTCAGGGGCTGACCGTCTGACACAATTTCCTCCCGAGATCTCTCGAGCCTCTGCTTTGAGCATCTGACACAATTTCCTCCCGAGATCTCTCGAGCCTCTGCTTTGAGCATCTGACACAATTTCCTCCCGAGATCTCTCGAGCCCCTGCTTTGAGCATCCGGGGCAGACACAGGATGCTGGTGAGTGTGAGAAAGGGCCTCACAGGTGACTAGCCCAGAGCCTTGACACGGTGGGCATGTGTGTGTCACCTGTTAGCACTAACGCCAGGCTTAGGGCAGGCTCCTTTTTGGCTGGGTTCTTCCATGTTTACTCTAGTTACAGGGCAACGTTTACAAAGAGAGAGTTACACAAGTGATTTCAGAGAGGCAGGGCAAGGATGCAGACTATTGTTAAGGCTTCACTTTCCACTGCCAGACCCAGCTCTGACTTGTTTCTAACACTTGGACTACTCACTCTGAAATTGCCCACGCTGTTGGGAAGCTTCCCATGCTGTTCTGCAGGCTCTTTGGAAAACAGGGATTTGCAATCACCGTCCCATAGTATGTACATATGTACACACATGCAGATGGAGAAAATGGACTTCAGAGTGTGCACAGACAACCTGAACTTTGGCAGGTCTTTAAGGTGAGTGGTTTGTTAAAGGAGTTATTTCCTAAGAAAATAAATTGGAGCCTAGAGAACTATAATGACCCCTTGCCTTGGGTCACCAACAAGGTTCAGCAGTTTTGAGCCATGAAGCATCTGTCTACTACCCGAGACCTGACCAACAACCAGCACTGGGCCCAGGCTCTCCTCCTAAGGACCAGCCACTAGAGGGGGGTGACACTGTACACCTTGTCCATAATCTTCTCCATTTATCTGATGACTCCAGGGGAGAGAAACATGGAAGACTACAGTCAGTGGAGGAAGGAAAAAATACTTCACACCTACAGTCCATCCCAACACCCGCCTCAATGCTGTGTGGGCCTCTACTCTCTCCCACAAGCCCTACTCCACCGAGTCCAGCCCATCCCCTCTTCCCACCTCCATCTGCTATGGTCCTGCCATCCCTGTCCCCTTCCTTTACATACCCCGCCAGACTCTGGCCAAGCTGTTCCCTCCTCTTCTTCCTGTTCAGTAAAACACAAACTTGAGGGCCTACAAAGCAAAAGTAACAGGCAACAACAGACCCGGGGCTCTGTCCCAACAGAGCATCATCTATCTTATCTTGAACAACTCCCATGGAAGGAGGTTTCCTAGTCTCCCCTAGGTGGTCTTGCGACAGTTTCATGATGATAACAGGATGTTTTCTCAACATCCAGCCTAAATCATCCTGGCAAATTAGCAAATCAGTAAATTAAGCTGCCATGGAAATCTGGGATTTTAATAACCACTATGACATGTTGGCAGACTGCTAGATTGCACAATAGTTTTCTTTTTGTTGCACTGAATAAATTTAATTCTTTCAACCTCTTCTCATATTTCTTAATCCCTTCTCCTTGTTTCCTTCTGGACACTTTCCAGTATGCTTGTGTCCTCCTTGGAGCAGGGCACCCGAAAGCACATTCAATGACACTGATGATGCCTCAGTAGTGCCACGCACAAGTAAGTCACCTCCCGCACCTTACAGGGGACACTCCTTCAATGTGACTCAAAATAAGATTTTGTATCTTTTGCAATAGCCTCTCGCTGACAACTCATTTGTGCTCCACTAAAAATCCTCAGTCTTTTACTAGCCATCCCTCTCCAGCTCAAACCTGACTTAGTACATGTGCATTTTGATTTCTTTTTTGCAGATGAAGCACACTGTGATTGCTTTTCTTTCTTATCTAGATGCACTCTCCAATTTTTTAAGGTCACTCTGAACCCTGACCCTGTTCTCCCAAGTGCCTGCAACCCCTCCCAACCTGATGTCATCCGGGAGTGTTATAAACATAGTTCCATCTTCTAAATCATAACTGAAAATATTGCAAATTTTCCCCCAGAAAGTGATCTTGCTGATATGTCACACATTACTACACTACTTAGATCAGTGGAGAGATAAAAGAGCAAATCTTTTTCAAGCTTCATTCTCTGTGAAGGTATTTAGAAATGTCATGTTTATCTGGTAGGCTGCAACTTCTGAAAATACAGACATTAATTAAGAAATAATTCATGTGGTAAAGGTAGGATGCATTAAATTCAATAGGAGCTAACTAATGAAATTAATAAATTTAACAAGAAGGCTATTTCCCAGTGAACTCTGTTTCTGGGGTCAGGCAGCTACAATTTGTCAGTCATAGGTTTAGACAACTGAAGCTGTCGGGTGAACCAAGCAGTACAACCTTATCAATCGTGCCACATGAAGACAAAGATTCAGGTAGTAATGAATCATATCTGATTTCTGGGGTCAACACAAGATGATAAGTATATCAGGGTACAGTTCATTTCAAACTCTCACTTTACTTTTATAACCCTGAAGCCACGAGGTGTCATTTCTAAATTTTTCTAATAGCACAGTATGCAGAAGCCAAACCAGATTTCTCATCAGAATTAAGAATCTAAAGTTATTAGGTTTAAAAAATGCTGAAGTCTAATTTTCATAGATCACATCAAGTTATTTCCCCAGCTCAAGTCAAGATCCCCGAACAAAGCAGGAAGATAAGGACTAGGGGAGTCTCCACAGGAGGAACACCCATCACCCAACATTAAAGGAGCTTGGGAAATTTTGTTTACAGAATTTCTATAGCTGAACAAATACAGCCTCTGAGAAAACATTCTGGAGATTTAATAAACAGACACTTCAAAAATCCATTTTAATTGGAAAAAACATTTTTCCATTATTTTCTTTTCAGTGCTTATAACCCTATAAGCCATTATTTTCCTAAACATTTTTCAGCTGCAGCTTTTCCATGACATGCACAAGAGCCTCTCTCAGGCTAAGTCTTCTGAAAAGACTAGAGGGGAAAGCATGTGCAATCTTATACATGTAGTACTGGCATCATGGATCCAGCTCATGCTCAGTCTTCAGAATCCAACTCACAACTAGGAATTTTCCCCCTTCTCTTTCCAGTGAGTCTGCTCAGGCTTACTGTCAACTCAGCCTGATTGTACTATACAGGAAGATGCACTTTTTAGGCTCCAAAACATTTTTAATAGTCTGTGCATACAAACAGCTTTCCACATTGCCTATTTATAAGTAACATTGTGCAAAATTCTCACTCCCAAAACAGGAGTTAATGCAGTTCCCAAGGTCCAAAGTTGCTGTCAGCACCAGTGAGACTGCTAAATACCTGCAGCTCCTAACAACATTTCCGTTTGCAACACCTTAAGAAAACTGCTTTTACTAACCACAAAATGGATCTGTAATGAGAAGGCAATGAGCACCTGAAAGACTTCTGGCTACAGAAATAGTCAGCACTAAATAAAGCAGAAACAGGACGTGGCAGGAGATGCACACTTCACGATGGCTTTCACTGGCCAGCTCCCTACCCAACCTACACATGTGAATTAAGCTCTATTTATAAGTCTTCCACTGATTTTTTTTTTAAATGACCTTAATATAGTGCAGTTGTTATTTTGTTTCTGTTGAACTTAGCAACAGGAAACCCTGTCAGTCCTGCAGCAAACTTTCCATTCCCCTGGCACTCCCATTCCTGCACCAGAAAAGCCAGATTTCTAAAGAGGTGTTTGACCCGGTGGGAGGGAGGAAGAAGAGAAGAAAGCACACACAAAAAATCAAAATGCCCGTAAAACATGCAAAATGGAAGCCCAATTCAATAGGTTTCTTTTTCACCTTGTTTGAAAGGAAAAGGTAGTGCCCTAATCTGCATTTTCTAAAGATACTTTACTACCAGATACCTAAGCATTAGTCATGAAAATTATCTTTAATAAAGGGTAAGTAAAAAAAAAAAAATCATCAGCATCTTTACACTCATGCATTCCTGTAACAAAAGACTTACTTATCAGACAGCACACATTTTAGCTTGTAAAGTTATTCGCTCTAGTCCCTGGCTAACTCACCAAGCAAACTGCTACAGAAATTAAGCCTTAACTTGCTAAAAACAAAATAAACCTGATTTTATTACAAGCTTTGGCAAGACTATTCTGCCGCCTAAAGAGTTTTACTGTGGGATGAGCAAAGTTTTTTGGTGCTCCACCCTGCAATGTTAACTCATCCCTGCAATATTAATTTTAACAGCTAATGGTACACTAACACACAAACACAGCTGCTCAATGGCAACGTGCACCAACACAGACTGCAATCAATTTAGCATTTACAAAACACTTTCTTTTTCAGGAACAAGAAACTATACATGAAATAGAGGAGCAAATACAAATCCAGCTAGGAAAGGTAAGATCAAAAAACCCATCTCTCTGATAAAGCAGAATATGTATTAGGAGTGCTGTAAACTGAAATTATGTTCCTGTCAAGCCCAATATTCACGTGGGGTTTTTATGATAGACAGCCCTTAAACACGGCAAAGCACAACAGAAAACAACACCAACTGATTTTTGATCCCTGACATGACCTTTTTATATTGTTTCACTGACATGAGGAATATAGGGTTTCCCCCCACATTTGATCCCTGTATGTCTTCCCATTATTAATTTTTCTTCTAGCAAAGGCACTAACACTCCCAGACAGGGATGCCTTTAGATCTCAGAGTCTGTGCATGCACCAACACCAACTGCAGCCACAGTCCCCTCTGCCAAAAACTCCCCGGAGTGTGAGAGGGGAGGGAGAGACTCGCCAGGACCACGCACATGCAGGGACCTGGGAGGCGCTGCCAGCCCCACGCAGCATCGCCAACCCCAAGCAGTTACAGGGCATCGCTTTTATTGAATTGTCTACAGACCCAGGTACAGCCCTGACTCATGAGGAACCTTTTGGGTCAATCTCTATGTCACCAAGACAACATAAACGTGTCTTAATCCAGTGGTTGAAAAATGCAAAGACTAAAAAAGCCCACACTATTTTTAAAAGGCTAAACCAATGTCACAGTGATAGATGCTGTTCAGCTTTGCTAAGGCTACAGAAAGGAAACCAGTAGGTTAAGCAGCCAGCCACAGCAGCAGTGGCGTTTCTTTAAAAAGCACAGAAAAGGACAAGGTAACAATGCATAAGTGGCACTCACCGCTTCCTCACAGGCTGCACTCTCATGCTCTTTCAGAAAATCCACCTCGTCTTCAGTTTTCATTTCCAACTTCCCTATGAAAACAGAGAATTTGCACAGACAATTTAAAAACAAACTTCCTTCATCACTGCTGATATTTTTCTGTTTATTCAAACCAGTCTAAAAAAAAAAAAAAAAAGAAAACCCCTTCAACAAGTCCATTTGACTTCCAACATCTGGTTTCATTCCCGACTTTGCTGCTTGTTTGTTATTAAGTTTTAACAACTATTGCGCCTGGAACTGAAGGAAACTATGAAACAGCAGCGAGCGCAGGGTAAAAATGAAAAGCTCTAGGTGAGGCTGAGCACAGCTGCATGTATTTGCCTGTGTATCTTCTTGGCTCTCATTCATCTAGTTTAAGCACCAAAATTTTTGCTGTTTTATTTCTTACCACAACCCCAGGATAGTGCAAGAAACCAGCCTTGCCTTCTCTCAACAGGTATTTTAAGTGTTGAAAAAATAAATAACAAGCTTCAAAAATTCAGCCCACCTGCACTGCCTTAAGGATGACAATTAGGTCCCTGGACTAGAAAAGCAAACCGTTTTCTGCTGGAGTTTACAAGGTCCAGCTGATTTTCCCCTTCTTCATGCTCCCGCGATGTCACCACTGTGTCACCACCGCAGTGGTACAACATCATGTCCCAGCTGCTTTCTCTACCCAGTGAAGTTTTCATCACTCTTCTGGGCACCTTTTGCTGGCATAAAGTCAACGTCCTAATACTCTTTCAACCCTATACTAATGACTCTCGCGACACACAGAATGCTTTTAGAGGAGTGATTTGACCAAAACTACCCAGACAAAGAGTGGCTGTGCTAGGGCTAAACCCCCCTCTAATTCCACATTTCTGCTAAAAACAAACACTGGATGGATGACAATGCCTTCTTAAGGGTAACATGTTTGCAGTGAGTTTACCTGTTCAGGGATTTAGCAAGAGAAGCCTCCCACCTTCATGGAGAAATTGCTCTAACTGTCACCAATGGTTTTCCATCAGCATTAATGCCTACCCTTGATTTTAGGACTATCTGGTTTTGCAACGTTATATTGATAAACTAATCCAACATCATTAAGTCAAATTGGCATGATTTTATCTTGATCAGATGTGTTTGTGGGCAGACTCTCAGGAATCAGAGGAAATGCTACTAATTTCTGCGAGTCCCATTTGTTGGCAAAGCAGAGAACACGGTCATGACGAGATCTGCTTGGGGTCATGGCAATGCTGTGATGGTTAAGATCTTGGTCCAAAGAGAGAACATGCAAGGAAGAAACCTCTGGTGCACTGAGGATGGGAGAAGCAAGAGGTGTAGTGCTACTCAATGCTGGGTAAGAACTAGAGGATGAAGACATGTGCCCTCAGGAATTAATTCAAGGGGACAATTTTTAGCACTCTGACACTTCTTCCTAAACTTCTATTAAGTAACATACCTCAAATGAAAAGCACTATAATGCTATCACAGAGGTCTCTGGGCACAGAGCACCTTATCACATGTGTGGTATCGTCAGTGACATTCATTATTAGTTCATCCTGCTATTCTAACGGAGGAAGGAAATTGTAGTAAGTGCTTTTCCATATGGAAAATGCCATTGATGAGAATGAGGTGAAAACAGGCAAAATTCAAAAATAAAGTGATATTCTGCTACCTAGCAATGATTGTTTTCTTTAAATGCTGAGATCTACAAGAGGAACACTAGGGACATTTCTCCCAGGAGAAGAGCTAGGGAGCAGTGATTACAGTATTTGATAATTTAAGATGCCCCAACCATACTACCCAAGCTTGCTGAGGTCTCATTCTGCCAAGAAGCTGCAGCTACTCAGAGATATTTTGTCAACATAAACACATGCCTTCTCTCCTCACCCCGCCTGGCTACTGTGGTATGATTTCATATCCTAACTGTCTGCTCTCTAGTGAGTGGCATCTACCTGCCAGACTTGCAAATAATGTGCTTGCAGTACCCATTACTTGGCTGTAATGCAGTTCTGAGCCTAAAGCTAACAGCATGAGGAGCTGCCTTATGAAAGTAAAATCTTCTAGCTTCATTGCCTTCTTTCAGTGTTGTTATCAGTCAGTAGATATGTGTCTCGATAAGGCAATTAGCCCTCTGAAGTCTCTGTTTTGCAGGTAGGCTGAAACTAAGTGGAAGCAATGAGATAAGCAGGTATATATTTCACAATATAAATAAAAAAATTAAAGAGCCCAATGATTTAGAGTAATGGCAACAGTAATTATTATCCGCTTACATCTCTGATAAACCAGCATGACAATAAAGCCCTCTGACCAAAGGTGTTTCTGAGAAACAGCCTTGTGACCGACATACACTTCCTCTATTGAAAAAAGATCTAATTCATTCTGAGTGTTGATGACTCCTGCATGGTTATAAAATACTCTGTACAAACTCAGGCTCCAGGGAAAACTCCCCAGCACTGACACAGCAAAGAAGAATTGACACGAAGAGTTGAAGGCTGACAGTGAACTAGTTAGTACACGAAATGTGCTAGACATCTCCAGGAAGAATGCACACAGCAATAACAATAAACAGTAAATCTGTTCTCTTGAATTACTGACATATCAGACTTCTAGATGCTGCTTTATAGAGGTGAATTTCAGAAATATTTCAAATAGTAAGCTTGGATTGATAGCCGCTGCTTGTCTCTGCTTTAAACTAAATATTTTATTTAGGCTTCCGTAACATTTTGCATCAGAGCAATCCTAGAGTTCTTCAAGAGACAATGTTCCAACTGAAATTTTGCTTTGTGGAGCATCCCATTGCAAATAAACAATTCTTCCTTATGAAGAAGTCAGACTGCTGTATTTCAAGACCTTTCAGCCTCAAAACCTTACGCATTTTAAATCAGTAACAGGCTCACCTCCTTCCTTCATCCCCTTTCATACCTTAACACAGAATGATGCCTTAATATTACTTTCCTACTTCAGTCACTATCTTACTGGACAGTTTAGTCCCTTCTCCTTTTAAAACTTCCCCCAGACAATATCATGCCTCCAAGAATCCAACCAGAGATAAAGACCTGGACTGTACGGGCCGTGCTGGCAGAGCAGGAGGCTCCCAGAAGAAAGGAGCCCTGCCAGGTATTGACTTACGGCCACTCCCGTCCTATTGAACTGTCAATCTGCCACAGCACTAAAATAGGTTCTTTCTGAAAACAGCTTTCTAATCCACCTTTAAATCTTTCTACTTATTTGCTAATGACCTCTGGCAAATGTTTATTTGGGTTATCTCTCAACACATCAACTTTCTAAAAATCCTGAACTCAATGAAAAAGGATTTGCTGGACCCACCACTGACCACCCCACCCCCCAATAATCAATCCTTCCCCTTGCCCCCGTTTATTCTGCTCTCACATATCAGAATAAATCCTCTGTCATCATCCCATTCTGCATTTAGACTGAAGAAACAGCTCCCAGCATTAAAGAAATGAAATAGCTTTGTAGCTTTACAACTTCACGACTTGTATCATGGCAGATTTTTTTTTTTCCATTTTAATGTTTTGTTTGTTTGTTTGTTTGTTCAGTGCTGGGAAAGCAAGAAGCACTGTATCATTTTCTCATAGCAAAGAAAAAAATGGCAAGTGAAAGAGTTCAGCTGCTTTCATTTAACAGCTGCCTGAACAGGTGGAATATAAAGATCAGATTAGCTCCATGCTTCAGTAGCAAATTCACCTATGATTTAATACCAGGCTGAAGCAACAAACCCATTTCTCTTTCATTTAATCTATCCCTTCATTTCCCATTTTGGAGTTACCTGGTGATGTTTTCTATCAGCTCCTGTCGCACAGGCACCAGACGTCTACGCTGTCCCCCAAGTCCCACTGCTCTCCTCTATCAGCACTCATCCGCGGGGAACGCCAGTCCCGCTTCCCAGCCGAGGGTAGTGAGCAAAACACATCATCCAAGTTCCAGTATTGCTTAAATGCACTTGGAAAACACCACCGGCTGCTCTGACCGATAAAAAAGCTTTGCAGCCCGGAAAAGGCGGTGGGGGGTAGGGCTTGCTGTCTTTTTTAAATGACCTAATACCACCAATTAGGAAGTGGCTTTGCGCAGTTCAGAAGGACACTGGCAGCTGTTTCAAGTAGACGAGCAAAGAAAATGCAAGAGAGCCCCATTGTATCCTCTGATTCCACAATAGCAAAAATAAAGGCGAGAAGGGAAGGAATAGCACTAAGTAAATAAACCCTCATGCCCACATGAAAGAGTGTAACTTCAAGATACAGTAATCCCAATAGCTCCCTCCCATTCATTCCTTCTCCAGGGAGGATTCACATGCTAGAAATTCTTCTGCACAAATTCATGGGAGATGATGTCCCGTCCTTACCTCCAGTGCCAGCCAAGCAACATGTATCTGAACTGAAAGTTTTAATATGTAACTTCAGATTTCTCCTTTCTCAGAATAAAAGCCCCAAACACCTATACTTCCTCTGCAAGGCAGGCCTCCTGCTCTTATTTCCCTTCCTTTGATGATGAGATGCTGGAGGCACATCTACAAAAAAACCCCTGAAAAGTAGGAAACCAACAGATTTTTCCTACCTGTAACAGGATCAGCTTGTTGCACTGACAGACTGACATTCCTCTTCTTTGTCAAGGAACTTAAATCCACTTCTCCATTAAGACTGGCTCCCACATCCACTGCAGGCTGGGGCTCAAGCCCCACTTTTTCTGCGGCTGGTAATTCAGGAGAACTAGGTGTCTCTGCTGCAAAAACCACTGCATCAAAACTTTTTACCATTTTAGGAACTTTATCCAGAGAGGAGCCATCATCTACCGAAACCAAACTCTTTACTCCCACATTTTCCAGTGACTCAACAGCATGTAAACGGCACGAACACAGCAAGAAGGGTGATTCGGGTACAGCTCGGCTTTGCTTTCCATCAGACTCGGCTGAGACCTCCCCCTGAGCTGCTTTCGCAGGGGGACCAGCATCGCTCTCCCCAGCTGGACAAACAGTGTCAGTGCTGGAGTCGCTGTCGCACGTGGGCTCTTCTGCGATGGGCTGAAGCGCTGCCCGGGGGAGCATGCTTTCTGTATCCTCCTGCTCTTCCGGATACACTGCAACAGGGGTTATTGTCACCGGCCTTAAAACTTCCTTACCCTCACAGGCATCACTCAGGGCTCCCATTTCTGAAGCATCCTTTAATTCAAGGGTGCTGCTGCATGGGGAGATTCGCTGTATGGTTTGGCTGGGATCATGCTGTTGGTTCAGCCCCTCATCCAGACAAGGGTCACTCTCCACACCTGGAGACTCGCCTGCTGATGCAGGTCTGTGCATGGTGCCTTCTCTTGCGCGCACTGCCCCGCTCTTGCATGCTTCCTCAGCATGGACTGTCCCTTTCAGCCCAGCATCCACATCGCTGCCACCTGCCACAGGCCTCCCCTGACTGCAGACAGAGGGTTTCACAACAGCAGTAAGAAGTTTCTCTGACAGAACTTGCTCCCTGCCACTTGCAGAAGCCTCTCGCTCAGGTTCAGCTTTAGATCCTTCACCCTGCTGCAAGAGGCCCTGCTCCAGAGAGCCCTCGTCCCCTGCACAGTCCCCAGGCCAGCCAGCCCCAGCAGCTACCCTGCCATGCTCCCCACTGGGCTGCTGGGCGAGCTCTGACGAGCCTGCCGCCGCCACCACTGCTTCCTGGTTTTGTTCAGATTCTTCATTATGAATTGCAGAGGGTGTGCCTATTAAATTATCCTCCACATAGTCTGCGCCCTTGGCACACGTAGCTAATCCCGGGTCATTACCTTGTAGAGCTGCCTCCTGCCCGGAAGGTGCCACTGCAGCATCTCCCTCCTGACTCACAGCCGGCCCCTCTCTGGGTAGGGGAGCAAGTGATTTCATCTCACCACTCAGTTCCTCCTGCTCCGAAGCACTTTCTGCTACCTCTACTTTGGTTTGTGCAGGCTCTTTTTCTACCAGGCATGTGCTCGCATCCTCTGGAGGGAGCGATGCAGGCTCATGTGTCCTCTCTTGAGCAGTGTCCAGTTTGAAGCTGTCACCCATTTCATCTTTAATGACAGTTTCATCAGCAGAGGGCCAACAGCTAGTAACTTCCTGACCTCTGTCTGCAGAACGAGCACTTCCTCCATCTCTGCTGCTGCTGGTATCAGTTCCTGCGAGCTGGGTTTCACTGTCCTCCATTGCTTCAGCCACATGTTCAGTGATCTTACCGCTCTCCTGGCAAGATGCAGGTTCTGCACTGCTTTGACTGGATCCACCAACTTCACCATTTTCACATTTAGCATCAGGGCCATCAGTTTTCACACTGTCTTCCAGTGAGGGTGAGCTGGGTTTCCCATCTGTGCAATCTGCTTCCACCTGCCCTTCTTGCTCCTCACTCTCACCGCTGCCATGGATTTCCAAACCAGGACCAGCTTTTGATGCACCCATGGGAACCTTCACCCCATTCACTGCTGGTAACGCTGCCCCAGGGCTCGCAGCAACATCCTGCCTCGCTGCAACAGGGGCATCATCTTGGCCTTCCAAGAAGCCACTGTTTATCCGATCAGTGCATGAGTCTGCTCCAGTCTCTGTGTTATCGCCAGTCTTGCAAAGGTCAACAGAGACATCGCCAGCACCATCTGCATCCATACCATCATGTGCCGGTACCGCTCCCGCATTTGCATCCTCCCCATCTGCACACTCAGTGCCATTAAAATGACCGAGTAAGGGCTGAGCAGCACTGGCTGACTCGTCCTTAGCTGAAGATTGCTCTTCTAGGTTTGCAGTTCTCCTCTTACCAGCCTCAGCCATCCCATCCTCTACCTGGTTCTGGCCCGCAGCCCTCTCAGCCGTCCCTGTACAGTTCCTGCATTCAGTTTGGCCCATAGCCACATCCACGCCCTCCAAGGAAGCTGGGGCTTCGCCTGCAGTTTCAACCACAGCAACAGTATTGTCAGCTGCACACTCCGCAGCAGCTCGTGCTTCCTGATGGGGACTATCTTTACTGCACAAGCCAGCTTGATCCAGAACAACTCCAGCAGATGTCATTCCAGCTTCCTCATTTGTATCTCCACAGGATGGAAGATTCACGGCACCGTTTATACTTGCACACAGACTCACTGTACAGCCCTTCTCATCTGATATAGTCCCAGAGCTTTCAGCAGAGGTTTGCCCCTCCTCTTCCGTTTTACTCAGTGTCACAGTATTTTTACTTTCACAGAAGCACTCTGGGCTCCTTGCATCCCCCAGGCTCAGCAAGTCATCTGGTGCCTCATTAGAAGCTCCCAAACTCCTGATGTTGCACTTCTCCTCCTGGTGGGTTTGGTCTGAGAGCTGCCCAATGTCCAGGTGAACAAGATCAGATGGACTTTCCTGCCTTCCTTCTCTTGCCATTTCTTCTAGGCTCTGAGAGGTAGTGCTTGGGTGACCGACTGGCTCTGCTCCTTTAGCACAGCTGTCTCCAGAATCTCCCAGTACAGGCTCTGTCTGTTGCTTTAAACTCTGTAACAAAACAAAACAAAAAAAAGTAAAGATTACTTTGCTCTGTCACACATTTACACCATCTCCATCACATATAAGATCTGTATCTACAAATCCTATTCCATGCGACTCCTGCTCCCTCTACCTGTGATTTCTACCCGGTGTTGCCTGGGACAGAGTTACAAACACACTGCAGCGGGTATTCTAGATGTTGATTCAGTAATACTGTAATTATTAGAATGACATAAACGCTGGTTGGAAAGAGCATCTGGAGGTCATGTAGTCCAACCCCCTGCCTGAAGCTGAACTATTGCCAATGCAACATCAGGTCAACCACGACTTTCTCTTGCCAAGACTCCAAAATCTCCAATGATGGAGCATCCACCATCTCTCTGGGCAATCTGTTCCCATGCCACACCACTCTCCCATGAAGTTTTTCCTAATGGCCAGCCTGAATACCCCGAAGCTGAAATTTGTGTCTCTACCAACTTGTTACACCATCTGCCACCACTGAGAAGAACTGTAATCATTGTAATTGCCTTCAAGCAGCTGTAGGCATATTTCTTGAGTGCACTTAAATTCAAGATCAGTAAACAGCAGAATTCACTCTACCAAATAATGCAAATATATACCAGCCTAGTCCCAAAGGGCTTGAGCAAATGCTGTCTAAGAGCAGCTTCAGATCCCTGCCTGATGGCACTCCCCAGTTCTCATCAGCATTGCTCAATTTTCTCTATATTGATGGAAACACTACTTCAGATGTGGGAAATTTGCTGATGATGTCCAAATAACACCACTTGTCTCCTACTCCCAGGACTGAACTAATCATCTATTTCTGAGAATTGCATGCATAATTAAATATTTGAAATTTATTTCTTGAATGGAAATAAAAAATTGAAAATTATGACATACTATTAAAATTAATACATGTATTATCACGGAACAGCAGCAACATATTCAATTCCTGTCTAATCTGCATTTTCATTCCAGAGCATCTGCTTTGTCAAGGATCCCCTAAGCTTTTACAGTTTGATACAATCAAACCTTTACTTAAAAAGAACCGTCTGTTTCAATATCTCTTTATTCTCTGCAGCATATCAATGTTCACATCTTAGAAAAAGTGACTTGTTAAATTAACAAGCAACCTCAATCCTTCAACATACACCTCACAGAGCTCCCTTGATTTGCCTGGGGTTTTGCTCTGCTAACTTTCAGAGGTCATGCTGGTTTCTCACTAAGTGCCTGTGACTCTCCACAAGTACAAAACTCTGATAAACTATTTTACATATGTTATTTTTTTTGCATTAATTCATAAAAAGACTCCAAAAAATATATGCATCCTAGAAGCCTAACTTAAACAGGTCCCTGCAAATTTTGTTTAAGCCTCTAGTTCTCAGAGAAATACAATTTCATACCAAAACTGTCAGCTTAAATAAGCCTTTTCTCCCTGAATATTAAAATGGTCAATCTGATAATTGATGCATCACAGGGAACTTCTGGGTATTGCATATACATCATCCCTGCTACACTGAAGATACTGCATTTACTCGTCCTTCCACACTCTGAGGCTTGCAAATGATGAGCACTGCCACTGAATCACAGACCGCTAAATGTACTTCTGGTGTTTGCCACGAATCCCCTATTTAAAATAATCCTGCCACCCATCTCCCATATATGCTGTCACCTACACCTGATCTCCCTGTTTCTGAAGCATCCCTAGATGGGTTAGTAATGGAGGCAGGCAGCACGGCATCTCCATCATCATGTAGCACCAGGGATGGGACACACGGCTCCGCGTGCAGCGGTACCCACAGGCTTCAGCTATTTTTTTCAAGGCCAAACAAACAGGATCAAATGGCGTGCCAGCCGTCTGGTGGCTATAACCTCACAGCAGAGCACAGAGACGGTGCTGCTGGTTCCCAGCCAGGATGGACAGACACAGACAACCCAGCCAAGATCGGCAGACACAGACAACAGTGACACTTGCTTGGGAACAAGCAAGTTTTTCAAAAGGAGGGGCCGCGGCAGCCCCAGCACCCTCATGGTGAAGTCACTCTGCTGATAGCCTGAAAAATAGAGCCGTCTCCAAAGGAAGCCAACTGGCTTTTAACTGACCCAAAATGAACCTAAATGAAATAATTACAGGGCTGCTTTCCAAATTCAAATCAGATTAGAAGTGAAACAGTGCTGGAAAGAAAAAGTCTAAACATAGCCTTTTCTGATTTCATTGTCAGGCAAAATGTACCCATCTGGCAATCGCACGAGCAAATAAGAAGCGAGCTAGATATGCTGGCCATGCCTTAGTGTCTTTTGATGGAAAGGGGAAGAGATTTCACAGTTAGCCTTGATTTGCCAATCATGCCACCAGTTCTTGTTGAGATTGGGAGTAATTAACATCGCAGGCACCTAGGGAAGGATAAAAATGGCTCAAGGTGGCCCATACTTCTGAACATCCCCCCAGTCCACTGCCTGCAGACAATGATTCTCCCCTTCCTTAGTTAAAGAAACAAAAATATCCCAATATTTAGATCCCACACCTCTGTAATGGTGGATATATGAGCTGAAAAAGGAACGTCCACCAGTGATGTCAGCTGGCAAGATGGGTGGGTGTTTCTGAGAAGTGGCACAGAAGTGTCCTGCCATTTCCCCTTCCCATCCCAACCGAGACCCTGTGGCATCGATTCTAAAGCAGTGAGAGGAAGCCCTTTCAAAACCCCACTGTGGGATCTGAGAGGAGTGCACTGAGGGGATCACTATGGACACATATCTCGTGTGGCCAGGGCAGGACAGCCTCTGAGTCCTACATCAAGGTGCTAAGGAAATAGCTGTTTTCTGAATCACCTGCCCCAGAGACTTTCCCCTCAGTCTCCTCTCTGACCCTGAACTTCCTATCTGAACCGAGATGTACCCACCATGCTCATTCCCCACAAACCCACCCTCACTGTAGAGCCTGTCCTGTGCTGCCCGATGGCTGCTGAACACTCTGGAGGGACAGTGTGCCTCCAGGGAGGTTTTCCTTCCCAACCTAATGGAGAAGGCAGGAGCTGGAAGCAGAGAAAGCCCACAAGGCCAAGCAGAGCTGGCACTGCACACTCTCAATCTGATTCTCGAGAGAAAATTGCTGCCTAAGACAGTTTTATGAGATCTCTCCATTGTCAAACAAGAAGAAAACAGGCAGGGGTCTGCCTGGATGCCTGATAATGACATCCAGAGAAAATGTCTAGGTAAATACACCCCCCGAAGGGTCCCTACATATGGAAGTCCTCCCCAGGTGCCAGGATGCAACCAGCCAGCTCTGCTTCTCTTTCATCATCTCAGCTTTTTCCTTACCATGTGCTGGTGGCTCTGCATGTGCATCCGAAGCTGCTGTATGTCACTCTCCAAGCTGGCTGCTACCCCTTCCTTGGCTTCAGCCGTCAGCATGTAAACATCAAGCCCACGGTGGTGCTTCACACTGTAGTCCCCCGAGTGCACAGTGTGAGACAAGGTGCTCCAGGAGTCCGGTTCCCTGGCTTCCTCTCTGCAACAGAACAAGCTCATGTTAATCTGCAGGCGAGGAAGGATGCTGCATTGCAGGACACGCACACTGTTCTTCATTCTGGACAGTCATCTAATCAACGGCCCGAGAGAAACAGAGCACCGGCTCCGGGGCCAGACAGACAAATACACACGCACGCTTCTCGGTCATGAAAATTAATGTGATTTAGAGTTAACATCAGCCACAAGCTTTATTTCACAAGGTCCTTCTCAGGTAGAGAGACCTGGTTTTTTTCCCCAGACTCTGAGAGACTAGCAGCAAAGGGCACAACTATTTTTTAAAATGGAATTTATTTCAGGTGAAGATCACCAAAGCAGCTGTTGCAGAACAACAGACACCTGAAAGACAGAACTGCAGAGGGACAAGTTAGAAGGAATGAGGATTATCATGATAAAGATGCTACAACTCCAACACCAAAACCAGCATGCTGCTTCACAAACACCCAACAGCTATCAATGAAATTGTAGCAATCTTTTCACTCCTGAAATGAATTTATCTTGCCCTGTGAAACTGCGTTTGTGCAAGATGTTCTCAATGTTGTGGGACATCTGTCCTTCTGCAGCAGTATCACGGATTTTCTATGTAACAATCAAAAGGAAATAAAGGTGCTGTTGTAGATCAGAATGAAAAAAATAACTCAGCAGTTACCATATGCATTAGAAATTTCTATTCAGTCATCTCTTTCTAAATATCAAACCCTGATTTTGCACAGGCTTGCGACTCAAAGCAGTAATTCTTCAGGTCTCACTGAGCTGCACAGAGGCTACATGGCCCCTTTAAGGGAGTGAGGAAACATCTTATGAAGGTGTTCATCTAAAGCTTCAGGTTTACAGATTTCATTTTGAATCAGAACTGAGTCAGGAAACCCAAAATCTGTTTTAATTGTTCCAGGACAGAGAGGTTCTCACAGCACCCCTCCAAGCACTGCATTCCCCTGGAGAAACGTGGAGCTGAGCAGACATGGGGGCTTATGCTGATCTGCTCAGGGGTGTGAGAAATGGGTATTTCTCCATTTTCCTTTCAAGTAGGGCTGCAGCTACGGACAGCCAGCCCCAGCTGAGAGCACGTCCCCTCCCTGTAGCAGAGACGAGTCCATCACAACAGGCATCCCCAGATGTCCCTCTGCAGCACAGCTCGGACTGTATGCAGGTCATCGGGGATTCAAGAATGTACACATACAGCAAGTGAACACTGTCAACCAGGTGAAATCACACAAAGATTTCATCATCTGTAGCAACTGGTTTCTTACTTTAAAAATAGCAAACCTTTCTAATGTGCTCACCTAGCAAACCACGGGGCTACCTCTCTGGGAAGCCATGAAATTTGAAAAGCAAAGTCATAACGAACAAACGATACCACAACTGGCAACAGGAATGGGCAGAGCAGGGTGGGGAAACGGTTGGACGGTTCATCATATGGCAGAGAAACCTGTGCAGACAACAGTGGTGGCAGCAGCTGTCTCCACTCTGCCCCAGCACAACCACCCACCCCCCTTCTGTGACTCATTTTGGGTTAAATCTGCAAGGAAATTTAGACAAAGCAAACCTACGTCTTACAACATTCATCTCTATGTAACCCAACTGACTTCAGCAGAATTACTCTTGATTTGAACAAAATCAGTATTTTCATAGAGAAACAGAAGGAAGCATCCAGTTTTTGGTGGCGATTAGTATAAATCCATGGAGGCAGTGAAGTCAACTGAGCCATTACAAGTGACTAAGGAAATGACCTTCCTTTAACAAGGAAACACAGACCTTTCTGTCTGGAGTATTTTTTTTTTCAGCTGTCATATATGAGAAACCACTGTAGTCAGGGCCTCTCTCAGAGTACAACGAGGCAGTCAGCACAAAACCCATATTCACCCACTCATGGTGAAAACAGCAGCCAGATTAAAGAACTGAGCACGATGAGTCTGCTCCACTTTCTCATCAGCTTCAAGGACACTTACGGGCATCTTCAAACCGTCACCCACAAAGCAGCCTGCACAACTTGAGCCTTAAAGGACCCTCAGCAACTTCAAAAGCCTCAAAATCTGGAGCACGATGACAGGCAGAGTCCCCTGAAACACTCTCAGCACACCCACCCCTCCTGCAACGTGCCATCTTCACCTTCACAGGCCCAGACGGATCAAATAATCACTTCTGCTTACAAAGACAGAATTTCCTTTCATATTCAAGCTGCCAATCTGTATTGCACTCTGTAAAGTGCTTTAAATCCTTTGAAAAACCTAGATTTTTCTCACATCCAGTCAACTACAAACAACTCCAAGATCTCATTTTTAGTAGCAGTCACCTACATGGCACAAAATGAAGCATTAAGATGGCTCAATCTATTGACTCCTTCAAATCCTTCCTTTCATATACTGTTGCATCCTGGCACTAACGGTCCGCAGCAGAGAGGACAAATGAGTATTTGCAAGTGTTAACTTGTTTGCACACCCCTATTTCTGCTGTTCAAGCAGTCACTTCCAAGGCCATGTAGCTTGTCTTCCTACACTGAGCTTAACCATTTGTGTCTTTCCTGCATGTCTCACTGCAAGCCCTGGGTTTTACTGAGATGATAAAAACATGCTTTCCTCTGGGAAAAAAAAAGCTTTGCAGTCATGCATTTTGTACTCCCTGGTTGTGAAACATGCTTATTTTGTACAGATTAGGAATTTCTCTAGTGGTTATATAGAAGGGCATACTGAAGCTGGTCTACTAAGATATAAAAACAGATATGTAAATATTTACTGAAGTTTTACTAACAAAAATGTACATAGAACCTCCAGCATTTGAGAAGTCTGAAAATCTGCTTCTGTTCAGCACAAAAATTCAGTTTGCTGCAGTTTGACAGCGACGAGGGAAATCTGTCGTCTTAGGAGGTTTAACCATCCTGGGTTATTTCTTTCTTATCCTCCCTTTTCAACAGCTTCCCACCAAAATATGTAAAAGACACCAGTGAACTGAAAATCTCATTGGCATCATCTCCAAGCCCAACTGTTGCAGAAGAAAGTATCTTGCTTGGTTAGAAAAGCAAGGACTGCTCAGTAAGGTTGACAGTGTTCACTAGATCCACGCTCGGCACAACAATGTTGTGTCTCACTGAAAAAGCCTGGAAGAAGTCCTCCAGCTCCACTTCCTGCTTCTTTTGTCCCATGGAGGTAAACCCAGAAGGGAAATTGCTGGCTTCAAGAAAGGACAGACTTACCAACCAGCCCCTTATCTGCAGAAAGGTGCCTCAAAGAAGGATGCCAACCCCAAACAGGGCAAGAGGAAAAGCAGACAAGCCCCCAAAATACTCTCGGGTCATGACCTGCTCGATCTGGGAGCTGATTAGATTGCTCAAACTGCAGCATCACCTCCTGCCCATTCAGCACGTAAGACAAGAGAATAGGTAATGTTTTTTAAACCTCCTGGCACTGCCTGAGCAGACTCATCCCTGGTAAAGAGGAGCCGTGCTGTACTCGTGTGCTGAATCTCCTCTCATCTCGTGGGGGAGCAGATAGGATGGCCCTGTGGCCAGCGAGCAGCAGAAAGAGGGAGAGGAAAGCCTGCACCGATGCAGTGCAGCTCCTGGCTTCCTGCAGATATGGGCGAGATATTTTTAAGAAGAGGGAAGATAAGTGAGAAAGGGAAAACAAAAAAAACCCAACAACCAAGTAAAAGCTCTGCCCGCCTTCAAAAGCTGCAGAAACTGTGCTTGGTAAGAAGGGCTTGAAATCAGGTGGTGCCAGTGCTCCGGGCAGGCATGTTTTCTGGTACAGAGATAAGAGGTTTTAAATGGAGGGGAGAGGAAGAGAAGGGGGAAAGAGAAGACAAACAAAAAAGCCTCAGTGGGTTAAGCAAAACCTCGTGTTAGGAAGATTTATCCCAGTTTTACAAACGGGCAAGAAAGGCAGTGTGGGAACTCAAGGTGTTATTTCCTGGGGATATCCCCTCCAGATTTCTGAGATGGACTTCGGCTGAAACAAAACAAACTCAGTAGTGTTGCCAGCTCTTATGATCTTACTGCAAGCCTGACAACAGCTGTGGGTTTATTCTGAAAGCAACAGCTCCTAGATTCATGTGCTAAAGAAGAAAAGGTCACCTTTATTCTATTTTTTAAAAAATTAAACAAAGCCCCCAGCATTATGGCTGCAATGAAAAGCTAGAATATGCTACAATTTAGATGCTCTTATCTGTAAAGGCAAATAAAACCAAAGCTAAACTAAATTTTAATTTTACGTTCTTTTTATTACTATTATTACAATATCACACTGAAAATACTAGATCAGACGGACTATGATCTGGGATAAACAAGGAAGAGTGCCTACTGGGATGGGATGCTGGACTTGGAGGCGATCGCACATCATGTCCTTAGCACAGACAATTTAAATCAAGCCAAAGAATCCCTCCTGTGAAAATGCAACACCCAGACTTAATGGCAGTAATCAGCATCTAAAACAAGACATCTTCGAAATTTGACAAAACAGAACTTCAATGCTATTTGCTCAAGTGTTGGGGCAATAGAGGCTTTGTATACATATGAACAACTTTGCACCCACAACCTTTAGTGATACACAAAACGCTAGTGCACACACATTCTTGCCCCTCCTCATTTTTGTAACCAGCAATATGCATCATATATGAGACTCAGAAAACACATGCAACTGTGCTAGAATGGGTTAAACCAAATCAACCATTATAAATTTGAAATATATTTAACAAACACAGCATTTCAGGTGTTTCCAAGTGTTCCAAATGCCCCAAGTAGGAAAAAAAAAAGTCTCCTATATAAGGAAATTTCATAGATCACTCACTAATTTGAATACTTTTGATGTTGAAGGAAAGAGTTAAAAGTTCATCTGATGTAGAAATAATGACTAACCCCTTAGAGTGCTTCACACAGACATGAACTGCAGTGGGTTTGGACACTGAACTGAATTCAGGATTGCATAAACTACCCTTCAATATCAGATTAAATATTTAACAACTGGATTCAAAATATTTAATGCTAACTTCTTAGTCCATTGATCAACACACTATACAGTAGGAAACCAATCAAGACAGAAAAGCTGCCTTGGTTCTTCAACAACTGTTTGCAGATGCACATATACTAAGAGAACATGTCCAGTATTTCCTACCACAAAGGGGCTGCACTCATAAACCCAAGCATTTCTTAGGCCCCAATGTTAATGATACATGAAAAAAAAAAAAAAATACAGCTACAAACCATCATCAACTATATTTGAAAAAAAGTATGATGTCTATTCCATAAGAATAACTGTCTGTTATTAAATACACTTCTCCATTTGTTTTATTTTCATAGTCTTATCTAACAAGAAATACACCCTGCTCAGGGTGTGGAGCTGTAGGTCCAATCCAGAACCCAGCGTCAACTTGGAGTCTCATCTGTAAACAAAATAAATTTAAGGTGTATCTATGAAATGCACTCAAGAGTGAAAACAGATGCCAACTGTTGCGTTTTAAATACAAAACACAGTCATGGAGGCTACTTTATGAAGCAGTGTTTTCTTTAGAGCTAAAAAAAGGATCTCAGATCAGACTAAGTGATATGGAAGGAAGACTTGTTTCTGCAAAACATCTCCACATGCTGCAAGCAAGTGTGACCACAGACTCTAACACAACCCAAAGATGAAGCCATCGCTTTGGCTGCCTCTGACACAGCAGTTTACAAAATCCTCCTCTACAATAATCTCTTCAAAATTCAGTCCCTACCATGAATGTCACTACTTCTAGCAGATCTGCTCCAGAGACTAAATATGAGTATCCTAACTGGGTATTCAGCTAACCCATGCCTGAGGCCAAAACCCCAGCAGTTCTGGGAAATCACTTATCTGTATTTTCTAAATTTATCCTGAAACGGAGCTCATCTATCATAATCACTTACCAACCACACCAGGCTGTTCAGGGCTTATGGCCCCTATAATTTTTGGGATCACCTCCGTATCAGGATTGCTAGGGGAGGGAATTGTTTTCTTCTCTTATCTTACCAAATAATCTCAAATCTCTTTGAAATCTCTTCTTTCTCCTCCTCACAGGCCTGTTTACATGAACATCATCTCCCAGGACGTCCGATTTCCGAGAAGGATACCAGAGACAATAAAAAGCTGTTTCTACCATATGGACAAAGCCACTTCTCTCTCTTCTGTATTCAGAGTTGGATACATACAAAACAAAGGAGATGAGTGAGCCAACAAATGAAAATACAAGTCTTCACAGGGATGTGGGAACACACTAGGAAGTCAGTAAAGCTGGAGCACACAGTGGGTGAGTAGGTGGGAAGAAAGAAACACAAACTCTTCCTACTCCATCACACTGACACCTGGTTCTCCCGTTCCTCCACTCCCAGTCTGCTCCTCTGCAGTGGCGAGAAGCAGCTCACCATCTTTCTAATCATGATGATCAATTAAATATTTCAAACAATAATCTTAAAGTTCAGCAATACACTGCCACAAAAACAGACCCTGTTGAACCACTGCTCCTCTGACGCTTTTGTAGCATCTCTCATCAGGTCCTATTTTACTGCCCTTGAAATGTCTTTGAATTCCTCTTTAAATGTTAATCTTGTGCCAGCACTTATAGACATAAAGTAAACTGTTCTCCTCACCTGCCACACCATAGCAAGAGATACCCTAAACCTACTGCCTGGCACCCTGAATAGCAATCAAAAGAATTTGTTGCTTGTTTTGGGATGGAAGAACAGAGGGAGAAACATCAGCATGACTTTAATAAATTCTTCAGCCACTGATTTGCTTAGCCAGAAATAAAATTTAAAATAAGCATAGCATCACCTGCCAGTGTGGCGGCAACCTTCTGGTCACCAGAATGTCCCCAGCTGTGTCCTGCTCATATTCCAAATAAATACTGAAGATGTGAAGTAACCAAAGGGGGACTCAGAGCCTTGCGCACTTCGCTCCCAGCTCGCAATAACGGCACGGGTGCATGCAGGAGAGGGGTTCAGCCTACACGTTCTCAGGGGTACAAGCACCCTGTTTACATACAGCTGCCACGATCTGGCACTGAAGCCATAGCAGTCAGCAATGTTTTCAACCCCCGGAAAGTAGTGATTTTGGAAAGCATCTGCACCACAGGAGGCTCTTCTCTTCGCCTACACAAACACTGAATTTAATGGAACCACCTAACACCGCAATTCAATGAAAAGTGTCCATCTTTAACTATTGTCCCAATTTGTCAGGGCACTGTAAGAAATGTTTACTTTTAAGACCACACTTAACTCTGCTGAACATGAACTGGGCATTTCTGATATTAAACTCATGCTTAAAGGACTTGCTAAATTGGGGTGCAAAGAAATGAGGTACCATGTAAATCCTCTCGTAGCTCTGGCTCAGAAAAGCAGAAAAGTGTGTTCAATTATAAAAGTAAAGTTACTGAAAAAGCTTCCTCATTTGAGAGGCACCATGGAGATTACAGCACAGACTTCACCAATTACTTACATAAAATCAGAACAATAGCAAGTGATAATCACAAATTGCAAAACATTTCTAAAACCCTACTGCTACCAGTGAGTTCCTCCTCATGTGTGTTAATTAGATCAGTTTAATTTTGGAAATACTGACTTGTACTGACTTACAGTTTCACATACTGAGCCACCTGGTTGTTACCAGATTTGAAGGAAGAGCAATCCCAGAGCTGTGCAGAAGTGCTTTATAGCAATAAGCAAGCAAAGAAAACAACAAAACTAGTATTACCGTAAATTCAGAGACTGTCACAACTCTGAAACTTCTCCTTTGCAGGGATTACAAAAATGCAAGAGGCTTTTTATGGGCTTTACTCTTCTCTTATTCCCCTTTTTCAGGGGACATAAATCACTCTCAGCTGTGAAGGAACTACAAACATTTGGTTTCACAGAAAAAAGCCTGATACGATGGGGTTACTAGACAGAACTCTGTTCTGCTGAAATGAAATCAGAAATAAAATCAGTGTTTGTATGTTTTACAAAGTGGCACTTCCAACTTCTCCGAAATTCTTCATGCTCGCTATTTCTTGGAGCCATTTTCCTTGCCTGACTTCAGAGCACGGAAGAACATGGAGCTGGCAGGCAGATTATATTACTACACCGAACTGCGTTTGAAAACATCAACTACTGCAAACTGCAGCTGTCCTATTGCAGAGGCCAAGTTACTCACACGGAGCGTACTATCCCCCTCTGCAGAGCCAGCCCTTCTCTAATGAGCAGAGCAGCCCAGCTCTGCCAACACCCTGCAGCCAGCGTTGCCCAATTTAAACACTGGGAAGTAACAGGCTTCAAGGAAGGACCCTCCACTTTAGAATTTGCTCCTACGGGACTCAGAAATTGTTAAAACTCAGAGAGGGCTATGCAACCTGCCTACTTTTCAAAGCCTCTTTACCAAATAAAGGTAATTTATTTAGACTGTATTTTAAATGTATATTTAAAACAAAACAAAAAAAAAAACAAAAAAACCCAAACCAAAACTCTTAACCAAGCTGCTAGCAAGCAAACAAGAATGTTCCGAGAGAAAATCCTTATATATATATTTTTTTTTCCCCCTAAAGAAATCCTGCCCTTAGACTCTGTCCTATTCTATTTGCACCGCAGAACAATATTTACTGTGCAGTTTTAATCAGCTAATCAGATAAAACAAGCACCCTCAGGAATGATAACACAACCAATGAATAAACAATGCTGCTGGCATCCTGCTCTCCATCTTCAGCGACCTACGTGTGCTCTATCACAGCTCCTCAGTTCGGTCTCAGAAGCAGCAGCACGTGCACCTTTCCTGCCAGCGGACACAAGAACCAGTGCACAAGCTTGAGACTACAGAAAGGAATACTTCAAGGCTTGCAAAATGTAAATTGGAAGCATCTTTCTTTTTTTTTTTACATGAAGAACTGCAACAGCTGAAAAGGGAAAGCTCATCTGATAAACAGAAATTCAAAATGTCACCAGTGTAATTAGTTTTTCAGAAAAATATTTACATTGCAGCTGAATCAAGCCGACTTGTAGCCGAACCCTGGCAAAACTAGAACAATGGAGAAGGTTTTGTGTTCTGCTTTTTAATGACTGTATCCTAATTACAGCAAAATTTCACCCCTTCCCAATGCTGGCTGGGAGAATCACTGTAAAATGCAGGGTCCTGCAAATTAGCAAGCAAGTGAACAATAAAATCCCCCCAAGAATAATGCATCACAAAACACACTGCATTCATTTATTTAGGGAAGTGCAGTTTAATTACTTGTAAAAATAATGACTCCTTTGTACGGGCTCTCGCTAACATGCATTGCTACTCTGTATTTTGCTGAGTGGTACACGTTGCGTGCCAAATTTGCGTGCATGGATTATACAGCGTGTGCATAAGCAGAGTGCAGAAAAGAGGTTGTACAGTACCCATTGTGTTTTGACAGCACATAAATGGCATATACTCTCTTCATGGAATTTGTCTGCTTTTCTGTATTTTAAAACTCAATATTTCTACTCTCAATAGAGATTTTCAAGCCTTGATCCCATCTCATTGCAGAAAACGCTAAACCCAATAAAAATCTCTGCTGGGGAATCAGGATGTGACTGTTTTACAGCCACCATCCTCCCGTGGGGAAGAGCTGTGCTGGTCCCCATGTCACACGGTGCTCCCACCGCTCCAGCCAGCCCCGAGCTTGTAGCATGATGCTCCACCACCATCCCACCCATTGAGAAAGGGGTTCATGACTTCCAGTGACCACAGATTTCTGTTGACGGGGCTTCATGGAGACAGCAGGGTTTTCAGAGTCACGGGGTATGTGGCATGACTGTCAGGTGTTTATACATTCTATCTCCACCCAACAGCCCAAGAGGAAAACAAACCATAATGAAATGTTTAAGGATGTACTAAGAAGAACAGGAGCTGGGATCTTGATAGTAACATCACTGAAGTTGCTAGTGTCTTATTTTCAAAGATCAACCGTAAAGGTCGTCAGAGAAATCCCTTGGATTACACCAGCAGCATCCATTAAAGGGAATGATGGCACAGGGCAATGTCATGTAATCCAAGCCCTCTTCTTTTTTCTTTCCACTGAACAAGAACTGCCATTTCAGTATTGGAACTAGTTGTGAAATATCCCACCAAATACATGAATAGCTGTTGTAATAGTTTTATTTACTTCTTATTTCTTTTTAAATTACCATCTCTACTCATATTCAGATTACAGTATTTGCTGTGAGTTGTATAATCAAGTTTTGGCCAACTTTACCTTTCTGTAATAACCTTTTGGCCAACTTAAGCTTCTTGACAGTATATAAAGCCTGTTAACATGGTTAGTCTCACCGTGGAGAACTTTGCTGCAGTTATAGGATGAATTTGCACATTCCAGTTTTACAAGATAGCCTAGAAGAGTTGTGTGTTTTCACAATATCACTGTTGAACTCGATGGAGGAAAAAGTAACATTGTCATCATCTCTCTATTAATCCCAGCCAAGGATGGCAGAAGAAAAGGTTAGAGTATAGCTCCTGTCCCCCACCCTGCACCTTCTCCTTCACTCTCATTTTGCATATGGTTGGCTGAACTGTTAAAAGATGAAACTTAAATGCAACATGGATCATATTTTTTGCCCTCTAACACTCTAACCAACAACTACAGAAGGCAGAACAATTTAGAATTCGTAACGAAAAAATGTTGCGTGATAATGTGGACAAAACAGCAGACTCCTAAACATGACATTGGGTCACTCAACATAAATCCTAAGTATCTGAAAATTCAATTCAGAAAAACAAAGTTAATAACAAAGCTTAAGAGAACCAGGCATCAGAATAACACACATGCAGACCAAATCTTTTCTCCTTTACAAACAGCCCCCTCAGGACTTAAGCTCCTTGTCTTTATTAGCCTCAGCTTTTAAAGCTAGATCTCCAAACATTTGCTATTCAAAAATAACTTGTCATCTCCTGAAGGATTCCTTGTAAAACACTGGAGTAAATGCTCCTGCCACTGGTTACTTGCTATGAGTTTGTAAGATCCGTCTGCTTCTCACAGCAACTCAAAAGATAACAGTTTCTGTTGTTAAATACTTGCATTAATTCTTACCTCAATTTTTTACCTATACTGGGAAGATACCTATTCTCTACTAGATGCTGCCTTATTTCAATACAATTACCACTATTTTGTTTAACCAAAAACCTCTAAATCTACAAAATAAGAACACAACCATCACCACAAAGCCCACTAGATCCTCTCTTTTGGGCAGCTATGCTTGTTTGAAGAAAAGCTTTTTCAAGTGTATATGCATAAGGTTTGTCTTAATTAGTTGGTATTAGTGACTCACTTTGGGCTTTAAGAGACAGCTGGAAGCAGAACACTGTGCAACAGAAAAGGAGAACATAATATTGCACTTCCCTTAAACCCTAAGGACCTGCTCCCATTGTTGCTAGCAAGAAAAGTAAAAGCAGAATTAGAACAAAAAATTGCCTTTAAGGGTATAGTATAGCTCTTAGACCCTATTCAGCAATAATGTACAGCAAGCATGACATAAAAAAATAGCAGAGGAACCATCACATCACCCTTACTCTGTCAAAAGCTGGTGGAGCTTCTGGTACCCCCTCTCCAAGGCCAAGCTCACGGGCGTTGCCCCTTCGTTGTTGTGGATGCTGAGAGCTCCTCTTCCACCCGGCTGCTGGAGCAGAAACCACGTCAGCCGCAGCAGACCCAGCCTCACCGCAAAATGCATCAGTGTTTCCCGAGGGATGTTCTCTGGGAAGAAAGAAGAAAAAGAAAAAAAGAAGTGGGAATTTGTAGGCTGAGGATTAGGTGAATACCATATCCCCACCTCCAGCCACACCACACACGACGGCTGGCATGGAGCTGACAGCCCAAAAGCCGAGGAACCTGCAGCACCTGGAAAAACATGCTGGCTGCCAATAGCCAGGAGAGACCAGTACTTTAAAGTGAAGGACAAGCAAGCTACAGTGGGACTGGACGTGCTCGGTACTTCTTAGGGGAAGACTGTCCACAGAAGTCAACGAGTAAAACGAGTAAAATCACCATTTCATAAACAGCCACAGCAACCAAGTTGTAGTGCTTCCAAACAGAACCTGGCATGGTCAAGTACGTTTTTCTAGATGTCCAAGCCTTCTCCTCACTCACCCAGGACCAGATTTTAGGAAATGACTAAGTTTTTTTAATTTAACAGGATGCTGATTTGTCCCAAGGCATGAAGTAAATAAATTACATTTGAAACACAAATCTAAAGCAGTTATAAAAGAGAACAGTTTAACCTCTCATGTAGACAAAAAAATGTGAGGATTTTGCCTTCCTGGTTTGACAATGCCTCGAACCAGCTTTTCTCAGCTTTATACAGTATATCATTCTGAGTAGCAGCATTTATAAACCAGCAATCTCCGCTGCTGCTTTTTATGTTTAATAACCGTGACCTTCTAATCTGGTAAAAGTCACTCTTGAGCCTAAGCTTTCATCTCAGAAAAATATCCCCCTACTCTAAAAGCTGCAGCCCTAGAATGATGCTCTGAAAAGCTTCAACCAGAAATGAGCTCCAGATGCACTGCTGAAATACAGTATTTGAGGATGAAAGCCTGCTACTTCTGTATGAAGGGCAAAAGCATTTTGGGTTAAAAAAACTGCAAGAAATAAAAATTTGTTCTTTTAATTAACAAAGGAATTCAGTATTGACTGGCAGCAACAACAACAACAAAAAAGCACCAACTGGGTCTCAGTAAACCATGCCAACGAGCACACTTGGTATAATACCTTTAATATCATAGCTATGATTTGTTTGGTTATTAATCTGGTTGCCAGCCAAACCTATACAGCAGGTTTAAAAATGCAAGTACATAATGGCTTTAGGATTTAATTAAGTATTTTTTACTCAAGTAGTATGTCCCAAGAGAAATCACTTCTTTAAAGTGCTGTTGTTTTTCTTGCTTACGTGCGTTCTTAAGGGACATCATTAAGACCTTCAGTGAAAAACAAAGTAAAAATGGGGAGTTCTCCCCTGCCTGACACACAGTTTTTCCTGACATTTGGATCAATTCCTGAAGAACTAATCTGTATTCAAGAAGGAAAAGCTTTCTGGCACCGTCTCTCTTCTGAATGACTCCAAATTAGGTCTCTGGGCTACAAACCAATCCTTACCCCCTAACCTCCTCTTGATTACCGTAAAGCAAAACCATGCTGTCCTGAATATGTGAGCATGTCTGAATGGAGGTTCCAGCTGATCAGGAAAAAAGGGAATAGCTGAGCTCACTCAGAGACAAATTCTCAGCCTGTGGGAGAGTAATGACAAGGATTTTGGTATTAAGTGCTATGGAGCGTAACGCTTTAGAAATAAACAACGCAACAAGGTAGTTAATCCATGGTTGTCACAGTCTTGGACTTAAAGAATAATGAAAAATAACACACCATATAGACAGACATAAAGGAAAGGCTACTGATGAGGTTGCAAAAAGGAGGAAGTGTCAATACGTGTGGGACTTACCCAGAGTGAAAGCAGATGCCCAAGGTTTCACTCAATGAACTTGCACTTGCACAATACTCCTACATTACCTGTATTAACACACTGGTGGAGTCAGCCAGCATAACTAAAGCGGTACTGAGACACAGGAAACACAAAAGCACTTCTGTTACA